>NC_092753.1:5276721-5640255 GCF_047496795.1 Chiloscyllium punctatum | reverse complement strand
GTCCTCCAGGCACAGTTGATGTTTGTCTCTGCATGTGTCCTGGGGAACAGACCGTACAGCACAGAGTCCCGCATTACGGAGCACACCAAACAACCACTGCATCGCTCTGCAGACTTCCTTTGCAAAGGCACATTCCAGAAGGAGGTATGTGACAGTCCCTACCACTCTGCAGTTGCTTAGAGAGCAGCATGCAGTGGTACAGAGAGTCTGTGCTTGCATAAAGATCTCACAGGTAGTGCCGTTCTCACTACCAGGCTTGGTACTTGCAGAATCATAGGCCATAGAGTCATCCAGCATGGAAGCACACCCTTTGGTCCAACCAGTCCATGCCGACCATAACCCTAAATTAAACTAGTCCCACCTGCCTGCTCCTGGCCCGCATCCCTCCAAACTTTTCCCACTCATACACTTATCCAAATGTCTTAAATGTTATAATTGTACCTGCACCCACCACTTCTTCTGGAAGTTCATTCCAAACACAAACCACTCTCTGTGTAAAATATTTATCCTTCATGTCTTTTTTAAATCTCTCTCCTCTCACCTTAAAGATGTGTCTCCTAGTCTTGAAATCCCTCATCTTTGGGAAAAGGCAACTGCTATTAACTCTATTTATACCCCTCATTATTTATGAACTCCTATAAGGTTGCCTCTCAACCTCCTAAACTGCAGTGAAAGAAGTCCCAGCCTATCCAGCCTTTCTTTATATCTCAAACCTTTCATCCCCAGTGACACCCTAGTAAATCTCCTCTGAACCCTCTCCAACTTAATAATATCCTGCTATAGCTTGTTGCATGATTTCAACGGCCCACCACCATCTGTTGTCCTGCAATTTAACAACCCAGTAGAATGGGACCATGCCCCTTCCATTAGTATGTGTTGACTCATTTTCCAGTAAGTGACTTTCAGTCATGTTAATAGTCTCGAGCTTTCAAATGATCGATGTGAAGCACTAAAACTATCACTGCTTCCATTTCAGATCAGACCACAGCCAACTGTCCTCAACAAGCTGTAAGTATTAAGAAAATGTATTTATTTTCCTCTTGTCATATACATTGGACAGTTTAACTGACTACATTGAGGACAATCAAAATATTCTTGCTCATGGTGGCTCAGTGGTTAGCACTGCTGCCTCACAGCACCAGGGACCTGGGTTCAATTTCCACCCTCGAACCACTGTCTGCATGGAGTTTGCACATTCTCCCTGTGTCTGCGTGTGGGTTTCCTCTTGTTTCCTCCCACAGTCCAAAGATGTGCAGGTTAGGTGAATTGGCCATGCTAAATTGCCCATAGTATCCAGGGACGTGCAGGCTGGATGGGTGACTCATGAGAAACTGAGGTGGGGGTGGGTCTGGGTGGGAGGCTCTTCAGATGGTTGATGTGGACTTGATGGGTTGGACAGCCTGCTTCCACACTGTAGGGATTCGATGATTCTATGTACAGCTGGAAAACTGGATAATATATTTTGTATCCATATTAAATACAGTTGGTTCTGCCGTAACATGTGTGTCTTCGATGCGAATAGGCTTTAATACAATTGAAGAATTTAGACTGTTATTTGCAGTATGCAAACTTTCCTGACCTGTATTGGCTATAATGCAATTCTGGGCCCATCAGTCTTAATAGCGTGGCCAATGTGCAATTTTCTTATAATGTGAGATAACATGAGAACAGAACTATCATGTTATTATCAGAACCGACTATATTGTGGATTTATTAAGGACTGTAGAATGAAAGAACGAAACACTTTTGGAATTTTCTCCCCAGGGGAACCTGAACTTTCAGTCATTGAGTGCATTCAAGGCTGAGATGGATTTTTGGTCTCTAAGGAATTGCAGGCCGCAGGGATCAGGCAGAAAAACAGAGTTCAGAGATCAAGGATCAAATATGATCTCAGTGAATTGTGGACCATACACAATGGGCTGTGTGGTCTGCTCCAAGTCCTGTACCTTATAGCGTTGCATCACATTTGTGTAGCACCTTCTGTGACACTCGGGCACCCCAAAGTGCTTTACAAACAAATGGCAGGGCGCAACCATGACAGATCGATTAACCGATTTATGACTCAAATAGACCAGAGTGACAGAAAATAAACTTGCAAGTGGCAGGACTGAACTTTCAAATTAGCACTTTTGCTTGTATTACAGTGGGTGGCAGCAGTCTGTCCTTGTATATTGCCAGTGGTGGGATTTGAACTCACGTTGGGGTGATAATGTTCCAAACCGCCTTCAAGGGCTGTCAAAGCAGATCATGAGGTTGATGCAAGGTCAAGGATTGGCAGCAGCTAACAAACCAGATGGAGGTGGTGTGTTGTAGGAATCCAAGTTGTTGTAGCAATGTGCTTTTACCTGCGTGTTGTAATCTGGATGCAAGGATTGTGATGGGAGAGGATCCCACATAATTCCCATTGTATGGTTGACCAAGAATTGCTCTTGCTATTACTGCTTCCTATTGGAAAGATTTGCAGGTTGGCTCTCAGCCTCTTTGGTTGCATTTGGAAAGCACCTACTTTGGCCTCCAAGTGCTGGGCTGGAACTCGAACCTAGAGAGTCTGGCTCAGAGGTAGGATCACTGCACACTGCACCACAAAGTACACCCAACATACACAAACCAAATCCCCAAACAAAATCAGGAAGCAAAGTGACTTTTGTCCATTACTAAGCATCCACTTTGACTGCAGTGTGCACTGGCGGCGAGAGACAGCTCTAGTTAAAAGAATCACCTAGACTCGAATCATTAATTTGCTCTCTCTCCATGGATGCTGTAATTTCCAGCATTTTTTTTGTTTTTAGTACAGATTCCAATATCTGCAGTAGTTTGCTCCTGGTCTGTGTCAAAAGAGTTGACATAGTCCAGAGCTGAAATGTCTAATTCTAGGGGGCTGCATTTAAGGTGAGAGGGGGAACGTTCAAAGGAGATGTGAGGGGCAAGTTCTTTTACACAGAGAGTGGTAGGAGTCTGGAATTCATTGCTAGGAGTGGTGGCAGGAGCAGGTAACGTTAAGGACATTTAAGGGACTTGTAGATCAGCACATGAATATGCAAGAATGGAGGGGTATGGACCCAGCGCAGGCAGAAGGGATTAGTTTAATTTGCCGTCATGTTCGGCACAACATTGTGGGCCGAAGGGCCTGTTCCTGTGCTGTACTGTTCTATGTAAAAGCTGGAAACTGTTTAAATTGAGAGTTCAACAGAGGATTTTACAATAAGAGGAAAAAGTAAAGATAAGAGAAATAAAGAAAGAGTGAATTTGGCGTCCTTCCTGGAGCCAGTTTATGTAAACAAGCCCCTACAAACAGCTATGGGGTAATAATAGACTAGCTGCTTTAGCAAATAAATAATTGACCAGGACACAGGGGAAATAATACCACAGGAAAGGTTACACTCACCCGAAAGTTTACATCTCACCCAAAAGACAGCACTTCTGATAGTCGAGCATTCCCTCAGAACTGTGCTGGAGTGTCAATAGGCTGATGAAAAGTTCTCAGAAATATGAAGTTAGCCGGGAATGATCGGGGCTGGCTGCTCATATGTTCAGTGCTCTAAACGTCAGTGCGAATGAGTCTGAATATCAGCAATGTCTGGGAGCAGGCTCTGTCTTAATATCCACAGTGTCTGGGAGCAGGCCAAGAGGGAGAGTTGCTATACAAATATTTATATTTAGTGTTGACCAAACTGCTTGGGAAAAGTGGGGGAGTTGGTTTTATGGTCTTGTTTTCTCTGATCATTCGATGTGATGTTCTTGGCTGTCGGAAAATAGGGAATTCTGACCAAAACACCTCAGGAAAGCTGCTACCTGGAGATTTCTGGCTCTCTAAATTTCATTCGTCCCATACCCTGCCCTATCCCCTCTACATGCGATAACCATGTTGCTTGGCGCCTCCCTTAAATGGCATGGCAGCAGTGGCAGAGCCCATTGACGAGGTGTTGGTCGGGGAGCAATTATAACTTTGAATCGTTGTGCTCAACAAGACTTTGGAGGATCAGCTTCATTTTGCTCTACCAGCCATCTTCAGCCACCAGATCCATCTTGTGAGTTTGTGTGTGGTCATACTCAGGCTCTGGGCCATCTACTTTGGCATTGCCCAGTTCTCCCTTTAATGCCAAGTCAGCCAAAGCTCTGCCATCATCCTGGCCACTCCCAGTCAGCTCACCCTTCATCCAGCAGAGAACAGAAGATTACTGGGCAAAGGATAGGATGTGGGCCTTTGTCCTGTCAGTGTACAGTGGGTTATGTCAGAGATCCGTTTGAAGCACATGCATTGATATAGCACTTTGCATGACCTTAGGATGTTCCAGAGTGTTTCACAGTTAATGAACTAGTTTTGAAGGGTAAGACCATAAGACATAAGAGCAGAAATTAGGCCATTCAGCCCATTGAGTCTGCTCTGCCATTCAATCATGGCTGATAAGTTTCTCAACCCCATTTTCCAGCCTTCTCCCCATAACCCTTGATGCCCTTGATACTCAAAAACCTATCTATCTCTGTCCTATATATAAGTAATTACCTGGTCTCCACAGCCTTCAGTGGCAATGAATTCCATAGGTTCACCACTCTCTGCCTGAAGAAGTTTCTCCTCATCTCCATTCTAAAGGGTCTTCCCTTTACTCTAAGGCTGTGCCCTCAGGTCTGAGTCTCTCCTACCAATGGAACCATCTTCCCAACATCCACTCGTCCAGGCCATTCAGTATTCTGTATGTTTCAACTAGATCCCCCCCCTCATCCTTCTAAACCCCATCGAGTATAAACCCAGAGTCCTCAAACATTCAAACTTACTATTGGGAAGCTTGGCACCATCCATGCCAAAGCAGCTTGCTAGATTGGTACTACATTCCCAAACATTCACTCCCTCAATTGCCACTACACAGTAGCAGCAGTCTATACAAGATACACTGCAGAACTCACCCAAAATCTTTAGACAGCACCTTCCAAACCAGCAACCATCTCGAAGGACAAGGGCAGCAGGTACATGGAAACACCACCGTGTATCTGCAAGTTCCCCTCCTAGCCACTCACCATCCTGATTTGGAAATATATTGCCACTCCTCCACTATCGCTGGGTCAAAATCCTGGATTCCCTCCCTAAGAGCGTTGTGGGTCAACCCACAGCAGACGCACTGCAGTGGTTCAAGAAGGCAGCTGGCCACCACCCTCCCTCCCCAGGCCAGCTCGGGATGGGCTATAATTTCTGGCTTTGTCCTGTGATGCCCACATCCTGTGAATGAATTTTTAAAACTATCCCTGAGAATCTTTCACCCTGTTGCAACGCAACCATCCTGCTGAAAAATGTTCAAAGGATCGGCTCCCTCTGCCTTTTCAGGAAGGGAGTTCCACAGACCTGTGAGAGAGAAAGGGCTGCCTCACCTCTGTCATAAAGCTCAGGATTAGCCACTACAATTAATTTCTATTCTATTCTATTCTATTGGTATGACAAGAAGTTCAGCAGGTCTGTAGGAACACGTGATACTCAGAAATAATTATCTGTGGAAAATGCATTAACCCATATCCTAACTTGTCCAAGTCCCCTCCACTATCACTTCTGTTCTAGTTAATCCACATTGGCTTGCAGTCCACCAGAGCCTAAATTTTGAAAGTTCTCATCCTTGAGTTCAAATCCCCCATTGTCTCACTTCTTCCTATCTCTGGGACACTTGCCAGCCCTACAATCTTCTAAGATCTCTGTAACCCTCTAACTCTGGCCTTTACCCAACTTGCTTTGCTTCATCAACTGAGGGTGTGCTTGTGACTTCAGTCATCGAGGTCCTAAACTTTGGAACACCCTCACTAAATGCCTCTGCATCTCTCCATCATTTGGGATCCTCCTTTAAACATATCACTTTGATCTCATTTTTACACACCTATTCTCATAACTGCCATAGAGTCATAGAGATGTACAATGCAGGAATGGATCCTTTGGTCCAACTCGTCCATGCCAACCAGATATTCTACATTAATCTAGTCACCCTTGCCAGCATTTAACTCATGTCCCTCTAAACTCTTCCCATTCATATACTCATTGAGATGCCTTTAGATATTCAAATTGTACTGGCCTACATCACTTCCTCATAGCTCATTCTATACCTGCACCACCCTCTGTGTGAAAAGGTTTCCCCTTAGGTCCATTTTAAATCTTCCACTCTTGCCTTAATCCTATATGTACTAGTTTTGGACTCCCTTACCCCAGGCAAAAGACCTTGACTATTTACGCTATCCATGCCCCTCATGATTTAATAAACCTCTATAAAGTCACCTGTCAGCCTCCGGTGCTCCAGAGAAAACAGCCCCAAGTCTGTTCAGCCCCTCCCTATAGCGATAACCCTCCAACCCTGGCAACCTCCTCATAAACCTTTTCTGAACCCTTTCAAGTTTCACAACATCCTTCCTATAGCAGAGAGATTAGAATTGAACACAGTATTCCAAAAGTAGTCAAACTAATGTCTTATACAGCTGCAACATGACCTCACAACTCCTATACTCAATGCCTCTTTAACTCAACATTGGATTTAACACCGGTGGGTGACCTTGGAGTACTTTGTTGCGTAGAAGATGCTACACAAATGCAAGTTGTTGTTTATTAATGTTGTGATGTGGATAAGATGATTGGTTGCAGTAGATTTAGATATTTCTAGTTGAAATCTACCAGACCGACAGATTGTGTGCACATGAATTGGATGGGGTGACTGCAGTGCGTGTGTCCCCCTCTTTTTAAGGAACCTTAAACGGTATCCATTCTCTAGAAACTCATGAGAGTTTTTAAAACAGCGGCGATCAGTGATAATTTTATCCGAAAACTCTAGCCATCTCAACCTTCGATGAGTAATCAGTATGTTTCAGAGCTCGTTAAAGATTTATGACTTAAATCATTTTGGATTTAGCGAAACAGAAGTGACCAACTTAAAAAACTTTGCAATGTAACGCAGATCCTGTGTAATCGGAATTGTTAAAACAGGCTTTCTAGATATCTTACTTGTGCCAATTAGTTAGAACAAAAAAGAAATGTTTAATTTGTTTATTTAATGTCTGTGAAGTGAAGTGGGATGCTAAGTGCAGCTGGATGTCCGGATAAAGACTGGGCCTTGTCTGAAAGTGATGACTGTATCGGTTGTCTGAGCTGTGGGTTTGGTGCTTGTTGGTTGCTCACCCTACCATCGCTTTAGTGTTCACTGTCATCCTTCTCAGACAAAGGATGTTGTTCATGGGTAACCTCCCCTTTCAAACGGCTGCATTGTGCACTGTGCTTTGAACTATGTGTCTCTGTTTGTTTTTCACTCTTCAGAGCCGGTGGAGATGGACAAACACAGGCTCTCTGAAAACAGGGGCTGCCAATCTCTCCCTCCAATGAAAGACCAATCACAAAGGCACACAGAGTGAAGACACAATTGATAATGGCTAAATTCACAAGCCAAGTGCATTGATCTGCAGTTTAAAAGATTTGGCTTGTGTGGCTGTATCTCCCACAGTGGAGGCTGGTCCAATGGGAATGAGCTATCAGCCATCGGCTCCAAACACTCTTGCCTCAAGGTTAGAAGATCATGAATTCTAGTCCCACTCCAGTTACTTGAACACATAAAGAAACACCATCACACCATCAGAAATAGGAACAGGTAAGGCCAGTCAGCCCCTGAAGTCTGCTTCACTATTCAATAGGTTCATTCCACACGTCCACTTTCCTCCCCTTTCCCTGTAACCTTTGATTTCCCCATCCTGATGAAGAATCTATCTATCTCAGCTTGAAGGACTCTGCTCCCACAGCTCTCTGTGGCAAGGAGTTGAAAGACTCTCAACCCTCTGAGAGAAGAAATTCCTCCTCAGCCCAGCCTTAACTCAGTGGGCCTTTACTCTGAGACTATGCCCTCTGGTCTTAGACTTTACCAAAAGGGGAATCCTCTCAGCATTTATCCTGTCAAGCCCCTGAAAAATCCTATATGTTTCAATTAGATCTGCTCTCATTCTTCTAAACGCCAGTGAATAGAGGCCCAACCTGTTTAGCTTTTGCTCCTAAGACAATCCCTTCATACCGAGGATCATCCTAGTGGATCTTCCTTGAACCACCTGCAATGAAATAATGTCTTTCATAGAGTCATACAACATGGAAACAGACTCTTCGGTCCAACTTGTCCAAGCCAACCATGTTCCCAAACTAAACTAGTCCCACCTGTCTTTGGTTGGCGCATATCCTTCCAAACTTTTCCTATTTATGTGCTTATCCAAATATTGTAACTGTACTTGCATCCAACAGTTCCTCTGACAGCTCACACCCACCACTCTCTATGTAAAATCATGTCCTTTATAAAACGTTAAAATGTGCTCCCTAGTTTTGCTTTCCTTAAATAAGGGGACACAACTGCTTAAGGTGCTCCAGTTGTGGTCTCACCAGCACCTTCTACAGTTGCAGTAAGACTTCCCTACTCTTACCCTCCAACCCTCTCGGAATAAGGGGCAACATTTTACTGGCCTTCCTGATCAGCTGCTACAGCTGTGCGATAGCTTTCTGTGTTTCACGAACAAGTACCCGCAAGTCACTTTGTGTTGCAGCTTTCTGAAGATTTTCCTCCATTCAAATAATACTTTTTTTTTGTTCTATGCTCCAAAAAGAGCAACTTCATCTTTTTCCACATTATACAGTACTCCACTCGCCGGCTTTTTGTCTGCTTTTACCTATCATCGGAGTTGGCATCTTTTGGATATAACTTTAAAATGATGCTAAGTCTGATCTTTTAAGTGACTGCATAAAAGATCTTCTTGGAAAGCGGCTGCATTTTCCCAGTTATTCCAGCCAATCTTAATCCCTCAATCAACATCACAAACAGATGAGTGACTGGTAATTGCGTTGCTGTTGGTTGGAGCCTGCATTGTGTGCCACATTTCCGACACGGCAATAGGCTACAGTTGCAAATACATCATCGGCTACTAAGCATTTTGGAACATCCTGAGATTAAGACAGCTTTAGAAATTTCTTTCTTTTTCCTCCAGCCCTGCAATTGTTAGATAAGCCAGCCGCAGAGTGTGAAGGGATGTTAGATATCCTACAAGTGGGAGGCTCAGCCCTTCACTTCCTAGGCGCTGAGTTCAGACTTAACACCAAACTGCACTAAACATGTGCAGCACTAACACTCCACCGCAAGCACTCAGTGCTGTCACAAACGGCTGTATGAAGGATCCCCTGATAGCAAATCCCAGGCTTTTTTGGGAAGGCATGCTAAACAAGGTTGGCAGTGTCAAGCTTTGAGACTCAAAAGGTGGGAAACGTTGAACAGACCAGGATAGTCCCCTTGATCTCTCCTGTATTCGATCCCCTCTGACAGAGCATCAGTTGAATATAAGACATGGATGTCAAGCCAGCATTTCACTGAGTGCTGCACCGAGGAGCCCTGGTTATGTTGAAATCATTGGGAATCTGGGAGAAAGCGTGCTGCTGATTGGAGTCATACTGCCCAACATATGAAGATAGTTGTAATTGTTGGGCACCAATCAGTCATCCCAAGGTCATCTCTGCTGGGGAGTGGGGAGAGAGTGTGGCCTAGCTCCAAACATCTTCAGCTAACTCATCAATGAACTTCCCCCCACCAATGTGTCAGAGTGGGAATGTTCACTGTTCGCGTGGTGTACAATATGATTTACGACTCATCTAATACAAAAGCAGACTATGTCCATATGTAGAAAGATTTGGATGACATTCAGCCTTGGGATGATTAGTGACATGTATCATTCGTGCCACACAAGTGCCAGGCAATGACGATCTCCAATAAAATTGCGTCTAACCATCTCCTTTGGACATTCAAGTGGTATTACCCATCACTGACTCCTCCCCCACTATCCATTTCCTGAAAGATTATCATTGACTAGAAGCTGCACAGGAACAGCCATATAAATGCTGTGACTACAAGAACACGGTCAGACGTTGGGAATTCTGCAATGGGTTACTCATCCTCTGACTCTGAAAGCTTTTCCACCCTTTACAAAGTGCAAGTCAGGAGTGTGACAGAATACACTCCACTCGCCTGAAGTAGTGCAGCTCCAACAGCACTTGAAACATGACACAGCCTTGATGATAGGCTCTAGATTCAAAATTGCTCAGGGACATATGAAACTTTTAAGTAAGCCAGGTTGTTTGTTTGTTTTTTGGAAGGACTTACAAGCCAGAGATGTTTGAGAATGCAATTCAGTAAGTGTCTGGAAAGAAAGAATTATACCCAAGCTTGAGAGAGACTTTGGAATGTGGTAACTGAAAGGAATCTCAAAGATACATTTCAAAGGAAGAAATAAAGTGCATGGATCTGGACCATCTCCTGTGAGTTACGTTCACAGACTGTGGACATAGTTTAAACTAAGAGCTATGACTGTCCAATGTGAGCTAATAATCTGAACGAAAGACATCTCTGTGATTTTCTTCAACAGGAATATTTAAGACAAGGAGGTTAAAAACCAACTGAGTCTCTGGTATGTGTGTGTGCGAGTCTGCCATTCTAGTGCTATTGAGTTAGTGTGTTGTGTGAACATTACAGCTAAATACAATACTACACGCCCCTGTGTTTGCAAATGAAAGGGACAAGAACAGGATGTTTCCCTCTCTGCTCAAAGCAAGTCACAGTGGAACAGAAAACTAGACAACTGGCCTTAGAGAACCTGCAGAACCCAGAATCTCCCAACCAACTACTTAACTGCCAGAGTCAATGCCATAGAATCACCCCACTTAATGGCAATGGCCTCTCACCATCTACTCTGAACAGACAAACCACATAGCAAAACAAAACCCCCCAAAAAGAACCTGCAGATGCTGGAAAACAGAATAAAAAACAGAAATTGCTGCAAAAAACTCAGCAAGTCGGGCAACATCTGTGGAGAGAAACAGAGTTATGCTTTCTCATGCATATACCTTTCAGTGGGAACCTATACTTTGAAATTGCAGAGACTGCAGGCCCTTTGTGCTTTGGCCCTTCTCACTGGGCAACCGTCACACCTCGGGAATTTGATCTAAATGTATATTCCTTGCAAGAATCTCAAGGCAATCTGAGTAGGGTCTAGTGGAACAGCCGTAAGTAATAATGATAATTAAAGTAGGAAAATGGCTGGGGTTGTTACCTCACAATGTCAGCCACGTTAAGAGAAATGAGTACAAATGATCTTCAGAAGCTAGCTCATCAAGCGAGGCTAGAAGAAGAAAGAGGTCAAGGGAAACAATTGGGCGGCACGGTGGCACAGTGGTTAGCACTGCTGCCTCACAGCGCCTGAGACCCAGGTTCAATTCCCGCCTCAGGCGACTGACTGTGTGGAGTTTGCACGTTCTCCCCGTGTCTGCGTGGGTTTCCTCCGGGTGCTCCGGTTTCCTCCCACAGTCCAAAGATGTGCGGGCCAGGTGAATTGGCCATGCTAAATTGCCCATAGTGTTAGGTCAGGTGTAAATGTAGATGTAGGGGTATGGGTGGGTTACGCTTCGGCGGGGCGGTGTGGACTTGTTGGGCCGAAGGGCCTGTTTCCATGCTGTAAGTAATCTAATCTAATCTAATTCTGGAGTTTGGCGCCAGGCCAGATGAGTAAATGGCTGCTCATGGGGGAGAAATGGAAATTGGGGCACTCAAGAAACCAGAATTTGGAGAAATACTAATTGGGAAGGGCTGTGAGGCACCATCACAAAATGAGTGATCAGTCTCCCTCCTGTAGGAAGGATGCTTAGAAAAGATTTACAAGGATGTTGCCAGGGTTGGAGGATTTGAGCTTATAAGGAGAGGATGAGTAAGCTGGGACTGTTTTCCCTGGAGTGTCGATGGTTTAGGGGTGACCTTATAGAGGTTCATAAAATCATGGGAGGCGTGGATAAGGTGAATATTCAAGATCTTGGCACCAGGGGTAGGGAAGTCCAAAGCTAGAGGGCATAGGTCAAAGGTTAGAGTGGAAATATTTAAAAGGGACCTAAGGGACAATATTTTCACACAGAGGTTGGTGCATGTGTGGAATGAACTGCCAGAGGAAGTGGTGGAGGCTGGTACAATTACAACATTTAAAAAGCATCTGGATGGGTATATGAATAGGAAGGGTTTAGAGGGATATGGGGCAAGTGCTGGCAAATGGCACTGGATTAATTCAGGATATCTGGTTGGCATGGACGAGTTGGACCGAAGGATCTATTTCCGTGCTGTATATCTTTATGACTCTGTGTCTCTAAATCAGTAGCACCATTCACACCGACCCCAATTTGCCATCAATGTGTAAACTGGGCTGCAGATCTGCAAGAAGTTCCTGATGAAGGGCTTTTGCCCAAAATGTCGATTCTTTTGCTCCTCGGATGCTGCCTGACCTGCTGTGCTTTTCCAGCATCACACACTTGACTCTAATCTCCAGCATCTGTAGTCCTCACTTTCGCCTTGCAGATTTGCTGTGGCCCAATACCAATTGCGACTTCATTGAGTTAATGTCCATGTGTGTCTCTCGCTTAATTACGGCCCCCGCTCTGCCAGCCACAGCTCAATGGAAATTCATGGCTTGTACCAGTCACCATTTTCAGAAGGTGTTTGGCACATGCTGGTTTCATAGTCAGTCCTTATAGATCTTCAGGTCAAGTGCAGTCACGGAAGGAAGGCTACATTAAGCGGCAGTCCAAAGTTAGGGGAGGGAAAGTGGCCAAAAAAATCTTTGAGGTGGGGGAGCAGCTATGATGCTACATCTGCAACCCAACTGTTTCTACCTCTGTTGATTTTACCTGGAACCAGACCCTTGCATTGCAATAGTGGTGAAGAAGAAGCAGCAAGGTGGGAGAAGAATGAAAGATTGTTCTTCAACAATCATTGTTAGATTTCCCAGCCCCACATACACTCTGGGAACACTCATTCAGACAAGGCTGTTAGACTGACATGCTCATTCTTTGTGGAATTGATTCAGTGCTGTCGGGGGGAGTATTGATATAGAATATAGATATAGAATCCCTACAGTGTGGAAACAGGCCCTTCGGCCCAACAAGTCCACCCCGACCCTCTGAAAGGTATCCCATCCAGACCCATTCCCCTGCCTTATTACTCTACATTTACCCCTGACAAATGCACCTAATCTACACATCCCTGAACACTATGGGCAATTTAGCATGGCCAATCCACCTGACCTGCACATCTTTGTGACTGTGGGAGGAAACCGGAGCACCCGGAGGAAACGCACGCAGACACGGGGAGAATGTGCAAACTCCACACAGACAGTCGCCCGAGGCTGGGAATCGAACCCAGGTTCCTGGCACTATGAGGCAGCAGTGCTAAGCACTGAGCCACCGCGCTGTCCCCATTCTCAAAGCCCACATTGTGCTCAAATCAACTTTGAAAACCGCCCCTGGAACGTCAGAGGCTGAGGGGTGACTGTATAGAAGTTTATAAACTCATGAGGGTCATGGGTAGGGTGAATATTCAAAGTATTTTCTCCACGGTGGGAAAACTAGAGGATATAGGTTTAAGGTGAGAGGGGAAAGATTTAAAAGGGACCGAAGTGGCAACTTTTTCACACAGAGGGTGGTATGTGTATGGAATGAGCTACCAGAGGAAGTGGTGGAGGCTGGTACAATTGTAACATTTAAAAGGCTTCTAGCTGGATATATGAATAGGAAGGGTTTGGAGGGATATGGGTGAAGTTCTGGCAGGTTGGACTAGATTGGATTGGGATATCTGGTGGCATGGACAGGTTGGACCAAAGGGTCTGTTTCCATGCTGGACATCTCTATGAGTCAAGAGTGAGAGATCCTAGGCACAAGATTAACTGTCAGAGATTGAGGACAGAAGAAACTCCTTCATACAAGGTTAAGAAGCAGAAGGATTTACTTTGAAAGTAACTGTGCCAAGGGTAGTTCAACTCTGTGGTTGGAAGAACACAAAATGGGAACAGGGGGCAGTTACAAGCAATCGAAGCTGACAGTGTGTCAGGTGAGTGGTTGGATAACTGTTGCATATTTAGATGCTGCATTGACTTCATATTGCTATTGTGAACCTAGGATGTAATCTCAGCACCAAACTGGAGATTAGCTACAGAACTTATTCCAGCTCTGCTACTAAATGGAAAGGACATGGTAAACCTCCAAGCTTTTCAGTTTTATTAACTATTGCTTGTGATTGCATTGATTGCACTTGACGGGAGTGGATTTTCAATTCATTTACCCTGACCGCGAGCTCTCACAGGTCAGGTGTTTTATTGGTTGAATCCACTTAGAGTGAATGATTACTTACTTTCCCACTTGCCCCAGAGGCATTGCCAGGGCTGGACCACTGTGGCTCAGTGGTTAGCACTGCTGCCTCATAGTGCCAGGGACCTGGGTTCGGTTCCAGCCTCGGGCGACTGTCTGTGTGGAGTTTGCACATTCTCCCTGTGTCTGTGTGGGTTTCCAGTTTCCTCCCACAATCCAAGGATGTGCAGGTTAGGTGAATTGGCCATGCCAAATTGCCCATAGGGATGTGTAGGTTAGGTGCATTAGTTAGGGGTAAATGTAGAGTAGTAGGGGAATGGATCTGGGTGGGTTACTCTTCAGAGAGTTGCTGGGCCGAACGGCCTGTGTCCACACATGAGGATTCTATGATTCAAGTTCCGGTGAGAGTTGGTGCGATCGGGAATTCTCTGCCTAGACAAGTAACCTTTGTAAAGGTGCCAGATGTAAGATTGAAAAGGACACATGGGTATCAGGAGGCAGCAGGAATGTGTAACAACTTTCAAATAACCAGCCCAGACATGACGTGCTGAATGGTCTCTTTCTGTGCTGTGAGATTCTGCTGCCCCATTGACTCATTGTTTCCCCTTCTTGTGCTTTCTCCCCGAACAGGCATGGCAGATCCATTCCTGGTCACCTTGCATGTCATCACCAACCCGGGAGATGCAGCGGCCCTCCAGGGCGCAGTCGACAACCTCGTAACGTGGATTAATCCCGAGCTGCGGCTCTTCATCGCCTCCGAGCGCGGCTCCTCGCAGCCCCGAGGGGTGAGGAGGGGCAGCAGCGGCAGTGGTGCACACCCGGCTCTAGCTGTCATCATCTTTGTCCATGAGGAGTGTGGGCAGCAGATCTCCCAGCTCCATGAGCGTTTCCTCCACCCACCTTGGGAGTACCACCACACCGAGATGGTCAAGGGCCGAATCCTTCCCTACATGCCCCGGAACCAGGACTTCTTCACTCTGGCCAATCACAACGCCCTCTGGGCTGTCAGGCAGGTGCACTATGGGAAGGAGATTGTCCGCTTCACCATTTACTGCAGCTTCGAGAACTTTGTGGACATGGCGAGGATGTACCAGCTGATCCTGAGGAGGGAGTCGTCCCAACGAAAGCCGGACTTTGTGTTCTTCACCGTCTACTCCAACGCAGAGGTCGACGTTCAGCTCTCGCTGAAGAGGCTCCCAAAGGATCAGGGCCCTTCCCCCACCGAGTTGGCCCTGCTGGAGTTCAGAGTTCACGACATCGGACACCTCATCCCTCTACTGCCGAACCCCTGCAGCCCAATCAGTGACCTGAGATGGCAGACGGAGGACTATGATGGAAACAAGCTCCTGTTGCAGGTAACCCACCTTCTTATACTGTAGCTGCAGCAAATGCTTTGTCTGTTGTTTAAAAGGAAAGAGAATGCAGTTGTCCCATCATCAGCCCCTTTAAAAGGAAGGGTGAGATTTCTAACTCTAACTGAACCCTACTGTTGTGGATCCATCTCACAGACAGGAGCCACCAGCACCTTGTCATGGATTGTATTGATCACAAAATCCTTACAGTGTGTGAGGAAGCCATTCAGCCCATACCAAACCTTCAAAAAGCATCCCACCCAGATCCAGCCCCCAACCCCATAGCTAATCAATCCAGACTGCACATCCCTAGATACTATGGGGCAATTGAGCATGGCCAATCCACCTCACCTGCACATCTTTGTGACTGTGGGAGGAAACCCACGCAGACACGGGGAGAATGTGCAAACTCCACACAGACAGTCACCCGAGGCTAGAATTGAACCTGGGTTCCTGGCTCTGAGAGGCAGCTGTGCTCATGACTGAGCCACCATATTGCCCCAGGGTCTCACTGTACTCAGCCGCCACAGCTAACTGCCCATTCCCTGTCACCCTACCCCTGGGGAAGACCACCCAGTAGTTCAGTGGGTCATTTCATAGTCTGTGGTGCAGTTGGTAATGTGTGTGCCCATGTGACAGCTAGATGCCCTCCTCCATGACCGAACACATCAGGAAAGGCCTGTGTCTTGTGGGAGACCCTGCAGTTTGGTTGCTGATAATTCACACAATCAACTGAAATTTGCTGTCAAAGCCAATGTGGGAATCGATGACATTACGAAAGAGAGTTGCTGCAATGATCAGGGTCAGTTTAAGCTTACCTCGACTCTCTCGGATTGTCATAGATTCATAGTTGTACAGCATGGAAACAGACCTTTGGGTCCAACCCGTCCATGCCAACCAGATATCCCAACCCAATCTAGTCCCACCTGCCAGTACCTGGCCCATATCCCTCCAAACCCTTCTTATTCATATACCCATCCAAATGCCTCTTAAATGTTGCAATTGTACCAGCCTCCACCACTTCCTCTGGCAGTTCATTCCATACACGTACCACCCTCTGAGTGAAAAAGTTGCCCCTTAGGTCCCTTTTATATCTTACCCCTCTGGCTCTAAAACTATGCCCTCTAGTTCTGGATGCCCCCACCCCAGGGAAAAGACTTTGTCTTTTTACCCTATCCATGCCCCTCATAATATTATAAACTTTAATAAGGTCACCCCTCAGCCTCCAACGCTCCAGGGAAAACAGCCCCAGCCTGTTCAGCCTCTCCCTATAGCTCAAACCTTCCAACCCTGGCAACATCCTTGTAAATCTTTTCTGAACCCATTCAAGTTTTATAACATCCTTCTGATAGGAAGGAGACCAGAACTGCACACAATATTCCAACAGTGGCCTAACCAATGTCCTGTACAGCCGTAACCTGACCTCCCAACTCCTGTACTCAATACTCTGACCAATAAAGGAAAGTATACCAAACACCTTCATTGTCCGAGAATTCTCCTGGAATTAAAGATTACCTGGACATTCCTGGTAAACATACGAGGAAGACAAGTAATACATTGCGTTTCGCTGCAAGAGGATTTGAGCTCAGAAGTAGGGCTGTCTTACTGCAGTTTGACAAGGTCAGGATGAGACCACATCTGTAGAACTGTGTGCAATTTTGGTCTGCCTACCTAAGATAGGATATAATTGCCATAGAGGGAGTGAAGTGTCATGAGACTGATCCAGGGATACCAGGGCTGTCCTATGAGGAGAGATTGGTTCTACTGCACCTGTGTTCAAAAGGACAGCAGGAAATCTGATTGAAATCTAATAACAGGGATGGATTGACGAGGTGTGGGAAGGATATTTTCCCCATATCGTCTCAGGATATGGGATAGACCGTTTAGGACTGAGTTGAGGAGACATTTCTGCATTCGGACCGTGGCCAACCTGTGGAATTCTGTTCCACAGAAGGTGGTGGAGACCGGGTCACTGAGTACGTTCAAGAAAGCGATAGGTGTTCAGATATTAAAAGTATTGAGGGGCATGGAGAGAAAGGGAGAATATGCCATCGAGAGAGAGAGAGAGAGGATCGGGCATGATCAATTTGAGTGGCAGAGCAGCCTCAAAGGGCCGAATGGCCTACTCCTGGTTTCTCTGTCCATGCATCAGCACTGGGAGGTGTTTGAGAGCAGGTTTGTTTTGAATTAGTGGCAGGAGAAATGGCTGGGCTGAGCAGTTGGAGGCAGGAGGGCCACCGACAGTGTTTGCTGTACCTTCCTTTGAATAGAGTCCATTTTCTGTCCTCCCCCCAATACTTGCGCTCCAAGTGGCTCCATCATTTGTGTGACTCTGTCATTAGAAACATTCAGCTCTGACATTGCATTATCCAGCCATTGGAAAGACCAATTTATGTACTGCACTAAATAATAAAAACCAACAGTCCTGACTCCTCCAGATTTACTATGGCGAGGGAAATAAATATATGTACAACATGCAAGCTTCTACTGACTTGTAGCAGCATGGCAGTGTTACTGGGTTAGTAAACTGGGGACCTGGCTCGAATGCTGCAGAGACAGAGATCAAATCCCACCATAGCAGCTGAAGGAACTTAAATCTGGGAGGAGATACTCCTCTCATTGATAAACGATCATGGCATTGTCTTCTTGGCAAGATCGCAATTCTCAAGAGCAAAATTAGGATGTGCGCATGCAGGATCGACAGACCACTCTCAGAATTGTACTGAAACGTGTACTGTCACATGTACAGATACTCACACTTATTCATATGTCTCTATATTGTGTCTAGTGTCCATCTGGTCTAATTTTTGAAAATGACTAAAAGCTAGGGTTGGTTAGGCCTATTGGAAAGATGTTGTGAAACTCGTAACAGTTCAGAAAAGATTTATAAGGATGTTGCCAGGGTTGGAGGATTTGAGCTATAGGGAGCGGCTGAACAGTCTGGGGCTGTTTTCCCTGGAGCGTCGGAGGCTGAAGGATGACCTTATAGAGGTTTACAAAATCATGAGGGGCATGGATAGGATAAATAGACAAAGTCTTTTCCCTGGGGTGGGAGCTTCCAGAACTAGAGGGCAAAGGTTTAGGGTGAGAGGGAAAAGATATAAAAGAGACCTAAGGGGCAATGTTTTCACACAGAGGGTGGTACGTGTATGGAATGAGCTGCCAGAGGAAGTGGTGGAGGCTGGTACAATTGCAACATTTAAAAGGCATCTGGATGGGTATATGAATAGGAAGGGTTTGGAGGGATATGGGCTGAGTGCTGACAGGTGGGACTAGATTGGGTTGGGATGTCTGGTTGGCACAGATGGGTTGGACTGAAGGGTGTGTTTCCATGCTGTACATTTCTATAACTCTATGACTCTAGGGAACTAGTTGTCCATCTTCTCAAATCATTATTTAGTGGTGTTCAGGTTTGAGAAGGCTAACTCAAGCAGCCTTTTGATCGGCTTTCAAACTTGCACACACTACTGAATAGTGGGAGCTCGGTGCTATGGTTGGATAGTCAGGCTAGACCAGAGCCAGAGCACAGCATTTCTGACCTTGGAACAGCTGCTGGTTCACTGGCATGAAACCAGGGCTTAAAGGGTTAAATTATGAGTCTACAATTGGTTTCTATTTCCTGGAGTTTCCACAGTTGAGGCATTCAATAGGACAAAGAGAGAAACTAGTCCCCCTGCTGGCAGAATCCAGAACCAGCAGAACAAATTCTCAAACAAGAACTCGGGGTATTTAAGGGTGAAGTCCTTTCTCACGCAAAGCGGACAGTTGGATGATCCGGAAATCTTTCCCTGCAAAAAGGCGGGGGATGTTGGAGGTCAGTTGGAATTTTTTAGAGGTGGTGGCTGAGGAAATCAAGGGAACAAAGCAAGTCAAATGAAGTGGAGATACAGACAGAATTGAAAGAAAGATGTGCATTTACATAGCGCCTTTTCATGGGCTCAGGAATTGCCAATGTGCTTTACAGCCAATGAAATGTTTTTTAAAGTTTAATCGCTGCTGTCATGTAGGGAAAACAGCATCCAATTTGTACAAAGTGCGGCTTTTCATAATAACTGGATAATCTGATTTTGTGGGTGTGTGTTGTTCACTGGGGGATAAATATTGGCCAGAACTCCAAGGACGGTTCCCATGATGCTTTATGTCTATCTTAGAGAGCCGATGAGGGTCTCGATTTGAAAAGTCTCATTTGAGAAATGGCATTTCAGTCAGTCCGGCATCTGGTCAGTAATGCACTAGAATGCTAGCCCAGGGTTTTGTGCCCACATGTAGTACCTGGAGTGGGATTTGAAAGCACAACTTGGGTGGAAGTGTTATTAAGCTAAACCATGACTGATGCTATCATTCCTGTGTCCCCCGCGTAGGAATCACATCCCAGGAACATCAACACCCACAGGAGGGTCACGAGACAGGAGTACCACATGTTAGCTTGGCATGGCACAGCCTCCCTCTACGATTAGAGTGAGGGCCATGGATTCAAAATGGTGGCTGTTGAGGGGGGATGGGCTCCCACTGCTGTGTAATGGCCCTGTGTCGTTACCCAGATGGTCAACCAATGGCCAAAGTAAACTCTGATTTAGTAAACACTTGGGGTTCCATTTATCAGTTAAGTGTTATCCTACAATCAGCTATGCTGAACAGGAGAAATAATTCAGAAACCCAGCCTGCTGTGGGCCTGGTCTTTTGATAACAGCTTTAAGTCGTCGCTAAGTCTCTCTGATGTTGACTGAGTGGATTCAGTGGCCAAGTAGACAAATGGTCTTTGTTGTTTCAGGCAGTAGCCATGTTTCTCTGGCACACACGAGTGGGAGATACCAGGCAGTGCTAGGTAACCCTGAGGGAGGTAATAGGCTTTAAAGGCTTTGGCTGTGGAAGGGAACCAATTTATACATCACGTAGCGAACACTTAGCACTGACAGCCTTTTGCAGTGAAGCTAAACAAAGTCCCCGTTTTGAAATGAGAGCCTCTTTCTGAATCCGCTGCCCCACCGTAAGGTATTGTGGGAGGGTGCTCTCTCCACAAGGGTTAGTAAATCAGGCCATAAACATGGGACCTCATTACCGGCTGTGTAATGGTACAAGCTGTCCCTCTGATGGACTTGTAGACGGAGGGAAAATAAACCAACCTGCAGAGCATGAGAAGGCAAATATCGGCTCTATGCACCCAGTCACCTTCAGGTTACAATCCAGAGTAACGGTTACTTGAGAGACAAAAAAGGACACTTTTTCTTTGAACAGTCTTAACCCTTCACGCTGATCTTTGTTTCTGACCATGCAACATTCGCTGCTAGTTTTAAAGAGACAGTTAATTGAATGCTATACAGGTTACATTAGCAAAGGAAAAGAACTTGCATTTTTTTGTAGCACCATTCACCACTTCAGGGCGTCCATTAACACTTCAAAACTAACTAAGGATTTTTAGGCTGTTAGCATTATTGTCACACAGCAGCCAATGGTCACAGCCCAATCCCAGAGGCAGCAATGTGGAGTAGATTTCCTCTTTTTATGAACCGGTCTTGACATGGAGGTAAATTCACCTGTTTGTCTTAGAATAAGGCCACAGACCCTTTTACGTGCACCTGAGAGGGCAGGTGGGAACTCACTTACATGTCTCAGTCAGTAAAGGCACTTGAGAGTAGTGTCGCTGGTGATTCAGCCTGATTTTATACTCTCATCTCCAGGATGGGATTTGAAACTGCGGCCTTTCACTCAGAGGCAGAGGTTGGCATCACTGAAGAAGGGCTCATGCCCGAAACGTCGATTCTCCTGCTCCTTGGATGCTGCCTGACCTGCTGCGCTTTTCCAGCAACACATTTTCAGCTCTTAACTAATGCTTCACACTGAATCACTCTCTCATAGTAGACTTTTGAAAAGTAAAGCAATGGACTAACAGGATAGTAATCAATGCGTGCACGTTTACACTGTTGACAGAATGATTAAACAGAGGAGTGGGGAGCGGGTTAATCTCACACCTGTCTGGTTTGCACCCACCGTAATGGAATGGCCCAGTCTGAATCAGCTGATGATAGTAAGCTGGTCAGCTCCATGCTGGAAGAGGGGTCACCTCTCAGTAACCCTGAATCTTAAGAAAAAGCCGCATATCTCTCCGGCAACGTATCAACCAACCGATCATTTCCAATCGAAGTAAATGCAAACGAAACGAAACTTGGCCAATTCTGCGAGGTTCTCCAATTCATGTGTTACTGTCTAGAATCATTTCCTCTTGCCTTCCACTTGCGGCTTAGATCTCTTTTGTCAGAAAGCCATCTATCAGGACAGGTGTAAAGAAATCACTGCAATGGTCAATGGACCCCCGCCAAGCATGACAAAGGGAATGCAGTGTAAAAGAATGTGAGATATATTCCAGGTTTTACCGTGTTCTGCTGAGCCCATACCAGCATTATTATCTTCAGCCCTGGATGCTGCAACGCCAGAAGCAAGTGTTAGCCTTGGGGATGTGCAGTGTTAGCCTTGGGGGATGTGTGGTTTTGGCCTTGGGGGATATCCGGTGTCGGCCTTGGGGGATGTGCGGTGTTAGCCTTGGGGGATGTGCGGTTTTGGCCTTGGGGGTTGTGCGGTGTTGGCCTTGGGGGATGTGCGGTGTTGGCCTTGGGGGATGTGTGGTTTTGGCCTTGGGGGATATGCGGTGTCGGCCTTGGGGGATGTGCGGTGTTAGCCTTGGGGGATGTGCGGTTTTGGCCTTGGGGGTTGTGCGGTGTTGGCCTTGGGGGATGTGCGGTGTTGGCCTTGGGGGATGTGCGGTGTCAGCCTTGGGGGATATGCGGTGTCGGCCTTGGGGGATGTGCGGTGTTAGCCTTGGGGGATGTGCAGTTTTGGCCTTGGGGGTTGTGCGGTGTCGGCCTTGGGGGATATGCGGTGTCGGCCTTGGGGGATGTGCGGTGTTAGCCTTGGGGGATGTGCGGTGTTGGCCTTGGGGGATGTGCGGTGTTGGCCTTGGGGGATGTGCGGTGTCAGCCTTGGGGGATATGCGGTGTCGGCCTTGGGGGATGTGCGGTGTTAGCCTTGGGGGATGTGCGGTGTTGGCCTTGGGGGATGTGCGGTGTTGGCCTTGGGGGATGTGCGGTGTTAGCCTTGGGGGATGTGCGGTGTTAGCCTTGGGGGATGTGCGGTGTTAGCCTTGGGGGATGTGCGGTGTTAGCCTTGGGGGATGTGCGGTTTTGGCCTTGGGGGATGTGCGGTGTTGGCCTTGGGGGATGTGCGGTGTTAGCCTTGGGGGATGTGCGGTGTTGGCCTTGGGGGATGTGCGGTTTTGGCCTTGGGGGATGTGCGGTGTTGGCCTTGGGGGATGTGCGGTGTTAGCCTTGGGGGATGTGCGGTGTTAGCCTTGGGGGATGTGCGGTTTTGGCCTTGGGGGATGTGCGGTGTTGGCCTTGGGGGATGTGTGTTGTTAGCCTTGGGGGATGTGCGGTTTTGGCCTTGGGGGATGTGTGGTTTTGGCCTTGGGGGATGTGCGGTGTTAGCCTTGGAGGATGTGCGGTGTTGGCCTTGGGGGATGTGCGGTGTTGGCCTTGGGGGATGTGCGGTGTTAGCCTTGGGGGATGTGTGGTGTTAGCCTTGGGGGGTGTGTGGTGTTGGCCTTGGGGGATGTGCGGTGTTAGCCTTGGGGGATGTGTGGTTTTGGCCTTGGGGGATGTGCAGTGTTAGCCTTGGGGGATGTGTGGTTTTGGCCTTGGGGGATGTGTGGTTTTGGCCTTGGGGGATGTGCGGTGTTTGCCTTGGGGGATGTGCGGTTTTGGCCTTGGGGGATGTGCGGTTTTGGCCTTGGGGGATGTGCGGTTTTGGCCTTGGGGGATGTGCGGTGTTAGCCTTGGGGGATGTGCGGTGTTAGCCTTGGGGGATGTGCGGTGTTAGCCTTGGGGGATGTGCGGTGTTAACCTTGGGGGATGTGCGGTTTTGGCCTTGGGGGATGTGCGGTGTTGGCCTTGGGGGATGTGCGGTGTTAGCCTTGGGGGATGTGCGGTGTTAACCTTGGGGGATGTGCGGTGTTAACCTTGGGGGATATGCGGTTTTGACCTTGGGGGATGTGTGGTGTTAGCCTTGGGGGATGTGCGGTTTTGGCCTTGGGGGATGTGTGGTGTTGGCCTTGGGGGATGTGCGGTGTTGGCCTTGGGGGATGTGCGGTGTTAACCTTGGGGGATGTGCGGTGTTGGCCTTGGGGGATGTGCGGTGTTAACCTTGGGGGATGTGCGGTGTTGGCCTTGGGGGATGTGCGGTGTTAACCTTGGGGGATGTGCAGTGTTGGCCTTGGGGGATGTGCGGTGTTAACCTTGGGGGATGTGCGGTGTTGGCCTTGGGGGATGTGCGGTGTTAGCCTTGGGGGATGTGTGGTGTTGGCCTTGGGGGATGTGCGGTGTTGGCCTTGGGGGATGTGCGGTGTTGGCCTTGGGGGATGTGTGGTGTTGGCCTTGGGGGATGTGCGGTTTTGGCCTTGGGGGATGTGCGGTGTCGGCCTTGGGGGATGTGCGGTGTTAGCCTTGGGGGATGTGCGGTGTTAACCTTGGGGGATGTGCGGTGTTGGCCTTGGGGGATGTGCGGTGTTGGCCTTGGGGGATGTGTGGTGTTGGCCTTGGGGGATGTGCGGTTTTGGCCTTGGGGGATGTGCAGTGTTAGCCTTGGGGGAATGTGTGATGTTGGACTTGGGGGATGTGCGGTGTTAACCTTGGGGGATGTGTGGTTTTGGCCTTGGGGGATGTGCGGTGTTGGCCTTGGGGGATGTGTGGTGTTGGCCTTGGGGGATGTGCGGTTTTGGCCTTGGGGGATGTGCGGTTTTGGCCTTGGGGGATGTGCGGTGTTAGCCTTGGGGGATGTGCGGTTTTGGCCTTGGGGCATGTGCGGTGTTGGCCTTGGGGGATGTGCGGTGTTGGCCTTGGGGGGTGTGTGGTGTTGGCCTTGGGGGATGTGCGGTGTTAGCCTTGGGGGATGTGCGGTTTTGGCCTTGGGGGATGTGCGGTGTTGGCCTTGGGGGATGTGCGGTGTTGGCCTTGGGGGATGTGCGGTGTTGGCCTTGGGGGATGTGCGGTGTTGGCCTTGGGGGGTGTGCGGTGTTGGCCTTGGGGGATGTGTGGTTTTGGCCTTGGGGGATGTGCGGTGTTAGCCTTGGGGGATGTGCGGTGTCGGCCTTGGGGGATGTGCGGTGTCGGCCTTGGGGGATGTGCGGTGTCGGCCTTGGGGGATGTGCGGTGTCGGCCTTGGGGGATGTGTGGTGTCGGCCTTGGGGGATGTGTGGTGTTGGCCTTGGGGGATGTGCGGTGTTGGCCTTGGGGGATGTGCGGTGTCAGCCTTGGGGGATGTGCGGTGTTGGCCTTGGGGGATGTGCGGTGTTAGCCTTGGGGGATGTGCGGTGTTAGCCTTGGGGGATGTGCGGTGTTGGCCTTGGGGGATGTGTGGTGTTGGCCTTGGGGGATGTGCGGTGTTAGCCTTGGGGGATGTGCGGTGTTAGCCTTGGGGGATGTGCGGTGTTGGCCTTGGGGGATGTGTGGTGTTAGCCTTGGGGGATGTGTGGTGTTGGCCTTGGGGGATGTGCGGTGTTAGCCTTGGGGGATGTGCAGTGTTAGCCTTGGGGGATGTGCGGTTTTGGCCTTGGGGGATGTGCGGTGTTAGCCTTGGGGGATGTGTGGTTTTGGCCTTGGGGGATGTGCGGTTTTGGCCTTGGGGGATGTGTGGTGTTGGCCTTGGGGGATGTGCGGTGTTGGCCTTGGGGGATGTGCGGTGTTAGCCTTGGGGGATGTGCGGTGTTAGCCTTGGGGGATGTGTGGTGTTAGCCTTGGGGGATGTGCGGTGTTGGCCTTGGTGGATGTGCGGTGTTGGCCTTGGGGGATGTGTGGTGTTGGCCTTGGGGGATGTGCGGTGATAGCCTTGGGGGATGTGCAGTGTTAGCCTTGGGGGATGTGCGGTTTTGGCCTTGGGGGATGTGCGGTGTTAGCCTTGGGGGATGTGCGGTTTTGGCCTTGGGGGATGTGCGGTTTTGGCCTTGGGGGATGTGCGGTTTTGGCCTTGGGGGATGTGTGGTGTTGGCCTTGGGGGATGTGCGGTGTTGGCCTTGGGGGATGTGCGGTTTTGGCCTTGGGGGATGTGTGGTGTTGGCCTTGGGGGATGTGCGGTGTTGGCCTTGGGGGATGTGCGGTTTTGGCCTTGGGGGATGTGCGGTGTTGGCCTTGGGGGATGTGTGGTTTTGGCCTTGGGGGATGTGCGGTGTTGGCCTTGGGGGATGTGTGGTTTTGGCCTTGGGGGATGTGTGGTTTTGGCCTTGGGGGATGTGCGGTGTTGGCCTTGGGGGATGTGCGGTGTTAGCCTTGGGGGATGTGCGGTTTTGGCCTTGGGGGATGTGCGGTGCAGAATCACGAGAATGATGTTGGTGCGAACTGTGTTAAAATTGAGCTGTGGTGAGCATACATGTTTGAGAGGATATACTGTACATTGCTGTCAATTATTACTGTCTTCACCAGACAGAATGTTCTCGTCCCATGTCTGATGGTCAGTTTGCAAATAGTAGAAGTAGGATATTAGCATAGTAGTTTCCCAGTTAGCGTTATCTGTGTTGTATTCTTACCCGTGACGACCCATATCCTGTTCTACCAATCCATGTTATATGGTTGGTGCGTTTATCCCTAATAGAGAAGGACATACCCTGTGGTAAGCTGAAATCAATATCCAACCTCACCTTTTATGGGTGGCTTTGGTTCAAGCTTAGCCCATCACCTCAAACACAATCAACATGTATGGTGCCAGTGTACTTGCTAATCACGAAGACCTGAGTCTGAGCACTTTGTAAGAGTCCGAGCAGGGTATTTCTCTCCTTCCCCACTTGGGCGATGAAACCAGCAGAGCAGAATATCTGGAGTAAAACTGGCCAATTTCCAGTTCCCATCTCCCCTGCAAGTGCATGGTCCCCATTGTAATAAATCCATGACCTCAGACCCAGGGTCATCATTACCTCCATTCATTGGGGGCACAATAGCCCTCATGAGGTGGAATGCTCAAATGTAACATGAGGAAACACTGGAATTCCCCAGCTCAGCGGGAACAAGGTGAGCTTTTGATCCCTCAGGTGGGTTTCTCCAAAGAACATACAGTTGGTGCCATGAATGAGGTTGTTCCAAACTTTATTATAACGGGAGGGGAGGGAAGATGGAGTCCCAAGGTGGCAAGGGAACAGACTCGGTGCTTGGGGATACAGACCCAGTAAAGTGATTTGATATTTAACTTGGACTGGCCCATTTTTGGAAACTGATAAACCTTAACTGGCAGGCATCGTCTTGTTCGCATCGCAGGACCTGCATCTCCCCCTTTAAACATATCTCTCTCCCAAAACAGGCAGGTACTTCAGACACCTGTCTGAAGGCTCCTTTCAAAATGGTGCCAGTCATAAGAAAGCGTCAAGGCCACTAGTGCCCACCTTGAGGCCATTACTGCTAATGAACACAGGAGAGCAGTGGAAATCAATGCTATACTGTTGACCCAACCTAGATCACAC
Source organism: Chiloscyllium punctatum (assembly GCF_047496795.1). NCBI lineage: Eukaryota > Metazoa > Chordata > Chondrichthyes > Orectolobiformes > Hemiscylliidae > Chiloscyllium > Chiloscyllium punctatum. The sequence continues at coordinate 5,613,263 of NC_092753.1, read as the reverse complement.
GCAGTGTGCCCGTGAAAGATTTATTTCTGAAATGTTATTTTTTTTTACAGGTACACAGTGTGTCCAGGAGCTCTTGGAAGAGGAGTGTTGTTGCCCAGTCCACTGCAGCAAGGAGCAGTTCTTGCCGTCCTCCACGCAGCGCGCTCCCCCAGTGTCTGGGATGTTCTCCTGATGGACACCCCCGGAGGCGCTGGCAGGCTAACCACAAACCGCAGCACACCAGCGGCTTCAGCCGCCTCCGAGGGACGTCTCAAGAGGACATCTGGATAGCTTGTCGAGGGGATTCAGGCAACCTCGCCTCGAAGGTTTCCCGGGTTGCTCAGCGCAGTAAGTCCTTATTCTGTCTGCCGACCTTCAGCAACTCGTCATGCTCTTCATCATCGTCGTCGCCACTGGGGGAGCTGGCCCTTTCATTGGCTGACCGTGGACAACAGGTTGAAGACCCAGCGCTGGACGTCACCTCAGGGATGGTAACCGATGGCCTGGAAGGTGCGGCAGAGACCAATGTCGACACCGGTTTGACCACGTCATGCTCTGACCTCTCTGCCCTGTCCGCGTACTCGACGCTGAATGGCTTCGGCAAAGAGTTAGGCGCTGCTCTTCCCCGACTGGGCGATCGCAGCACCCGGACAAAGGCGGGTCTCTTCAGGTCTTCATTGTCCACAGACACCTCGCCTCCTTCCTCCTCCGGCCTTTCCTCCAGGTCTTCCCCTGGGTTCCAGGAATTCTCTTCCTGCCCTTTGACCTCACGCACAGCACCTCCGCGTGCCTTCACTGCAACATCATGGATCTGGCCCAGAACAGACCGGTCCTCCTCGTCAGAGAACGCAACGAGAAATGAGAGCTGCCGTGAAGGCAGACAACCCACTGGTATCCTGGAAGGAGAGCAGGAATTTTACATTTGACCCGTTCTGTGAGGCAGGATTTGCATGTAATTTGTCACTAAATATCGAGCTGCATGTACAGATGAGACAATGGATGTTTACGCTGATGATTAACAGAACTGGAACAGTGTTGAGTTACCATGCTGCTGGTGTCAAAGTGAAAATCAGAAACATATTGGAAGACTCCAAAACCCATTCTTCATCCTTCCCACCCTGGTCTTTGTGTCAGAGTGTGTTAAAGTTTACAGCAGTGAAAGCCATGAGGTGTCATGTAAAGCAAAACAGCTCAGAATCTCTGGGTGCCAGCACTTAAAACTGCTGCTGACAGGAGTTACCATATCTTTGTTCAAACATGCTTCATATGTTCCTCAAAAGCAAGGACAGAAACACTTCCGTTGCTTTACTGAGCCACGAAAGCTCAGGACCTTTAGTTGATGTAACTGCAGTCCATTTCACATTAACGCCAGTGTTAAAATGAAGCTAATCTGGATGTAGGTTTGCTCGCTGAGCTGGAAGGTTCATTTTCAGACGTTTCGGCACCATACTCAGTAACATCTTCAGTGAGCTTCTGGATGAAGCTAATCAGAACATCAGTGCCCTCTTTGAGGTGCATTCAGCTAGTAACAGTAAGATTACAAAAACATAGAAGCAGGAGTAGCCATTGAGGCTGTTCAGCCATTCAGTAAGATCATGGTTGATCAGATTATGGACTTAACTGCACTTAATGTCTGCCACCTCGTAACTTTTAACTGCCTTTGATCTGCTTAACTCTGATATATTCAATGACCAGGTCTCAAGTATTCTCTGTGGATGAAACCGAACAATCCTCTCGGTGAAGAAATTCCCATGTTCATCTCAAGGTTATAGTACAGAGTGAGGATCCTGGAGGTGCAGCCTGAGTGAGTTGACTGTGTGTGTGTCCCTGAGCACACTGTCCTTGCTATGTGAAGGGGTTACACTGAGAGTTACCAGGGGTCAGCCTGAGGTACCCCACTGAAGTGCAGAAGGGCCCTGTAAGTGGATCAGAGATGTGCCAAGAGGATTCAGAGAGGCTGGCAAACGTCAGATGCCAATATCCATGGATGTGGGGTGTGCTTGGCCAATGCCCATTGAGGGTGTCCTAAGATGCTGGTGCCCGTTGTCAACATGCTCTTCAGAATAGGTGGTGAGCTGAGGTTGCCAGGTACCCTCGTCGATTTCCCATCTCGGGGAAATTCTCAATACCTAGCTTGCCTGGCATGTTTGGATGCTGAGTATGAACGAGATGAGTCGAGGTGTTAATGAGGCATTTAAACAGGTAGAATCCCCCTTATCTGACACCTCGCTGCTGTGAATGGAGAACTCACCTCACCACTCAGCCAACGCAGCAACAATGGGATGAGTTGCTGTCCGTGTCGAGATAATTGTCCACTTCTGCCACGAATCTTGCCAAGGCCTACATCATCCAGACTCTGTATGCACCTATATGATTCTGCCCATTGTCTCAGCATCCACCGTTGTCAAATCCCGTCAGAACCTTACATGTTTCAAGATCACCTTTCCATTGGCTATCGGCCCAAGGTTGTCTTCTTGAGACAAGGCCTTCATCCCAAGAATCGGCCAAGTGGACCTCCTGTGAATTGCTTCCAGGGATTACTATCGCTGATGATGCTGCTCCCAGTCAGAATAAGGCTGACTGTTCCTTCCGTCACTGTAGTTCGATGTCTGAGACATTCCCATGGACCAGCGACACACATGACAGCAGGAGTTCAAGGAGCAGAGCTCAGGGATGGTTCAGGATGGATAATCAAAGCCTGTACATCCTTCATACCAGCAGCAAATGCGGTCATGTGGGCGCTCTTATTTTATTGTTCATTAAGACTTGGGTTGTTTGTGATTTTAGAAATGCAATAATCATTCATTGATTAAATTCTAAACATTAATCTTGGTTTAAAGCATCATCTCATGAGCTGCTAACTCAAATGTATTTGTAGATAGCATTATTGCCTGTTTAGTCTTGCGTGCATTAAGTATGAAGTGTTATGGCACTATTTATTGCAGAACTTAAAAATGGAGTCTATTGATAAAATATACTATTATAAGATATGAAACTAATATATGTGTGTGTGTGTGTTAATAACTGGAAATGCACTGAAGATAGCAGAAATGGAATTCCAAGCTTTGAAATGTGGCTGCCTCCCATGAGTCTTGGCCATCAACCACTTCTCTATCAGGAGATCAGGCAACACCTTTCCAGAATCAATGCCAGATTCTCATTATTAAAATGGCCCTTATGTTCTCCATTCCACCTTCTCTCACCATATTTCACTCTCATGAAAATAATTCCTCAGTTCATTGCTGGAGTGAAACATAAAGCAAGAGTAGGCCATTCAACTTATCCACTATTCAATATGCATCGGACTGATCTGTTTCTTAATTCCTGTGCATCTTTCTTTCATAACCCTGAGGACAGAAATGTTTTGTAACTGTGAGAAGTGTAGCTATTTCCCAAACATTCCCACCTCCCATCAACAACAAACGCCCATGCATCTTTTTGGGAACTGGTGACACTGGTAAATGTCCCCAGTCATAAGGAAACTGCAAATGTCAGCACCATGTTATTTGACATGTTTCTGCTTTTGGATAACTAGGTCCTGGCTTCATGTAGAGTGAGATACGCATTACCAGGCTTGCTTTAATGTAGAGCTTGTGAGGAGCTCCTCACAACCAATGGAACGCCAATGATGGTTCAACATGCCATCTTCACTTCCTGGGTGAAACCGTTCATGGATTTCTGGCACTGGCGAGCTGCCCAGCAGTTTTCTACAGTGGAGTAACAGTTGTCCCTTCATTCTCCATAGGGTTCATTTCTACACCCCTCCTTTGCCAAAGTTTTACTTCGACACTTTGCTGATCTCTCGGCCACATTCCTACCGCAAAAGATTTTTGAAGCAGTAAGTTGTAATATTATCTGACACAAGACGAGGCATGGGCCACAGCTGGATGAAAAGAGGCATTACTTTTAGAAAAGTTGTATGTTGAAGGAGGCGATCAGCCTCAGCTCATAACTGTGCCAACTCCATCAGGGCTGTTTCCCAATTCTCTTACTCAACCATTGAACCTGTTTCCGCTACACTTTTAGGCAGTGTGTTCCCACTCATCATAACTGACTATATTTTTTTTTAAAAAGTCTCCATCTGTCCTCTTGCTAATCATCTAAAAGCCTTTTCCTAAACATCCCAACACTAATAACAGATTTCCTACACTATTAAGTAGCACCTATACTTTGTCCACTCCCATAACCTACACTGCTCTCGGGACAACAGTCCCTACTCCTCTCATCTCCCCACATAATTCATTCCTGTTTGGAATAATTGCTTTTTAAGGTTAGAACTCAGCCAATAACAGGAAGCCTTGTTCTATCCTCATCATGACCTCAGCATAAAATGGCTGTAGAATGATATATTGTGATACAATTGACTCATTCGGCCAAATGAACAGATGCCGTGTTCATATTTGGAGTCTCACCCCTTAATAGTCTCTGACAAAACTCACTTCGGTGCCATGTGATTGGTAGGCCTATGCCATCGTGTTGCTACCCAATGAACTGAGGGTGGTCAGTCACCATGGTGACACTCAATAGCCTTCCAGGGAAATGAGCCAATACCACAGCATACACCATACAGTGTGCACTGGTTTCTACAATTAAAGTACTCACCTTTTCTTTGACAGTACATATTCATGTCCTTAATTAGAATTAGTTAGTGCTGTTGATATATGCATAATCGGTGATGTAGGAGCAATAGGGTAAGATTTTAAAGCTTTGTTCAGCGGTTGTTATCTTCACGCTGCAATGTATTGAATTTTCAATAAAATGTTTTCAAAAGGGTTTATTGTGGTCATTTTAAAACAGCCACTTTCAAGTCTTGGGTACAATTAGTGTGCATTTTACAGAGGCATATGCTGGGATCATGGTTCACCTGGTTGCCCAGAATGGCTTCTCTAGATACAAACGTTTCAATACTGTTTATGATCGGTGATGCACGGTCCCCCCCCTCTTCTCCCTCAGCCTTTAGTCTTTTGGCTTAGGTGGCAACCTTCAGCTTTCCCTCTGCTCTGCACGGCCAGGGATAATTGTTACAACTTACAATCTTCGCTTGGTTCCCACAAGAATGGCAATATATCCCAGCATTCCTACAGTATTGACTACAATTCCCATCATGCCTCAAGAAAGTGCTCACAGGTAGATTTGTCTATTCTAAGGTGTTTGTGTGTATTTAAATATTGATTGTAATCAATTGTCTTATTTCAAGCTTGTGACAAATTTGTGACCTTGGTAAGTAGCGGAGTTGACTGGAGAGGAAAGTGCCTTAAAGTTGGGAAAAGGAAACCTTCCTCCTTATTCCAGTCTGTTTGTGACGTGAATCCCAGTTATTCTGCCCCAACTTGGTTGACTCTTGACTGCTGTCAGAAAGGGCCCAGCAAGTCCCCGATTTATATTAGCGCATTACAAAGAATAGCTACAAGAAAATTCGTTAGCTCCCGGGAGCACTGAGGGATGAGCAATAAATGACAGTTTTCCCCAGGAGTGTCTTTAACCTGACAATGAACATAGCACAAGGTACAGTGCTCATGACGACCTTTGGCTTGGTGTGAATGTAAGTCAATACCTCACTGTGGCCATTGCATCAACTGTATGGGGTACTGTTACATGAAGAAACTGTAGCCTCTGGCACATGAATGATTTGCTCACTGTCAGCTCCGAGGTGGTGGCATGGCCCCAGCCTGAGTATTGTGAGAGTGGGTATAACTTGGAGTAAGTGCTAGGGGGAGGGACGTGAAGAACGTGCGGTTAAGCCACAGAGAAAGTGGCTGTTTGGAACTAAAAGATATGTGTCTTTACCTCACAGCCAGAAGGGGAGGTAGATTGCAAGAACAGCCTATCTTTCTCATCATAGACACTAACTACAGACCATTTCATTTTCACTGTTTGTTTTCCTGGATGTACTTTCTCATTTTCCTCTTGCATCTCCTCCCCATTTATTGGAGTGAAAATAATGTGCAGTCCCTCGTTCTCTGACCAGTGAGTGGGAAAGTGCTGATATTCAGTGCTTTGGGCAGTGCCTTGTCAAAGTCTGGATTTTTACCAGAGCGTTGAGAATATAATGTGTCCACCACATAGAATGCAGGTAAAATGTAGGTCGCACAGTGACACAGTTGCTCACAAAACTTCCCTTTTGCCCTCTGTTTTCTCTTCCATCCTGGTTTCCAAATGTTGAGCCATGGATGTCCTTTGGATTGGTCCACACTTGTGGACAAAGCCCTGCAGTGATTTACCATTGCCTCCTGCAACATGGCTGACCAGGAAACACTCCCTTTTTAGATTGGAAGAACTTACAGGCTGATAGCTAATCTGTTTAGATTCGCGAGGTGCTGGAAAAGCACAGCAGGTCAGGCAGCATCTGAGGAGCAGGAAAATTGACGCTTTGGGCATTCCTGATGAAGGGCTCCTGCCCGAAGCGTCGATTTTCCTGCTCCTCAGATGCTGCCTGACCTGCTGTGCTTTTCCAGCACCACTCTAATTTTGACTCCAGCATCTGCAGTCATCACTTTCACCTTTAGCCATGTTATGAATGCACCTCCCCATGGCAAATGCATCCTAGCACAGGACTCAAACCATTTGTAGCACAAGAACTCATTTTCCCTCCTCCATGGTTCAATCTCTTGTAGAAATGCACAGATGGCATGGTACTTGTACTTCCAAATAAACCTGTTGGGACTATAACCTGGTGTTATACGATTTTTAATTCTGTCCGCCCCAGTCCAACACCAGCATCTCCACATCATGGTGAGGTTAACCATCCCAGTCACAAGCATTTCAACTTGAGACCCTCAGTTTAAAACTCTCTCACCTCTTGACGCAATGTGGTCCAACAGTGAAAATTAAGAGAAGTTATATATTTAAAACGATGGACTTCAAGGATTTTAACCCAGCATCTTGGGAGGAATGGTAATATTTACCGACATCATGGTGATGTTTTAAGGGCACATAGCAGAACTTCCATTGGACCTGCTGCCTGTTCCCTTCTCAGTGGGAAACACAGTGAGGTAAAAAAGCAGACTGAAGCATTTGTGCTGTTACCTAGCTGCATTTTAATAGCACGCAGAAGGGTACTAACCCTTTGCAAATGAAATATATTTGCTGTTAACCTTCTAAGTATCTAAGCAATTTGCTGTGAATTTGCTGTTTTACATTTCTTTGCAGTGACTTGAGAAGCCCTGAGATAATCCATCCATCCATCAGAGCTCTGATGGAGAGTCACCTCAACTCAAAAGGTTAGCTTGCTCTCTCTCTGTGGATGCTGTCTGACCCGCTGTGATCTCCAGCATTTATTGTTTTCAGAACAGATTCCAGCATCTGCTGTACTTTGTTCCTACAACCAGCCTATCACCTTCAACTGAATCAAGGTATTCACAAGGTATTCGAGTTGAGGTGACTCTCCATCAGAGCTCTGATGGATGGATGGATTATCTCAGGGCTTCTCAAGTCACTGCAAAGAAATGTAAAACAGCAAATTCACAGCAAATTGCTTAGATACTTAGAAGGTTAACAGCAAATATATTTCATTTGCAAAGGGTTAGTACCCTTCTGCGTGCTATTAAAATGCAGCTAGGTAACAGCACAAATGCTTCAGTCTGCTTTTTTACCTCACTGTGTTTCCCACTGAGAAGGGAACAGGCAGCAGGTCCAATGGAAGTTCTGCTGTGTGCCCTTAAAACACCACTATGATGTCGGTAAATATTACCATTCCTCCCAAGACGCTGGGTTAAAATCCTTGAAGTCCATCGTTTTAAATATATAACTTGATAGAGTACATAAGGAGAAAACGTCATCAATGGCAGAGGAGCCAGGAAACCAGAAGATGCAATTAAAAGATAATTGGTGAAAGAACCAGCGGGGACATAAAAAGCATTTTGTTAATGTGGTGACTTATTATGAATTGCAATGCATTCGCTCAAGCATGTTCAATCGTAACTTTTAAAAAGACGTTTGCTACATATGAAGATTTTCCAGCACTCTGAGGAAAAGGTAGGAGAAAAGGATTAATTGGATAGTCCTACATCACCAATAATCTTTTACTCCCTTGATTACCAAGATAGATTACCAAGGGGCAGCACGGTGGCTCAGTGATTAGCACTTTGTGGAGTTTGCACATTCTCCCCGTATCTGCATAGGTTTCCTCCGGGTGCTCCGGTTTCCTCTCACAGCCCAAGGATGTGCAGGTCAGGTGAATTGGTCGTGCTAAATTGCCCATAGTGTTCAGCGATCTGTTAGGGGTAAATGACAGGGAATGAGTTTGGGTGGGATACTCTTCAAAGGGTCAGTGTGGATTTGTTGGGCTGAAGGGCCTGTTTCCACACGGTAGGGATTCTATCATTCGATCAACTTCTGCCTTAAACATATTTAAATATTTGGCATAAACTGCCTTTTGAGGAAAGGAGACTCCCAAATCTCAGAAAAGGTTGATTTCCTCATCTCTGTATTAAATGGGCATCCTTTATTTTAAAACTTTTCTCAAACCTTGAGGCGAAGTGTGCAGCAAACTATCAGAGTTTGCTCAATCTTCGGTTTGTTACAGAAAGAGTGTCAAAAGAATCCAAAACCAGAGAGTGTAGGTTTAAGGTGAGAGAGGGGAAAGATTTAAAAGGGACCTAAGGGGCAACTTCACGCAGAGTGTGGTGTGTGTATGGAATGAGCTGCCAGAGGAAGTGGAGGAGGCTGGTACAATTGCAACATTTAAAAGGCATTTGGATGGGTATATGAATAGGAAGGGTTTGGAGGGATATGGGCTGGGTGCTGGCAAATGGCAAACTAGATTAATTTAGGAAATCTTGTCATCATGGACAAGTTGGGCCAAAGGGTCTGTTTCTGTGCTGTACGTCTCTATGAGTGGTGATTATGAATAATGAGGGTCAGAAGATGGCAGCCAGTAATAAGTGGGGTACTGCAGGGATCAGTGGTGGGGCCTCAACTGTTTACAATGGATATGAATGATTTTGATGAGGAGAATGAATGCATTATAGCCAAGAGTGTGGATGGAACAAACATAGGTGGGAAGGCAGGTGGGTACATGAAACGGAAGGGTTTAGAGGGATATGGCAAATGGAATGAGGTCAGGTTGGGGTGTCGAGTTGGTGCAGCTGAGCTGGATGAAGGGTCTGTTTTCGTGCTTTCTAACTCTGTAACTGTGAACTTCAAGGAAAAGTTGGCGCACAGTGTCCTGTGAATGCCTTCAAGTTGAAATCGAATCAGTCGTCCTCCCAATTAATAAACACTGCAGACAATTCCCCGGGGAGCACAAGGTGCTGAGTGAATAGGACTTGATGTGAAGCTAGGACAAGGGGTACAGATGGTCTATTTCTCCCCAGTTTGAAGCTTAAACTCACTCTCTCTCTGGAGAATGTGACTGATAAGGATTTCACACTTTGTCTGCTGGGTCATGGAAAGCCACAGCTGACCATGTTCACACAGCAAGATCCCACAATCAGCACAGGGAAGGCTGGATATTGTCTAAACAACCTGTTTGGGAGAAACATCAGGAAGGTAAGTGAATAATTGGTCGGAGAGGAATTGGTCATTTCAGACACTGGCGCCCAGGGGAAATGGTAGATTCATTCATTTTCAATTAGAAACTCCCTCCCTCTCCCCTATAATTAAACATCAGGAATGTCAGGCCAGTGGTGAACAGCCTCAATCTCAACTGCCAAAGAACCTCTCAGTCACTAACAGCAATCAAACCCTTTGTCTCTGCCTAATGACTGGGAATTTGTTTGTGGGTTCATGCTTTTATGACACTAACGCTTCCTGCATTCTCGGACACAGCAGGCAGCTTCCAGTAAGTGACACTGGTGCCCCACCTGGGTCCCAGGTTGGATTCTAGCCTTGGGAGACTGTCTGTGTGGAGTTTACACATTCTTCCTGTGTCTGCATGGGTTTCCTCCAGGTGCTCCGGTTTCCTCCCACAGTCCAAAGATGTGCAGGTCAGGTGAATTGGCCATGCTAAATTGCCCATAGTGTTAGGTACATTAGTCAGAGGGAAATGGGTCTGGGTGAGTTACTCTTCAGAGGGTCAGTGTGGACTGGTTGGGCTGAGGGGCCTGTTTCCACACTAGGGAATCTAATCTAATCTAATCTCCAATGAAATCTCACATCCTGCAACCAAGTTAAAAATCACACAACACCAGGTTATAGTCCAACAGGTTTAATTGGAAGCACTAGCTTTCGGACAGTCCTGCTTCCAATTAGCAAACTCTGGAGATGAAAGCAATATCCATTGGCCTAGACAAAGGAATGAAATACCTGGTGTCACCCCCCCCCCCCCCCCCCCATCAGCTACTGGCTCTGCATACAAAAGTCCTGGGAATGTTGGGGCTATTAATGAGAAGCAGGGGGGAATGCAGTCAACATTGAGCAGCACTATACATGTTTAGATTTTGTAATTAGAATCTCTCCAGTGTGGAAACAGGCCCTTCGGCCCAGTAAGTCCACACCAACCCTCTGAACAGTAACCCACCCAAACCCTAACCTATTCCTCTACATTTCCCCCTGACTAACACACCTAACCTACAAGCCCCTGAACACTATGGGCAGTTTAGCATGGCCAATTCACCTAACATGCATATCTTTGGATGTTTGGATGTGAGATGTTTAGATTGAATAAAAAGGGATAACAGACATCCTGGTAACCCTGTCATTTATGGGACTACTCAATTTGCAGTTGGTTGAGGTCAAAGTACAGGCCAAGGTCAAAAAATGGCCACAGTCTCTCTCTCTGGGCTAATCAGTACCATGTTGGAGATGCTACAAGCAATGTTTGCTTTGCAAGAGGTGTCCTACATCACTGCTGGTGCCTTGTCCTATTGTTAAATCCAGGCTTTCCCCAGTTTCTTTTTGTGTTTGTAAACGAATTTTGTCAATTATTTGAGTTAAATTAAAACTTTTTGTTTCAATATCCGAAAGTGCTGTTACACAGAACCAATTTTTTTTTGTCCTCATGACAAAATCACCATGACTTTTTTTTTGGTTTTTAACTATCCACCACCACCAGTAAAACACCCATGGTTAGAGCGACAGTTGGAGGCAATGAGGAATTTACAAGAGTAAGGGGATGTGATGGATGGCAGTTATAGGAAAGGGAGAAAAGCCACAGGTACAGTCGCATAGATGGATTAACTCCAGGAAAGGTAAGAGAGGTAGGCAGGTAGTGCAGGGGTCTTCTGTGGCTATTCCCATTTCAAACAGGTATGCTGTTTTGGAAAATGTTTTGGATTCTCAGGGGAATGTTTCTCATATTGAGACTGGCTATAATGCAATGAGGGGCACATCGGGTTCCAAGAGATCAATTGTGTTAGGGGACTCTCTAGACCGAGGTATAGAGAGATGTTTCTGTGGCCAGTAGCAAAAAATCAGAATGGTGTATTGCTTCCATGGTACCAGGATCAAGGATGTCTCAGAGAGGATGCAGAATGTGCTCACAGGGGAGAGGGGCCAGCAGGAGGTCATTGTCCACATTGGAACCAATGATATAGGAAGGGAAAAGGTTGAGATTCTGAAAGGAGATTACAGAGAGTTAGGCATGAATTTAAAAAGGAGGTCCTCAAGGGTAGTAATATCTGGATTACTCCCAATGCTACGAGCTAGTGAGGGCAGGAATAGGAGGATAGAGCAGATGAATGCATGGCTGAGGAGTTGGTGTATAGGAAAAGGATTCACATTTTTGGATCATTGGACTCTCTTTTGAGGTAGAAGTGACCTGTACAAGAAGAATGGATTGCATGTAAATTGGAAGGGGACTAAAATAATGGCAGGGAAATTTGCTAGAGCTGCTCGGGAGGATTTAAACTGGTAAGGTGGGGAGGTGGGACCCAGGGGATGGTGAGGAAAGAGATCGATCTGAGACTGATACAGTTGAGAACAGAAGTGAGTCAAACAGTCAGGGCAGGCAGGGACAAGGTAGGACTAATAAATTAAACTGCAGTTTTTTCAATGCAAGGGGCCTAACAGGGAAGGCAGATGAACTCAGGGCATTGTTAGGAACATGGGACAGGGATATCATAGCAATTACAGAAACATGGCTCAGGGATGGGCAGGACTGGCAGCTTAATGTTCCAGGATACAAATGCTACAGGAAGGATAGAAAGGGAGGCAAGAGAGGAGGGGGAGCGGCATTTTTGATAAGGGATAGCATTACAGCTGTACTTAGGGAGGATATTCCCAGAAATACATCCAGGGAAGTTATTTGGGTGGAACTGAGAAATAAGAAAGGGATGATCACCTTATTGGGATTGTATTATAGACCCCTCTAATAGTCAGAGGGAAATTAAGAAACAAACTTGCAAGGAGATTTCAGTTATCTGTAAGAATATTAGGGTGGTTATGGTCAAGGATTTTAACTTTCCAAACATAGACTGGGACTGCCACAGTGTTAAGGGTTTAGATGGAGATGAATTTGTTAAGTGTGTACTTAATTTTCTAATTCATTAAGTGATGTACCTACTAGAGAAGGTGCAAAACTTGACCTACTCTTGGGAAATAAGGCAAGGCAGGTGACTGAGGTGTCAGTGGGGGCCAGTGATCATAATTCTATTAGTTTTAAATCAGTGATGGAAAAGGATAGACCAAATCTAAAAGTTGAAGTTCTAAAGGGTGGCACAGTGGTTAGCACTGCTGCCTCACAGCGCCAGACACCCGGGTTCAATTCCCACCTCAGGCAATTGTCTGCGTGGAGTTTGCTCATTCTCCCCATGTCTGTGTGGGGTCCCTCTGGGTGCTCTGGTTTCCTCCCACAGTCCAAAAATGTGTAGGTTAGGTGAAATGGCCATGTTACATTGCCGTAGTGTTAGGTGAAGGAGTACATGTAGGGAATGGGTCTGGGTGGGTTACTCTTCGGAGGGTCGGTGTGGACTTGTTGGGCTGAAGGGCCTGTTTCCACACTGTAAGTAATCTAAATTGGAGAAAGGCCAATTTTAACGGTATTAGGCCAGAACTTTCGAAAACTGATTGGGCGCAGAAGTTTGCAGGTAAAGGGAAGACTGGAAAATGGGAGGCCTTCAGAAATGAGATAACGAGAATCCAGAAACAGTATATTCCTGTTAGTGTGAAAGGAAAGGCTGGCAGGTATAGGGAATGCTGGATGACTAAAGAAATTGAGGGTTTGGTTAAGAAAAAGAAGGAAGCATATGTCAGGTATAGACAGGATAGATTGAGGAAATCCTTAGAAGAATATAAAGGCAGTAGGAGTATACTTAAGAGGGAAATCAGGAGGGCAAAAAGGGGACATGAGATAGCTTTGGCAAATAGGGTTAAAGAGAATCCAAGGAATTTTTACAAATACATTAAGGACAAAAGGGTAATTAGGGAGAGAATAGGGCACCTCAAAGATCAGCAAGGCAGCCTTTGTGTGGAACTGCAGGAGATGGGGACGATACTAAACAAGTATTTTACATCAGTATTTACTGTGGAAAAGGATATTGAAGATATAGACTGTAGGGAAATAGATGGTGATATCTTGAAAAATGTCCATATTACAGAGGAGAAAGTGCTGGATGTCTTGAAATGTATAAAAGTGGATAAATCCCCAGGACCTGATCAGGTGTACCCGAGAACTCTGTGGGAAGCTAGGGAAGTGATTGCTGGGCCTCTTGCTGAGATATTTGTATCATCGATAGTCACAGGGGAGGTGCTGGAAGACTGGAGGTTGGCAAACGTGGTGTCACTGTTTAAGAAGGGTGGTAAGGACAAGCCAGGGAACTATAGACTGGTGAGCTTGATGGCGATGGTGGGTAAGTTGTTGGAGGGAATCCTGAGAGACAGGATGTACGTATTTGGAAAGGCATGACTGATTAGGGACAGTCAACATGGCTTTATGCGTGGGAAATCATGTCTCACAAACTTGATTGAGTTTTTTGAAGAAGTAACAAAGAGAATTGATAAGGGCAGAGCAGTAGATGTGATCGACATGGACTTCAGTAAAGCTTTCGACAAGGTTCCCCATGGGAGACTGGTTAGCAAGGTTAGATCTCATGGAATAAAGGGGGAACTAGCCATTTGGATACAGAACTGGCTCAAAGGTAGAAGGCTGAAAGTGGTGGTGGAGGGTTGTTTTTTGCAGACTGGAGGCCTGTGATCAGTGGAGTGCCACAAGGATCAGTGCTGGGTCCTCTATGTTTTGTCATTTATATAAATGATTTGGATGCGAGCATAAGAGGTACAGTTAGTAAGTTTGCAAATGACACCAAAATTGGAGGTGTAGTGGACAGTGAAGAAGGTTACCTCAGATTACAATGGGACCTTGATCAGATGGGCCAATGGGCTGAGGAGTGGCAAATGAAGTTTATTTTAGATAAATGTGAGGTGCTGCATTTTGAGAAAGCAAATCTTAGCAGGACTTATACACTTAAAGGTAAGGTCCTAGGGAGTGTGGCTGAACAAAGAGACTTTAGAGTGCAGGTTCATAGCTCCTTGAAAGTGGAGTCGCAGGTAGATAGGATGGTGAAAAAAGCGTTTGGTATGCTTTCCTTTATTGGTCAGAGTATTGAGTACAGGAGTTGGGAGGTCATGTTATGACTGTACTGGACATTGGTTAGGCCACTGTTGGAATATTGCATGCAATTCTGGTCTCCTTCCTATCGGAAAGATGTTGTGAAACTTGAAAGAGTTCAGAAAAGATTTACAAGGATGTTGCCAGGGTTGGAGGATTTGAGCTATAGGGAGAGGGTGAACAGGCTGGGGCTGTTTTCCCTGGAGCGTCGGAGGCTGAGGGGTGACCTTATAGAGTTTTATAAAATCGTGAGGGGCATGGGTAGGATAAATAGGCAAGGACTTTTCCCTGGGGTGGGGGAGTCCAGAACTAGAGGGCATAAGTTTTGGATGAGAGGGGAAAGATATAAAAAGGACCTAAGGGGCAACTTTTTCATGCAGAGGGTGGTGTGTGCATGGAATGGGCTGCCAGAGGAAGTGGTGGAGGCTGGTACAATTGCAACATTTAAAAGGCGTTTGGATGGTATATGAATAGGAAGGGTTTGGAGGGATATGGGCTGGGCACTGGCAGGTGGGACTAGATTGGGTTGGGATATCTGGTCGGCATGGACAGGTTGGACTGAAGGGTCTGTTTCCGTGCTGTACATCTCTACGACTCTATGACGCATGCTGTTAATTGGACACTTACATGCAAAGGTCATTATGGGAAACTGAAAACCATCAGGATGGTGGCACGGTGGCTCAGTGAATAGCACTGCTGCCTCATAGTGCCAGGACCCAGGTTCGATTCCAACCTCAGGCGACTGTCTGTGTGGAGTTTGCACATTCTCCCCGTGTCTGTGTGGGTTTCCTCCCACAGTCCAAAGATGTGCATGTTAGGTGGAGTGGCCATGCTAAATTGCCCGTAGTATCCAGGGATGGTCAGGTGGGTTAGCCATGGTAAAGGCAGGGTTACAGGATAGGGGAGTGGGTCTGGGTGGGATGCTCTTCGGAGAGCCAGTGTGGACTCAATAGTCTGAATTCCTGGTTCCACACTACAGGGAGTCTATGGAAATGAGGGAGGAGTAGGGAGAGTGGGAAGGGGCTAAATCAAGATGGAGCTGAAGGGATAAATAAAGCACCTATCTCGCTCTAAAGGCATCAAAAGCATCCGCTCCCTTCCAATCACCCCTAGGTTTGTATGTAACCACGGAAAAGGGGCAGGCAGTCAGCAGAGATAAACCCCTCCCCTGCCTGGACCTGTTTATTGCCAGCTTGACCAGGCCCAGAAACCGGTGTTTCCACACCGGATGTCCAAAGATCAGGAGGGTGGGGCTGAAGTGCAGCCAAACACAAACACAAAAGATTTCTCAACGAGCTAAAAACAAGGCTACCCCTGCCTCTGAGCCAGGAGGTAGCGTCAGAGATACGGAATAACATCTCAGGACAGGTCGATTAGAAAATATCTCAGTATAAGGAGCAAGAATTCCTTCAAACCATTTATCGACAGCATGGCCCTTTGGCCCTTGCTCCCTTGATTTCACGAGGCTGCAAAGAGCTATCCGTGTCAACTTTCAATAATCCACAATCCTATGGATTTGGAAAAACTTCAAAGGTTCATAATTTAGTGAAGAAATTGCTCTTCAACCTTATGTTAAATTGTCATAGCCCTATCTGGAGACTATCCCATCATCCAGGCTATCCCAGCCTTGGGAGAGACCTCTTAGTGGGTAGCCCCTCAGAGTTTTCTGTGTTTCAACAAGGTCACCCTAATCTTCATACTTTATAATCAACCTGTTCAGAACTGTTATTACACATCTCTGGAGCTGGTGGGACATGATCCTAGGCCTTCTGACTCAAAGGGAGGGGTACTACCCCAACACCACTACAGCCCCTACCTCATCCTAAACGCCAGAGAGCCCACCTATTTCCAATCCATGTGGATAACTCGAATGAAGGGACCAACATTGTGGGAGCTAAATTTGCAGAGGATACCGAGATGGTTAAGAGATTAAGTCATTACGGTAGATGGAGTCGACGTGGGGACAATGTGAACTTCGACAGATATAATGGGAGCATGGAACGTGCTATTTAAATGTAGTACGAGTAAATGAATAATTACTCGTAAACGAAAGGGCCACGTAATTACAGTACAGAAAGTGTGTGCACTTGAAATGCAGTAACCTACAGAGGACGGGACCAGATAAGTGGAGCACCCTCCTATAGCAGATACCTTGGCAGCACTGTTCCACGGTGAAATGCAACAGAAATGCAACATTCCCAGGTACAACGCTGGACTGCACTGCTTCACTGTTGCAAATCAATTCCTTTATTTTTAAAGAAAGTGTCTCCGTCCTGAAACGCCAATGCACACAGCTCTGACAAGTTAACATTGCTGACACCTTCGGCACGTCTCAGATTCAGAACAGAACGGTGCAGCTAATACTGTGACTGGGACACAGCGAGCTCTGCAGATGCTGGAGATTAGAGTTGAGGGGGTGTGTGGTGCTGGAAAAGCACAGCAGGTCAGGAATGAAGGGCTCCGGCCCGGAAGCGTCGATTCTCCTGCTCCTCGGATGCTGCCGGACCTGCTGTGCTTTTCCAGCACCACTCTCTCAGTTAATACTCTGAAGGGTCACCTGGGGTGCGCTGCACTTCGAACGGGTCTTTGACCTCAAATACATCGCCTTTGCAATACTTCCGAGGCGGTTAGTGAGCAGAAAATGAAAAAGAGGTTGGGGAAGAGGGGTGGGTGAAGAGAACTTTAGCAGCCTGCAAGAAGCCCCCAAGCCAAGGTGGAGAGTGGGGCTGTTTGAGTGGACGGTGGTGTGTGCAGTTTGGTTGTGGCTATGACGTGCTGAGTGCCCTCTGGAATAAGTGTCGCTTACAGGAATCCAGGACGAGTGGTACAGATATCGCCGAGAGAGTGAGGCTTGCAGACACACAGTCTTATGACTTTTGTTCAAACGGGCATGAGAAAGAACGGGAGACAGGGGGAAAAGTGAGACAGCGGGGTAAGTAATTCAAATCACCCTTGCGCTGATCACTTGCTGCAAACATCAATTTGACAGAGGAATGAAGTAACATTTAAAACTGTTGAGACCTCACTCTAACTTTACTGTTCACCTCTCCTGGCAAAGGCGAGGTATCGTGTTAACCAAAGTTGTGGACTATTTTATTGCTTAAAGAATTAGATTGAAGTCAGTGGACGGGGAGGGGGGCAAACGAGAAATGTGAGGCCAACATTTAATGTTAGCTGCAAATACACAGGAGATGAGAGCTGGTTAGTTTTGTAAAGAGGGGGGAACAGTTAGATCAACCCACTGTTGTGTGTCTGTTTCTATCCCAAAAAGATTTTGAGCGCTTTGAAGCAAAGATCCAATTACTTAATAAATCGCTGACAAATTCAGTCCTCCACCCTCACTGATCTTTTTCTTATTTACACTCATAATCCAAATGTTCTCTTGTGAGCACTTCACATTTCTAATTCCCTGGAAAGCTACCCAACCACTGTGATCTCAGATCAGATTTGCTTAACTTTTGATCAAAGAAATTTTGGACCTTACACCGAAATCTCACTGCGGGTGAATTTTTCTACAACCTTATGCCCCTTATTCAAGTGGCTGCTACTCAAACCCTATTGGACATGATCCCCATTGACTGATCCCCATGCAAATAGCACAAAATGCAAGTTTCTTGAACAGTTATAAATTTACACTTCAAAATCAAAGTCAGTGTTTCTAATGTTTTACAACAGTTTTTTTTCAAACTTTTAATACTACTTAGAGCTGCAATATATTTTCTGTACCTTTAAATACATATTTTAATATCAGAATCGTGTTAAAAAGAGACTGCAGAAGCACATTCTAAATCGTGCTGTACTTAACGTACATAAAGGAGTGTTTGATTGCTTTGAGCATTTATTTTGTTAACATCAATAAGACAAGAATGGATGTGGAAAGGATATTTCTTCTTGTGGGTGAATCTGGAACTGGGGCCACTGTTTAAAGATCATAAATAAAAGACAGATAACAGGATGGTGTTCTGTCAGAAGGTCATGTATCTTTATAACACACTTCCTCAAAGCTGGTGGAAGAAGGGTCAGGGCAGAGATACGTGATCCTCCTTGATAAGCAAAGGGGTGAAAGGTTATTGGGATTAAGCAGGAATATTAAGTAATCAGCTTAGTCATGACCTTATTGAACTGAGTAGCATGTTCAAGTAGGGCCCAAAGGCCTACTCTTGCTCTGTATCGGTATGTTCATCTCGGGCTTCAAGTTACATCAAAGGGATGTTGGCCAGTTACTCAGGCTTACTATTGGTGGTTAAAACGATTGGTCAGATCAACTTTGCACCCTTGTTTAACTTCTGTTGACTGAATCTTTGCTATATGCCCTCCCCCCACCCAACCCCCTCCCCCCCCCACCCCCCCTCCCCCTCCCCTCACCTCCCACCCCCCCACCCCCCCTCCCACCCCCTCCCCCCCCCTCCCACCCCCCCACCCCCCCTCCCACCCCCTCCCACCCCCCCACCCCCCCTCCCCCTCCCCACCCCTCCCCTCCCCGACCCCTCCCCCTCCCCCTCCCCTCCCCCCCCAACCCTCCCCCTCCCCACCCCTCCCCCTCCCCACCCCCACCCCCTCCCACCCCCCTCCCCACCCCCCCACCCCCCCACCCCTCCCCCTCCCCCTCCCACCCCCCCACCCCTCCCCCTCCCCCTCCCCACCCCCCCACCCCACCCCCCCCCCACCCCCCCCCCCACCCCACCCCCCCCCACCCCACCCCCCCACCCCTCCCCCTCCCCCCCCCCACCCCCCACCCCTCCCCCCCCCACCCCCCCACCCCTCCCCCCCCCACCCCCCCACCCCTCCCCCTCCCTCCCCCACCCCCCCACCCCACCCCCCACCCCTCCCCCTCCCCCTCCCCTTAACAAAACTTTATCCATCGCAGATTTAAATTAACAACTGATCCAGCATCCACTGCCATTTGTGGAAGAGAGTTCCAAACATCTACAGCTCTTTGTGTGCAGAAGTGCTTCCAAACATCTCTTCTGAATGGTCTAGCCTTAATTCTCAGACCATGCCCCTCGAATTAGAAACTCCAATCAGTGAAAATAGTTTATCATCTACTCGGTCTTTTCCTTTTAATATCTTGAAGACTTTGATCAGATCACCCCTGAACCTTCTAAATGCGAGAGGAAACAAGTCTAATTTGTATAATCTCACCTCAGAACATAACCCCTGAAGTCCAGGTATTGTTGTAAACCAATGCGGTGGCCCCTCTAAGGCCAATACACCCTTCTTAAGGTGTGGTGTCCAGATCCACTCACAGTACTCCAAGTGGGCTGTAACCAGGGTTTTATATATCTGCAGCATAGCTTCTGCATTCTTGTACTGCGATCTTCTAGAAATATAAGCCAGTTTTCCATTAGCTTTCTTGATTATTTTTGGCACATGTTTGTGACATAGACTTACACACCTCAACCCCCAAGTCTCTTTGGACCTCTACTATATTTAACTTCATAGCATCTAGAACATACCCTGATCGATCCTTTTTTTGGTGATAGCGGAAACAGACCCTTCAGTCCAACTGAGTTATGCCGACCAGGTTTCCCAAAGTAAACTAGTCCCTTATGCCTGCATTTGGCACATATCCCTCGAAACTTTTCCTGTCCATGTACCAGTCCAAATATCTTTTAAATGCCCATAATTGTGCCAGCCTCAACCACCTCTTCCGGCAGTTCATTTCATACATGCACCACCCTCTGTGTGAAAACGTTGCCCCTCAGATCTCTTACATCTTTTCCCATGTGTCTTAAACCTACGCCCTCTAGTTTTGAACTCCCCAACCCTCAGGAAAAGATCTTTGTTATTCACCTTATCCATGCCTCTCCTGATTTTAGACACCTCTATAACATCACCTCTCATCTTCCTACATTCCAGGGAAAATGTCTCAGCCGATCCAGCCTCTCCTTATAATTCAAACCCTGAAGTTCCATAACATTCTTGTAAACCTTTTCTGCAGGCTTTCCAAATTAATTGCATCCTTCTTATGACAGGGTGTCCAGAATCGTATGCAGTGCTCCAAAAGTGACCTCACCAATGTCCTGTACAGCTGTAACATGGTCCTCAATGCTTTGACCAATGAAGGCAAGCATGGCCAACACCTCCTTTACTCCCGTCTACCCACGATGCCACTTTCAAGGAACTATACACCTGAACCCCTGGGTCCCTCAGTTCAACAACACTCCCCATGGCCCTCCATTAACTGTAAGTCCTGTCCTGGTTTGTTTAACCAAAATGCAACACCTCGCAATTATTTAAACTAAACTCCACCTGCCACTCCTTGGTCCATAGGCCCATCTGATCAAGATCTACTCTGAGATAACCTTCTTCTTGGTCCACTATACCAACAATTCCAGCATCATCTGCAAACTTACTAACCATGTTTCCCATATTCTCATCCAAATATATATAAATGAAAACAGTGGACCCAGCATCAAACCTTACAGAACACTACTAGTCACAGGTCTCCAGTTCGGAAAACAACTGTCCCCTACCATCAAGCCAATGGAGAATCTCACACTTGCTTACAATGAACTCTATCTGCCACAGTTTTGCCCATTTACTTAGTTTACCAATACCCTGTTGTAATTTTATGCTATCATCTAAACTATCTATGCCACCAAACTAAGTCATTAGCAAATTTAGATACATTACTTGCTATGCCATTATCCAAGTTGTAACTGTGAATAATTGAGGCCCTAACACAGATCCCAGTGTCACATCATTGGAGTACTGCATATAATTCTGGCCATCCTGTTATAGGAAGGATGTTATTAAACTGGAAAGGGTGCACAGTGGCTCAGTGATTAGCCCTGCTGCCTCACAGAACTGGGGACCGGAGTTCAATTCTAACCTTAGCTGACTGCCTGTGTGGAGTTTGCACATTCTCCCTGTGTCTGTGGGTTTCCTCCAGGTGCTCCGGTTTCCTCCCATTGTTCAAAACTGTGCAACTTAGGTGGATTGGCCACGCTAAATTACCCACAATGTTCAGAGATGTGTAATGTTCAGCCATACAAAGGCAACGTTAGGGAGATGGGTCTGGTGGGATGCTCTTTGGGGGCTTGGTGTGGGCTTCGGACTTGTTGGGCCGAATAGCCTGTTTTCACACCATAGGGATTCTATGATGATGACCCTGCTAATTTGAGTACTAATTATCTAGTGAAAATATTATACCCATGGCTATTAGTTTTGCATTTCCTGTAAATAAAAAATATTGACTGTTCTCAACCTTGTCATTATATTAAAGACCTCCATCAGGACTCTTCTTAACGTTTAAGCTGATGTAAAGCATAAGAACAGGCAAGAGTGTGGTGCTGGAAAAGCGCAGCAGGTCAGGCAGCGTCAGAGGAACAAGAAAATCGATGTTTCAGGCAAAAATCCTTCGTTAGCCCTCATTCCTGATGAAGGGCTTTTGCCTGAAATGTTGATTTTCCTGCTCCTCAGATACTGCCTGACCTGCTGTGCTTTTCCAGCACCACACTCTTGACCCTAATCTCCAGCATCTGCAGTCCTCAGTATCACCCATAAAAACAGGCAGTCAGCTACTGGCTTAGATATGGTTTTAGGAACAGAAACAGACCCATGATTCTGCCTCGCTGTTCTATGTCTAATGAGTGTCTCTTCCTAATTGACCCACCATTTCTAACACTTCTCAAATAATTATTTTCATATGCTTCCCTGCCACCCGCTGTTATATCTAGTGAATACCTAAGTAACTCATACTCTAATCCAATTGCAATAAAGTCCATTTTAAATTTCTAATACTCTGTGTGAATATCAATAACCACAAGTTAAAAATCACAACACCAGATTATAGTCCAACAGGCTTATTTGGAAGCACTAGCTTTTGGAGTGCTGCTCTTTCATCAGGGGGTTGTGAAAACTAGTGCTTCCAAATAAACCTGTTGGACTATAACCTGGTGTGGTGTGATTTTTAACTTTGTCTACCCCAGTCCAACACTGGCACCTCCAAATCATAATAACCGTACGAGCTAACTTGACTGGGGCTCTCAAACCTTGTCATTATTGATCCCTGTGGGACCTTGATCTACACAAATTGACTGCAGCATTGTCCCCTATATTGTAACAGCAATTACACCTCAAAGAAATTCTACATTAGCTGCATAAAACACTTTAGGATTACTGAGCTTGTGAAAGGTATTGGATAAATGCAAGTTTTCTCAGATGATACTATATGCACATTAGGAACATGTTTATATTGCTTTGGCTGCCTCACCAAACACTTCAGAGTTGTTTTCATTGCAATTACTGTGGTTAAGACCCTTTATTATGTTACTTCCCCTCCTCCCCACTATTTGTGTTGATAGATATTGCATCTTTGATCCTGGCATCATCATGTGTTCCCTCTCAATCCTCAACTTGTTACTGTACTTGCTGTTCACCGTGAGAAGGGCCTGTCCTTTTCAGGACACCATCAGGCATCTGAACACAGAGTTTGCTCGAAACCTTTACCGAAAATTGACAGAGGGCGAGGAATACCGCAACATCATCATATCCCCAGCAGGGGTCAGTATCGCACTAGAACTGCTACAGTTGGGAGCGAAAGGAAACACCTTCATGCAGTTGGAAAACGCATTGGGATACACTGTTCACGGTACTGGTGAATCTTTATGTCTGCTATATAGTGACTGAGCTTTTGTAAAGGAATTAAATTATGTTTCTGTTGAAGTATATAAGCGTATAATGGTTTGAACGGTGCAATCCAAGTGAATTTTGTTGAAACTGCAGCACAAATTGGGGATTTTAAAATGCAAAGTATATCAATTGTAAACCACATTGAACACAAGTTGGGCTTGCATGAAATTAAACACTCGTTTAAAATCATTTGCCTGAAACTGGCAAATCCCCCACGAATAAAGAGAACGGTTTAAAAAGCTCATCAAATTGCATTTGTTTTAATTTCAGACACGAATATAGACATATTTTCGAAGTTATGACATACTAAGAATGATTCACCTCACTACAAAATGAATTAGTATATAACAATAAAACTAGTAAACTATTGCAGGGGATGAAAAATTGAGCTCACTCATTAAGAATGTTTTTTTCCTGGATTAGCAAATTACCAGCTGCATTAATAAAACTACATCAAGGTTATCACTTAAATAAATAGTCATGCAGAAGAACAAATAAACTTTATTATAATGACTATTTCCATTACATTTCTGAAAGACTTTCAGTTTGTCACTCTACAAGTGTCTGTTGGCAGTAACTAGGGTTAACCAAATCAGTCCACTATGAGTTCAGTGTGCTCCCAAATTTTGCACTGAACTCGAGTGAAGCTGCAAGAATTGATTTTGGGAAACTCATGTTCCTCTCGGAAACCGATGAGCTTCTTCAGTTTCTGCACATTGTGGAGTCTCCCACCCCCCATCCGTGTTAAAATTCTAGTAAACGTCTCTGCGTGCTAGAATAAAGTATCACAGACGGTGAAAATCTGAAGCAAAACACACCCAACACTGGAGACGCTCAAGCAGGTCTGGCAGCATCTGTAGAGAGAGAACCTTTCAAGTCCTGTATGACACCACTTTTTCAGACATGGTCTCCAGTTAGTGGGATGGTCACACTTGGTTTTTCAGTTGGATAGATGGTACAAGAGGGGCGGAGTTAACCCGTCATTCTTGTGGTGTTGTGGAGAGGCTGAGATTCTATATCCTCCCAGATGGATAAGGAGCAAGAGTTGACCATTGAGCTCCTCAAACCTGCTGCACTCTCAGTAAGGTTGGGGTTAATTTGTCATCCTAACATGCCCTTCCGTTCCTCCTCCTCCTCCTCCTCCTCTCACCTGGCCTTCCTTCGTCCATCAAGAATTTATTGACCTCCACATAAAAAAATGTTCAGTGGCCCTCACCACTGCTTTCGGCGAAGAGAATTCAAGAGACTCCGGATCCTCAGAATTTCTCCTCATCTGTCTTAAATGGGACGCTCTTTATTTTTAAAACTGGGATCCATCCAGCTCTAGTCTCTCCAACAACAGCAAACACCCTGCCCGCATCCACCCTGTGAAAGGGGGGGGGCTGTTCAGATATATAGAATGTTAAGGCACAGAGTAAGGTCAAATCGATGTAAAGCTTCTACCTATGTCAAGATAACGGAACAATGGGAGAAAGTGGCACGAAAGTTAAAGACAAAAGTTAAAAGTTTAAGAGGTGACTCGTTTGAAACGCACGGGCCAAGTGCTGGCAGATGGGACTAGATCAATTTCGGATACCTGGTCAGCATGGACGAGTTCCATGTGGTACATCTCTGTGACTCTATGTTCATATGGAAGCGAAGTTGCCAAGCTCTTGACTAGTATTACGGTGGATCTGCCTTAATCTGGTTTGACTAGTTTTATTCGACTTTCAATTTATACGAAAATGCAAAAGAAGCATTAAGATTTCAATGTTTATCGATTTTTGGTTCGGGTTGATCGGTTCTCCCGGTTTCTGGATGTATTCGCTGCTGCTATTCCCTCAGCCACTCTTAACATTGGAATGTATTTTGCAGACGCGGGGGTACGACGTTTCTTGCAGAGTGTGTACGGGGATCTGGCCAACTCCACTGTCGGCCCCGCGGTCCGAGTAGCCTGTGGCCTGTTTGTGGAGGCCAGCGTGCAGCTATCTTCACCTTTCTCGGACGACACAGCCGCCTGGCTAAACGGAAGCTTACACCGAGTGAATCTCGGCAATCCCAACGAAACGGCAATGCTGATCAACAAGTGGGTCACCACCAAGAGCCAAGGTAACAAGGGGCCAGCCTGGGGGCTTTAGCGTGCAATATGATCTTGCATAATACACTTTGTAACGTTATTTCATTTGATCACAAACTAAAATGACTTAATAATCTGATTTAGGGATGGACAGTGTCACAGATGGAATAGTAGCAGACTAAGCCTAGCTCCTGGAGAGAAGAAAGACTCGCATTTGCATAGCACCCTTTATGATTTTAGGACTTGCCCAGGTTTTTGTTTACATCTACTGATGCACTTTTGTGACGTGTAGTCACTGCTGCATTATAGGTAACACAAACAGCCAATTGGAAGAGAACAAAATCACATGAACATCAATGCCAAAAAGATCTGATTATCCAATTTACCTAAGATTTCATTTGAAAGATGAATATTAGCCAGGATAGCAAAGAAAATTCCTCAGCTCTTCTCCAATATACTGGCACAGGCCCACCTGAGGGGGTAGGTGGACTTTTAGTTTACAATCTTTATCTGAAAGATGGCATCTCTGACAATGCAGCACTCCCTCAGGGCTGCACTGAGAGATCAGGCTGATAGTATGTATGTTCAAGAATCTGAAACAGAACCAAAACATTCTGCCTTCTGTCTCTGGAGTGAAAACACTGCCATTGAATGCAGCCTGAAACACACTGATGCAGCTTTGAAGATTTAAATTGTTTAAATGCCTGGTCTCAAAACAAAAGCCTGCATTGATTAAAAATGACCATGAAGTTACTGGGTTGTAGTGAAAACCCATGTGGATCACTTTGAGGGACACAGGTAGGACTATATGCAACTCCAGTCCACAGCAACCTCATTGAGTCATAGGGGGCCTCACAATTGGCAGAGAAAATCAGAGTCATAGAGACCTTCAGCATGGAAACAGACCCTAAGATCCAACTTGTCCATGCTGACCAGATATCCTAAATTAATCAAGTCCCATTTGCAAGCACTTGGCCCGTGTCCCTCTAAATCCTTCCTATTCATATACCCATCCAGATGCCTTTTAAATGTTGGAACTGTACCACCACTTCTTCTGGAAGCTCAATCCACCCTCTGTGTGAAAACATTGCCTTTTAGTCCCTTTTAAATCTTTTCCCTCTCACCTTAACTCTATGCCCTCTAGTTTTGGACTCCCCTATCTTGAAGAAATCACCTAGGCTATTCACCCTACCCATGCCTCTCAACGATTTTATAAACCTCAACAAGGTCACCCCTCAGCCTCTGACACACCAGGGAAAATAGCCTCAGCCCATGGTGGCATAGTGGTTACAACTGCTGACTCTCAGCTCTCGAGGGGTCCAGGTTCAGTTCCAACTTTGGATGACTGTCTGTGTGGAGTTTGCATGTTCTCCCAGTGTCTGGGTGGGTTTATTCCGGGTGCTCTGGTTTCCTCCTCGAGGCCAAAAACGTGTAGTTTAGGTGGAATAGCTATGCTAAATTGCCCATTTTGTCCAGGGATGTGCAAGTTAGTTGGAGTAGTTATGTAAAATGCAGGTTTACAGGGATAGGGTAGGAGGGGTGAGTCTGGATGGGGTATGGTTCAGAGAGTAGGTATGGACTTGTTGAGCTGAATAGCCTGTTTCCACACCATGGGGATTCTATGATTCTAGCTGAAAATGTGTTGCTGGAAAAGCGCAGCAGGTCAGGCAGCATCCAAGGAGCAGGAGGATCGACGTATCGGGCATGAGCCCTTCTGCCCGAAACGTTGATTCTCCTGCTCCTTGGATGCTGCCTGACCTGCTGCGCTTTTCCAGCAACACATTTTCAGCTCTGACCTCCAGCATCTGCAGTTCTCACTTTCTCCTCCCATTCTATAATTTGACTCCACCCTATTCCTCAAACCCTCCAACCCTAGCAACATTCTCATAAATCTTTTCTGGATGCTTTCAAGTTTTACAAATCTTTCCTATAGCAAGGAGACTAGAATCAGTTGTATCAAATTGCTACAGACAAGGGCTAAGGGTTCTAGAAGGTGTCTCACTCCAATCTGTTCATAGCAGGTAAATGGCAGTGTTACCATGGAAATGTAAAAAAAGGTTCATCATTATATGACGGTGTGATCTTGCAGACATTTCCCAGTATATTTTTGAATTTGAGTCTCCAGTAAACATTGTATAAGTGTTTTTATTTACTGTATAACCACAGGAAGTTGGGTCACCTTGCTGGGGCCGAACGCACATTCAATTCTCAAAGCTGCAGAGTTCCGCTGTCCACCCCATGTCTGTGAGAAAGTGAGGACTCTAGGCCCAGAGTCCTGGCTCAGAGACAGGAACACTAACCCAGACGCAAAGAGGGCTGAAGGCAGGCTTGGTCACCTTCAGTTAGAGATACGGTTTGGGCGCAGAGGTTATTTGATGTTTGTATAGCAAGCCAATTGAATTCACACAATAGCCCATAATGTTAATAAAAACAGCGCTTGAATCAGGGATTTGGTCTCGTGTGGAACTTCTGCAGACTCCGAATCCAGAAGGAAGCCCAACACGGTGATGGAATTTCCCAACATGTGTAGCGATGACATAAGGTAGGAAGATCAAGTCAGTTTGAGGAAAACATGCCAAAGAGGAGAAGATCGAGCCCCTGTAGGAAGAGTGGTCCTGGCATAGTTAAGCACTTAAGACAGACCACAATAGTTGGACTTTTATTTCTGACATTTTAATGAGTGATTATAATGTTTACCTTAGTTCCTTATTTTTTTCTACCTTGTTCCTAAGCTTTTGATTCCTGAAGAAGGGCTTATGCCCGAAACGTCGATGCTCCTGCTCCTTGGATGCTGCCTGACCTGCTGCGCTTTTCCAGCAACACATTTTCAGCTCTTAAGCTTTTGTACCTAAGATGGTGTCGTGTGACAATATTGAAAACTTTTCACTGTACTACTGTTCTTGACAACAGGTGACAATAAAGTCTAAACCTCAAATCAAATAAGTAGGGAGCACAAATCGAAATTAATCAGCCAGTGAAATTATGGGGAGGTGAGAATTAATTTGTGAGATGTTCACAATGATTTGGCTTGCACTGTTTGAAAGGGTGGTGGGAGCAGATCAATAGTAACAAAGAACAATTTTTGAAGGTTTATTGGCAAAGCGTGTGAAACAAATTCAGTAGCTTTTTCTTTGTTGATAGAGTGTACAGCCTTTAATGATTCTGCGAAAAGTTGGAATAGAGATGGGGGCAATTATTCCCAGCTAAGTCTAACTTTAACTTGTTTAATGTTTCACTCTGAAGTGAGATTGAGATATGCTGCTCCTATAGGATGGATGTTGGGAAACTTGCTCTTACAAAATGTTCGAG
Organism: Chiloscyllium punctatum; assembly: GCF_047496795.1. Taxonomy (NCBI): domain Eukaryota; kingdom Metazoa; phylum Chordata; class Chondrichthyes; order Orectolobiformes; family Hemiscylliidae; genus Chiloscyllium; species Chiloscyllium punctatum. The sequence continues at coordinate 5,584,797 of NC_092753.1, read as the reverse complement.
TTGTTATAGAGGTTCAGAAAAGATTTACAAGGATGTTGCCAGGGTTGGAGGGTTTGAGCCATAGGGAGAGGCTGGACATACTGGGGCTGTTTTCCCTGGAGCGGAGGTTGAGGGGTGACCTTATAGAAGTTTATAAAATCATGAAGGGCACGGATAGGGTAATTAACCAAGGTCTTTTCCCTGGGCTGGAAGAGTCCAGAACGAGAGGTCACAGGTTTAAGGTGGGAGGGGAAGATTTCAAAGAGACCCAAGGGGCAACTTTTTTAATGCAAAGGGTGATGCATGTATGGCATAACATGCCAGAGGAACTAGAGGAGGCTGGAACAATTACAACATTTAAAAAGGACATCTGGATCAGTATATGAATAGAAATGGTTTAGAAGGATATGGGCCAAGTGCTGGCAAATGGGACTAGATTAAATTAGGATATCTGGTTGACATGGACAAGTTGAACTGAAGGGTCTATGTTCCCATGCTGCACATCTCTATGACAGTCACCTCAAGTTAATTTCAGCCTCCATTAAATGTTTTTAAAAAGAGTCATTTCAATTACACTCTCTAAACATCACTTTCAGGTCAGCTTATATAGTTAGCAGTAATCGTCTTGGGTCAATCACGTAACCAGCAACCGTTAGCTTACACCACAGAGACTGTAGAGGGTTTTTCACCTCCTCACTGGCAGGTTGAGTGCTCTTAAAACATATGCTTAAGTTCCTGATTCACATCGTTACCCCAATGCAGTAATAAGGAGCACTGTACTGAAGGAGAAACTACTTCAAGCATCGTATCAGAGGCACTGCCCTCCTTCTCATGTGGATCTAAAGAAGAAGAATTGGAAAGAACTTCTCCCTGGTGGCTTGATCAATATTTCTCCCTCTACCAACATTTAGATTTACCAATCATTTATGTTGATGTTGCTTGAGGGACCTTGTTATAGAGCACTACATTCCTGCCTTTACAGCGATGGTTGAAATAAAGCATTGCACTGGCAGTTAAATGCTTCAAAATATCCTGAGGATATTAAAAGGTGCTAAAAAAAATGCAAGTCTTCCTTTTTCCATGACCTGCCTTTGAAATTTATGTGGTCAAGCAACATACACCAGGTAGTGCATGGAGTTATACAATTACATCCAAATATGTGTAACAGCATAAAATGTGAAATTTAGTGTCCTATAACACACTGTTCTCTTGCAAGGTCTTTTCTAAAGGAAGTGATCCCAAGATTCAGTACATTAAATAATGCCAGTCCACAAATCCAATCGGGATGTGACTGCATTATAAAGTACATTACAGTCCAACCGCAATGGGCTTACTTCACAATAGAATGAGAGCATCATAGTCTGCTTCCAATTACAGACTCCAACTGTTTTCTGAATATCCCAGTCAGTGGGTTTTGCTCCTTTTTCTCACAGGAAGCATCTGAATTGAGTGTTTGTGAACCAGGCAAGAAGCAGCAAAAATCATTGCAAATCCAGATGTCCCATAACTGGAAAAGCTGTATAGTCTTGGAGTTAGGGGAGGAACTTGCAATGAACCACACATCAGCCTAGTAGGAGTTTATTGGCTTCACTATTGAAAAGTCAACCAGTAAGAAAAACGTGCTTCCAATAATCCAGCGACTATATTAATAAGATAACTTGCATTTGGATAAAGCAGCTGTAGCCTGTATGAGGATAATTTCAGTCATAGTTATTGATCAATTATGGTAAGAGTTAATATTTTCCCGATGCACATTTCCAATGTTGCCCAATTTTTAATGCACTGCCATTTTGAAAATGCTTGCCAGCTAAGATACTCTATCACAGTATAACCCTGGCATTTCCTGTCACTACAGGTGAAATTAAAGATTTCATGCCACAACCCATGGCAAGTGCATCACTTACACAGATTGCTGTTATTAGCACCATGTATTTTAAAAGCACATGGGAGAATCCATTTTCAACACTGCAGACCCGGCAGCTCTCATTCACCAGGGCAGATGGCTCTGTCATTAAAGTGCCCATGATGTATCAAATCTCAGCAGTAAACTATGGTAAGTATCTTAATATGACTGGTCGTTGAAGAGTTAGCTGACAGGATTAGTGGCTGCACTGGCTCTCAAAACAAGCATCATGTCTTGGTGCCAATCTTGTGCCTTAACCCATACACATGGCTTGAAACAAACCAAACACCCAATACCTCGATTGAACCTGCCTCTATTACATTCCAGTCTTAAATTATTCACCACGCGTAAGAGATTTTACTCAAACCACATTTATGATATTTGCAAATCCCTTCAACTCTGTGCTGTGTCATCCTTGATCCTTCTGAGTGGGAGCAATTTCTCCAAATTTACTATACTCAGGTTCCAGTCTCACCTGCTTCAGAGAAATGTATCAACATCTCTGAACAAGTCAATGTTAGAAACAAATCTTTTTTTAAAAAAAAAACCCAAAGGATATTTCTGAATGCATGATAAGAACAAATGCTCCATAGGTGAAGGCACAGGTTTTGCCCCAAGTTGGAGCTCTTGACCTTGGCGTGCCACCAAGGAGTTGAGTGGAAATCAGAGGATGTTGTGCAAGCCAGAGAGAACTAAGGAAACATCGCCAAAGAACCCCCAACAATGAATCAGCTTCCTTCCTTTGTACCCTCACCCAAAATAATCAGTGACTTAGGGCTATCTGGCCAATATCAGTATTGCAAACTTGAGCGTTCATACAGGAGAAAAAAGGTCACGTGACCACCATTTTAATGTATATCCGCAGAACCCTTTCTGAAGCCCAATTAACTCTTGGGTAATATTCGCCATAATTTGAGAAAATGGGACAGATTATTTTATGTTTTTGAAAAAGAAAATCACCGTTTTGACCAAAAAAAAAAGTTGGTTCAGCAACCTTTTGTTTCAAATGTGTCATTCAGGTCCTTTGTGGCAACTGAGGACTAAAGGTTCCAGTTTCCACTTAGCTAACTTTTTAAAAAATCTGCCACTGTCTGTTTTTTGTAATTCTATCAATCTCTTTCTGAAATGTTAACTCTTTCAAACAGCTGGCTCCATGGCAATAGGGTGAATGGCCTCCTCCTGGATTGTGTATTGCATTTGTTTCTCAATCTACAATTTCTTTACTTGGTTTCAACATTCTGAAAAAAATGTTGTAAATCACCTTACTGAGTCATCCAATTTTTGCCTTATGAAGTTTAAGACCCTACTATCCCTTATTTTGTCTAAAACAGTTCATTATTTTATCCAGAGAAAACAATCGCTTTTGTTTTTCAATCAGCAAGTTGCAGCTTGCTAGACCTACTCCCCACAGAGGATTATTCCAGTAACAGATGCATCTGTCAGCACCTTCTTATTAAAGCATAAAGTTTGCAAGAGAACAGATCATTTGCAACTGAGCCTGTAAATCCTCTGTCACTTTCCTACCTTCCTGAAAGTAAAAGCAGTTGATGTACTGTATACAGAACCATCTCGGTGATCCAAACATCAATTACATGTATTTTGGATTATTCGAACAAGATCTCAAGGCCCCGTAAAACCATTATCCAAACAGTTATCTGAACAAAATACTCCCCACACGTCCTGTTCGGATAATCGAGGTTGTTCTGTATAGACAACGTAGAAGTCAAGTTTAAGGCTAAAAATTTAATCAACGTGTGCACTGAAAGGTGGTAAACCTCAAGACCACATTGATGTGCAGACACAAAGGTCTGAATAGCCATCTTCACCAATGTATTATTTTATCATCCTATTAATGAGATGACTTGTCTTGGGTGAATTTAATTTCAGCAGTGCATGAATGTTAAGTAGAAAGAATTTTAAAATGTTGTTACCAGAAGTTGGGCGTTGACTGATACAAAAGATATAATAAGTGACATTTCTTTTGATCAAATGTTGAGCGTTAACAGTTACACGAGGTAGATTATCACTTGGGCATGTACAGTGTGTATTTGAGGTAAACCTGACCAAGAAGATTTTTTTCTTTGTGCTTTTAATACCGATACTTAACCTCTGCCTAATAAATTACAGGCCAAGTTAAGACTGGGAGTAATCAGAGGCTTAAAGTGATTGAACTCACCTACCTGGAACATGCAGTAAGCATGCTCATCGTCATTCCCAGTGAAAGAGAAAATCCCATCTCCTCTGTAGAGTCACAAATCACAGCTCACACACTGTCAGCATGGACAAATAGCATGAGAAGAATGAAAATGGAAGTTTTCTTACCCAAGTAAGTTTGTTCCTTATTATAACTCCCAACGGGATTCTCAATAACCTCATTGTGTCAATTCCTGTCATTGCTCTCAGGGACCAACTCCAGAAATCTATGTCCAATTAGAAGAAATCTAAACTCTTGCAGTGGCTGAAGTGTAAAATATGACAGGTCCACTCAAACCACCTCCAAACACATTGATCTGCTGGAAATGACGCACTTATTATAAAGTGGGTTAGATAGGGTGGACAGTGAGAGCCTTTTTCGTCAGATGGTGATGGCTAGCACGAGGGGACATAGCTTTAAATTGAGGGGGTGATAGATATAGGCCAGATGTCAGAGGTAGTTTCTTTACTCAGTAGTAGGGGCGTGGAACACACTGCCTGCAACAGTAGTAGACTCGCCAACTTTAAGGGCATTTAAATGGTCATTGAATAAACACAGGGATGAAAATGGAATAGTGTAGGAGAGATGGGCTTCAAATTAGTTCCACAGGTCGGCGCAACACTGAGGGCCGAAGGGCTTGTACTGCACTGAAATGTTCTATGTTCTCAAGTGACAGGGACTGCAATTCTATCATTACATTTTAAAACCAAGTTCTAATTTAGCTTATGACGAGCTTCCAAATTGTACTAATAGCAATTTCAATGCTGAAAACTTATGAATAAGTCTTAGGTATAGACAGGAGAGATTGAGTGAATCCTAAGAAGAGTACAAAGGCAGTAGGAATATACTAAAGATGGGAATCAGGAGGGCAAAAAGGGGACATGAGATAGCTTTGGCAAATAGGGTTAAGAAGAATCCAAAGGGTTTTTATAAATACATTAAGGACAAAAGGGAAACTATGGAGACAGTAGGGCCCCTCAAAGATCATCAAAGCAGCCTTTGTTGTGGAGCCGCAGGAGATAGGGGAGATACTAAACAAATATTTTGCATCAGAGTTTACTGTGGAGAAGGATACGGAAGGTATACAATGTAGGGAAATAGATGGTGACATCTTGAAAAATGTCCAGATTACAGAGGAGGAAGTGCTGGATGCCTTGAAATGCAGAAAGGTGGATAAATCCCCAGGACCAGATTATGTGTACCCTAGAACTCTGTGGGAAGCTAGAGAAGTGATTGCTGGGCCTCTTGCTGTGATATTTGTACCATCGATAGTAAACGGGTGAGGTGTCAGAAGACTAGAGGTTGGCTAACGTGATAGCATTATTTAAGAAGGGTGGTAAGGATAAGCTAGGGTACTACAGACCAGTGAGCCTGACGTCGGTAGTGGACAAGTTGTTGGATGTAATACTGAGGGACAGGATTTAAACATATTTGGAAAAGCAAGGACTGATTAGGGATAGTCAACATGGCTTTGTGCATGGGAAATCATGTCTCACGAACTTGATTGAGTTTTTTGAAGAGGTAACAAAGAGGATTGATGAGGGCAAAGCTGTAGATGTGATCTATATGGACTTCAGTAAGGTGTTCGACAAGGTTCCCCATAGGAGACTGGTTAGCAAGGTTCGATCTCATCGAATACAGGGAGAACGAGCCATTTGGATAGAGAACTGGCTCAAAGGTAGAAGACAGAGGATGGTGGTGGAGGGTTGTTTTTCAGATTGGAGGCCTGTGACCAGTGGAGTGTCACAAGGATCGGTGCTGGGTCCGCTACTTTTCATCATTTACAGAAATGATTTGGTTATGAACATCGGAGGGAGAGTTCATAAGTTTGCAGATGACACCAAAATTGGAGCAGTAGTGGACAGCGAAGGGGGTTGCCTCTGATTACAATGGGATCTTGATGAGATGGACCAATGGGCTGAGAAGTGGCAGATGGAATTTAATTTAGATAAATGTGAGGTGCTGCATTTTGGGAAAGCAAATGTTAGCAGGACTTATACACTTAAATGGTAAGATCCTGTGGAGTTTTGCTGAACAAAGAAACCTTGGAGTGCAGGCTTATAGTTCCTTGAAAGTGGAGTTGTAGGTAGATAGGGTAGTGGAGGCAGTGTTTGGTATGCTTTCCTTTATTGGTCAGAGCATTGAGGGGAAGAGTTGGGAGGTCATACTGCAGCTGCACAGGACATTGGTTAGGCCACTTTTGGAATGTTGCATGCACTTCTTTGTCCCGTTCCTATCGGAAGCATGTTGCGAAATATGGAAGGGTTCAGAAAAGATTTACATGGATGATGTCAGAGCATCAGAGAGGTTGTTAAAATCTCGAGGGGCATGGATAGGATAAATAGACAAGATCTTTTCCCTGGGGTTGGGGGGGGGGTGGTGTGGTGTCAGTTGGACCAAAGGGTCTGTTTCCATGCTGTACACCTTGATTTTGTTGGTTTGGTTATCACCCTTTAATTTTGAATAGATACTGGACTCTTCATTACTAGAGCTCCATCAACATGATCGCCCAGATCAGAAGTAGCACAGCCAGACATTCAACAGAACTGCCTCTACACTGCCCGAGACAATCATAGTTCTATACCCTGCCCAAGCTATCATTATATGACATGGTGGCTCAGTGGTTAGCACTGCTGCCTCACTGCACCAGGGACACTGGTTCGATTCCCACCTCAGGCGACAGTCTGTGTGGAGTTTGCACACTGTCCCCATGTCTGCTTGAGTTTCTTCCCACAATCCAAAGATGTGCAGGTCAGATGAATTGGCCATAGTGTTCGGCACATTAGACAAGGGTAAATATAGGGTAGGGGAATGGGTCTGGGTGGGTTACTTGTCAGAGGGTTGGTGTGGACCTGTTGGGCCAAAGGGCCTGCTTCCATACTGTTGGGAATCTAATCTAACCTGTACCACTCAGTGAGATTGCTATCTAAAAATGTTGCATGGGCCTTTAGAATGGATTAACATCTAAGAATAGGCAGGGACAAAGGTTACTTTCACCCTCCAATAGCATGAACAAGAATCTACAGGAGGTAAAATTAAAGAAATACAGCCACAGGTTGTAGCCTAACATGAAAATTTCATTTTTTTCACCAGGGGGGCATGGTGGCTGTGGTTAGCACTGCTGCCTCACAGTGCCAGGGATCAGAGCTCATCTCCACTCTCTGGGTGCTCCAGTTTCCTCCCACAGTCCAAAGAGGTGCAGGTTAGATGGATTGGCCATACTAAATTGCCCATTTTTGGGTGGATGTGTTAACCACGGGCAATGCGGGGTGACAGGGAAAGGATTGGGGAATGGGTCTGGGTGGGATGCTCTTTGGAGGGGTTAGGTGTGGACTCATTAAGCGGATTGACCTGCTTGCACTGTTGGGATCCTATGGATTTGTCTATCCATCCATCAGTCTGCTCTTCAGCTTTGCAGAGAAATATGCACAAGTCAGCAAGGTCAGGGGATTTTCTCCCACTACCTTAGCTGAGTCTTTGCCTTGAATTCTTAACAAATAAAACTCTTCACAAAACAGGCATATTGCTTCACCGATATGGAATCGAAAACACTGGAATACTTCTGGAAATATAGTGCTTGAACATCCAAGCATTCAGTAATGCCAATTTTGTCCTCCTACTTGTCATCCTCTCAGTATACAATTTAGTTTTTGAAGCAAATGATGTGTTCAATCCCAAGTTTAATCCATCAGCAGGTGACCATTAATGGTAGGAGTTCTGCATTTCTCTCTGTAGGAAGCATGTGTACAACAGGTAAGTAAGGTGAGAAATCAAACTTGCATCTTTCCACTCGATGACTGCACATGCACATACAGACATGCTGTTGGAATGACCCTCACTTTGAAACACATACTTCCAATCCTGGCCTTATGAGTTTAGATTCTTTTTTCATGAGACATTAGCTGAGATTCACCATCCAGCCTAGTTGCACTGTAATTAAAATTACTCCCATTACAATAGCATGAAACTGACTGTTTCCTGTCCCACAGATTTAAAGTTCAAAGTAAGTTCAACCTTAAGACGGTACTGACCACTCTGGGAATCACTGACATTTTTGATCCTACCAAAGCAGACTTCAGTGGAATTTCTGGTAAGCCAGACTAAGTTATTGTGTACTGGTTAAAACCTCAACCTTTTAATAAGGCTTCTTTCAATACTGTATTCTATACGAACAGTCTAGGTCTCATGTCAAAATCTTCAACTCATTCAGCGATTTAGCTGCTGCCATTTTAACTTTCCTTTTCCGACATTAACAAAAGCAAATCTCTTTCTGGCTAACACCAGTGAATGAAACCAACATTCTAGTTCCAATATTAAATGTAAAATGAGATTTCAGTAGTAACCAGTGCTGCTTTGCAATTTTAAGAGCAGGAGAAGCTGTTTGTTTCTGAAGCTATCCATGAAGCAAAAATAGAAGTAACAGAGGATGGCACCAAAGCAGCAGCTGCTACAGGTATTTACTGTTTCAAAGAAGCATTCCCAGAGTACCATGAACAATTTCTTCAACAGTGATATAGATCTTTATCTCACATGTCCAAAGCTTTAGGTCAAGCCAGATCCCTTGACGTTGAAATGTCAGGTACAGCACTCCGATGACAAGAAACGTTGTGTTGGTCAAAAGGTTAGCATGTCAAATTTACCTTAAATCCATGTATCACCATGGACTTCACTCTAGTCGGTGTCAGAAGGCTCAAGTTCCCGTTCCAGGCTGTGTTGATACTCTGGTACTGTTCTTGAAACATTTGGCCTTTCTGGTGACCATAAAAGACAAAGATCTCTCAGTACTGTACTGAACAGCAGCAGAACAAGACAAGACCCTCATTTCCACCCCCCACCCTCCCCCGCCCCACCCTTTGCTGTTTGTAGGACCTTATGGGCTCTTTGCCCTGGACAAGGGCATTCAGACAACCATTTCTGTTTGTGTAAAGCCATAAAATAATCCTGGCATATTTTTGAGAACATACGGGCTGTGCTGAAAATCTAAATGGATTCTAATTGTTACCTTCAACAGGAAAACTGACAGTTACTACGAGAGAAGAGAAATTAAGCAATTGGTTTTCCACTTCTGCAACCCTCTCCTGGAACTAGATAGTACTGGCACACCAGCACCTATTGCCCATTGCTCTTCCTCTTGAACAGTGGCTTGTTCTAGCCATTTCAAAAAGATGGTTAAACATATTGCATGGTTCTGGAGTTACATGCAGGCCAGACCAAGTAGGGGCAATAAATTTCCTTCCCTAAAGTGAACAAAGTGGTTGTTTCATAATCACCACTAACATTAGTTTACAATTCCAGATTTTATTAATTTAGTTTAAATTGATCAGCTTTTGAGGTAGAATTTGAACCTTTATACCCCAGAGAATTAACCACTGCATTTGGACTACAAACCCAACATCACCACAAATCCATCTTTTCTTCATCTGTCCTGTATATGACAAAGATCTTTTGCCATGTTTAAAATTCGTCAAGTTTAGGGTACAATGTCACTTCAGTTTATAAAGGGAAATAAAACACATTGCAGAAAATTATAGAACATGAGATTCCTTCAAGGAAGCAAAAGGAAAGTTGTGTAAAGGCCTGAAGAGAGATATAAAGGATAAATCCACTCTCAGGCAGCAAGCATAGACCTAACTACATAGAAATAAAAAAATAGACTCAGTCAATCTCAGCGGGTGCAGCAGACACCAAGATGAGGCAAGTGCTTGGGTTTCTTTTGCGAGAGAGAGAATTCACTTGTGTTGAAAATTTGCAGAGCGTAATTGCAGCCAAATGTGTTTCCCAAAAGCCTGGATTTCAGAAATAACACGAGAGTGATGCCTTAGAGGCTGGGTGCACATACAAAAACATCAGATTCAAGTGATGGGTACAGGGATGGAATAGTTTAAGTGGTGGGAGAAGAAATACAAAAGTTAAGACAAATGTGTAAAAATCATAAATTAAATATTATTCAAACCTATAAATTATTTAATCAATATGCTCCACAAATCATTTTGAATGACGCAGTTCAGACCATAATCTTAAGTATACTTACTTTTGTTTTAGCTGTGGTTTTATTGAAAAGGTCTCGAGCCCTGGCTTTTAAGGCTGACAGGCCATTTTTCTTTCTCCTGAGGCAGACCACAGGTAATTTATTTACACTATTGATATACATCGGTAATATAATTAATCTTCAGTTATAACAGCTCAAGATCAAATTACTGTACATTTCACATTTCACACAGTAATTCTGTGAATTGCAAAAATGGGTAGGTAGATTTGACAGTATCTCCCATAGAACGTGCTTGATTCTCAGCCACTGGAAAAAACTCAACACTAATTATAGCCTCATGCAAAAAATCTATAATGCAGAAGAACGTGTCAGGGCACACTAAAGGAGTACAGCCAAGAATGGATATTGAACCAAATAAACAGATAATAGCAGGACTCAGTAAAATCTTGGTCAAGAGACACTTTCGGAAGGATTCCTCAAGCACAATCTTGCCAAAAAGATTTAGGTGGCTTAAGGTATGATTGTTGATTGTAAGGCAACGGGAAAAATGATGCAACATAGGCTACAGGTGGAGAGATGCAGAGCAGTTACAGAAGTTGTCGAAGTTAGGAATGGTCAAGATTAACAGAAGGATAAGTATGTATGAAGGAGTCAGGATTGTGACAAAGAGAACATGAGCGATAGGGTGAAAAGGACTTGGTCCAGATTAGGATGGGAGTTTTAGATAAGCTTAAGTTCAGAGAAGTTGCAAAATGGGAGACCTGCCGATGAAGTTGAGGGAGCAAAGGCACATTTGGGAGTTTCAGCAAGTCAGCTGAAGTAGAGATGAAGAAAATCCCATTCAATTTGGCAAGAAATGCAGAAAGCTACACTTTCATCCATGTGCTGACAAGAACACTGCACATAACATGGTTAATTCTCACAGCAACACTGCTCTGTGCTTTACAGGTGGACCTATAGGACAGAAATGAACACAGCCATGTCACTTCAGACGATGTTTCTTTTTTTTAATCTTTACAGCGCAGTACAGGCCCTTTAGCCCTCAATGTTGCACCACCCTGTTTTACTAACCTGAAGCCCATCCCACCGACACTATTCCATGTACGGCCATATGCCTGTATAATGATGACTTAAACTTAGCGAATCCACTACCCTTGCAGGCAAAGCATTCCATACCCTTATTACCTCTGACATCTGTCTTATACCTATCTCCCCTCACTTTAAAGTTGTGTCCCCTCATGTTTTCTGTTCCCATACTTGGAAAAAGGCTCTCCCTGTCCACCCTATCTAACCCTCTGATTATCTTATATGTCTCTATTCAGTCACCTCTCAACCTTCTTCTAACGAGAACGAGCCTTTCCTCGTAAGACATTCCTTCCATACCAGGCAACATCCTAGTAAATCTCCTCTGCACCCTTTCCAAAGCTTCCACATCCTACTTATAATGCAGTGACTATAACTGTACACAACACTCCAAGTGTGGCCGTACCAGAGCTTTGTACAGCTGCAGCATAACCTCCTGGTTCCAGAACTTAATCCCTCTATTAATAAAGGCCAAAACACTATGCCTTCTTAACCACCCTGTCAACCTGGGTGGCAACTTTCAGGGATCTGTGTACATGGACACAGAGATCTCTTTGCTCATCTGCACTCCCAAGAATCTTACCATTAGCCCAGTACTTTGCATTCCGATTACTCCGTCCAAAGTGTATCATCCCAAACTTGTCCAAATTAAACTCCATTTGCCACCTCTCAGCCCAGCTCTGCATCCTATCTATGTCTCTCTGCAACCTATTACATCCTTCATCACTATCCACAACTCCACCGACCTTAGTGTCATCTGCAAATTTACTAGCCCACCCTTCTAAACCCTCATCCAGGTCATTTATAAAAATGACAAACAGCAGTGGACCCAACACCGACCCTTGCTGTACGCCGCTAGTAACTGGACTCCAGGATGAACATTTCCCATCAACTACAACCCTCGTTTTTCTTTCAGCAAGCCAATTACTGATCCAAACTGCTATGTCTCCCACAATCCCATTCCTCCGCATTTTGTATAATAGCCTACTTTGGGAAACCTTATCGAACACCTTACTGAAATCCATATACACCATATCAACTGGTTTACTCTGATCTACCTGTTTGGTCACTTTGTCAAAAAAGTCAATAAGATTCGTTCGGCATCACCGACCCTTCACAAAATCGTGCTGACTGTCCCTGATCAGATTATTCTTTTCTAGATGGTTATAAATCCTCTTATAACCTTTTCCAACACTTTACCAACAACTGAAGTGAGACTCACTGGTCTGTAATGACCAGGGTTGTCTCTACTACCCTTTTTGAACAAGGGAACCCACATTTGTTATCCTCCAATCCTCAGGCACTATTCCTGTAGACAATGATGATTTGAAGATCAATGCCAAAAGCTCGGCATTCTCTTCCCTTGCTTCCCAGAGGATCCTAGGATAGATCCCATCCGACCCAGGGGACTTGTCTATTTTCACACTCTGCAGTATTTCTAATACCTCTTCCTTGTGAACCTCAATCTCCTCTAGTCTAGATGCAAGTATCTCTCTATCTTCTTCTCCAACATTTTCATTTTCTATCGTGAACACTTGAAAAATATTTATTTAGTGCTTCCCCTATCTCCTCCAACTCCACACACAACACAACTTCCCACTATTATCCTTGATTGGCCCGAATTCAACTCTCGTCATTCTTTTATTCCTGACATACCTATGGAAAGCCTTAGGGTTAACCCTGATCCTATCCGCCAACAACTTCCCATGTCTCCTCCTGGCTCTTCTGAGCTCTCTTTTTAGGTCTTTCCTGACTTCCTTGTAACCCTCAAGTGCCCTGAATTTTCATATTTTGTCCTAACATAAGCCTTCTTCTTCTTCTTGACCAGGGATTCCACTTCCTTGGTAAACCACGGCTCACGCGTTCTATATCTTCCTCCCTGTCTGACAGGTACATACTTATCTAGGACACACAGGAGCTTTTCCTTGAATATGCTCCACATTTTTAATGTGCTCATCCCCTGCAGTTTCCTTCCCCATTCTATGCTTCCTAAAATCTTTCCTAATTTGATCGTAATTTCCCTTCCTCGAGCTGTAACTCTTGCTCGGTGGAGTACACCTATCCCTTTCCATCACTAAAGTAAACCTGACAGGATTGTGATCGCTGTCTCCAAAGTGCTCACCTACTTCCAAATCTAACACTTGACCAGGCTCGTTACCCAGTACTAAATCTAAAGTGGCTTCGCCCCTTGTAGGCCTGTCTACATACTTTGTCAGGAAGCCCTCCTGCACACACTGGACAAAAACTGACCCATCTATAGTACTCGTACTGTAGTAATCCCAGTCAATATTTGGATAGTTGAAGTCCCCCATGACAATTACCCTGCCCCTCTCACTCCTATTGAGAATCATCTTTGCTATCCTTTCTAGCTTAAACTACTTTAGCATTAAGTCAACTACCGCTGATGACAATAGACCATATGCCACCCATCATCTTTCATCTGTAGGTCTTTAAGGTTCCATCTTGACAAGACTTTGCTCAACTCTGCATTAGAATCATAGAGCACAGGAGGAGACCAGTCAGCCCTGTGCTGGTTCTTACCAAGAGTTTAATTAGTTTCACTCTCACCTTCCATTATTAGAAAAGTCTAATTTCCTTTAGGAAATGACAATTAAATCTGTTTTTAGCATCTAGAATGCCAAGTAAAAACAAAAATTCTCATGGCCTGATTATTTTGCTCAATGTTTTATATCTACTTCCTCTGGTTACGTATCCCGCTGCTAGTGGAAAATGTTTCACCTATCTACTGAACCAAACCTCCTCCTTTTGAGCACCATTATCAAAATTGTTCAATCTTCTCTGCTCGGAGAACAATCCCAGCTCTCCAGATTGAACTGAAGTCCCTGAACAAGTAAGTATCATCTGGACCAAAGCCATGACAGTTTTAAAAATGGACCCCTGAGTTACTTCCCACCCGCCAGCTAATATCTAAACAATGGGTAGGTGGGGTATAAAAATTCCTTGCATGTTTTTGGCAATTGTATCAGTTCCATCTTGCATATAGACTGGAATTAAAGCAAACAGTTCCTCATTTGTAACTGCAGCTCAAAAACAAAACACTTAAAACTAATACAGTACATCGTATTCAAATTGAACAATCTGTACAAACTTGATTTTGATACGAAAGATGCAGATGATTAATATTAATATTGTCTGTTTAATTCTACAGGAAGAATTCTTTTCATGGGCCGAGTAATGGATCCTCTCGAGTAAATACATTTCCAAGTGTTTTACTCCTCCTGGTCTGAATTTACAAATAAGATTTCTGGCCTTGGAGAAATCTATAGTCCTCTATTTATGAACTAGATATCTTGTCAACTTGAACAGCAAATAATAATCGACCTTGGAGTGATTATACATTAACGATGCAGAATTTTTGTTAAATGAATTTGGAGTGACAGACTGAGTTTGTATACATGTACAGCCATCCTTATTTAAATTACAGCATTGTGATACTAAAGAATGCAGCTAACATATACACAGGAGATGACGAGTCCCATACACCAATATAGTGTCAGATGACTTCTGATTTTTCAGCACTTGTTAATAGCATTTGACATCTGAACATGAAACAGTAGTAAAATAATAGAGCCACAGGAATTTTAAATGGTCCAGACTTTACATACACTTCTCCCAAATATCATCCCTACTCCATTCCACTTCAAAACATATCGGCTGCCTTGTGTAAAATGGAAATTCAATCCAAATCTGGTGCTGTGTGTACACACAGTAAAGGGTCATAACATGGCTAAGACAACAAATAGTCAATAATTATACATCTGGCATCCGACGCAGCAGAGCTGTCACTTCACTTGTGGCCAGAAGGCACCTACAGTCCAATTAACTAGTTACATATGCAATGAAACAAGTCAATGTAAAATAGACTTTTTAATGCAGGAAATTGTAACAAAAGCATTTTAAATAATTTTCAAAATATGGCCATTTACAACACACAGTGTTCCATTCAAAAATAATTTGCTCTCGACAAATCTTAGCTTTAAGACAAATGTCCGTATATTGAGTATTCAGTTGGTTTGGCAAGGGCCAGTTCCCAAGGATTGACTGGAAGGGCTGACCTGGGGAAGCTAAGCCAGGCTAGAAGGAAACTGTGATAAATTGAAGACAAGACAAAAACACATTTCAAAAGTCAGTGGATGCAAAAGGCATTTCTTCCTTCAATTCCAATGTAACAAAATCGAAGGTGGTTCAATCTTTTGCCAAAATGATTTAACTTATCACTGAAGCAAGCTGCTTCAACACAAAAACAAGGGTTAATGAAGAAAGCATGTGTTGCTACAAAATGGCGGCTTTTAGAAGGTAAAAATTACATACAAGTCATCTGCTAGGGTAGTGAAGTGCCCCTTGCGCAGTGTGCTGAATGTATTATACAAACATCTTAGTAACCAAGTGGCAGATACACCATCAGATGGCACGATTTAAAAAAGACTCCTTTTGCCAAAGTCCAGATAGTTTAACAGTGCAAAGAAAAGTTAAAACAAATTTTAGCATAGACCAGTGAATGTATAGTAAAAATAAGCTTGAGGGGAGTCCAAATGGGGCTTTCTTGGATGCTGAAAGAGAATACCAACAAAGTCCAGTCTCATGGTTTCTCAGGATTCATTATCGGTTATTGATATGATTTGCTCGACTGGATTTACTTTGTATTTCTTCCAAAATTCCTTCCAGCTCTTCAATTAATACTCGCTTTTTAAACCTGTGTAAGAGAATAATGAGAATTATTAATGTGACATTATAAGTATCCATAATCAACTTGCTGAACCCACAGGGCAGTATAAAAATAGTTCAGTAAGCTATTCTGGATAACTTTTCTTTCCTCCACCTATCTCTATCAGAAACCATTAATCTTAGGCATCTCTACTATTCAGAATCACAATCAGGCATCATTCTTTGAAAATATATAAGTTAAACAAGTTCCTCTTCCTCACTCTTCTCCCAACTCCCAAAAACAAACAAAAATTAAAGCATACTTATCAAAATTCAAACTAATTTACTTATAATGGTGCATGCTTCCGACTTTAAAACTATGCCCTGTGATTCTGACTTTTTCAGAAGTCATTCATATTAATTCTATATTCACAAGAGCATACCCTGTGGGTGCAACAGTACCATGTTTTGTGCCCAAACCTAGCCTGTTGATCATAGTACTTTAATCTTTGTGGCCAGAACACATGAAAAATCAAAGACATGGTTTGACTTGAACTGCTTGACAAATAACGTTTTTTTTTAAAATTACCTTAATGTAACAGACTAAAAACGGTTACTTTCTTACCTCAACAATTCATCTTATGACTCAAGTGAGACCATTAATTGTCCAGAAACATTGCTATTCAAATCAGGACGAATACCCTCAGCTTACTATTCCAAACTTTGATCAACTGCAGCTTTTACCATCCTTTTCACAGTCGGAAAGGTATCCAAATCCTTCCAACATGACAACATAACTGACCACTCATTGCCATTTGTGACCAAACCTACTTGCGTTAGCTTTGTCTAGGTGTATTTTCAACTAAAAAAAACTTTGGCTTCAATGTCCAACATTGAAATTAATTTTCTCAAAGTCTGCAAAAAAAAGATTTTTAAGATTACAAGTGGCCTTCCTTGCCATTTTTGGCTTCAGCATTATGTCAATACTCATTAGTACCCCCAACGGAATAACTGCTAAACACAATCAGCTGGTTCACTTTACCAAAGGCTAACCTCCTGAGAACCCTTTCCTTTCCTCTTACTGTTCTGCACCAGTCTACCACTGGCCCCATCTGCAAACGCAGTGTGACTCACCAAAATCTTAAAGAATCCCTCACTCAAAAGGCTCACAAATCTTTTCCCAGAAACCTGACTGATGGACAAGGACTCCTTCCTCTCTGACGCCTCCTGACTCATTTTACATTCCAGAAACTAAAGCAAAGCTCTCAGGTCATTTTTAACCTTATTGGTGTCTGCCCCTTGTGTGTGGCAACTTCAGTCAGCTCACCCTTTTCTAGTCTTTCAGGGAAATTAACTGTCCCCTGCATACCATTTTTTTTGGAGTTGCTGTTAGATTGCTCAACTCTTTGACAATCTCCCACAGAAACCAACTTTCCTACAAAAAGTGTACCACCTACCCTTCTACCAATGCCCTCAGTTCTACCAAACCATTCAATACATCTCAGCCGGTCAAAAGAAAGTGTAAAATCTTGGAACCCGTAATACAACTATACCGATCAATAATATACCTGTGGAAGAATTATAAAAGAGCTTCTGTCATACCAATCACAAAGTTCCTTGCACAGCTGTCTCTCATGACTAGTGACCAATTTATGATATGCACACTGATGTACTGTGCAGCACTCAGATGGGAGGACAAACCATTGGGTTACCCAGATACAACAGACTCTCATTGAGACGACACAAGATGACAGCAAGGCTCAATTTTAAGGATTCCAACCAGAAAGGCTGGAGCCTGAACCAGTTGGAGAACGGCACAAAATCCTCATGATGTAAAGAGTCTATCAGCCTCCTCAAATCAAGTTGCTAGTCATCTGCTTCATGTAATAAGGACAGAGGTTTTTTTTCCCCAAGTATTAATCTGTAATGAACTGAAAAAAAAAGAGGGGGCTGGCACAAGCAGAGTACAGTGGTCACAAACCCTTCAAAATCTACATAACTGCAGAAAGCATTAAGAGGCGAAAATGTGGAAAAGGAGGAGGATGTGACAACAGCACACCAGAATTCTCCAGCTTCATGCTCCTGCCTGGTTGACTTGTTCTACACCAGAATCCACTGCTTAAACTGGTCAGAGGCAAGCCAAAAACGATTGCAATTCCAAAACCTCAATGTTCACTAATTTCACTACTTTCTGCTTGCCTTCAGATCTTTAAGCATCTGTCCTCCAATGCACAGCTCTGGAAATAGATATCAACCAAATCTATTTCTGTTAAGTGGCACTGCAAGTGATCAAGTTCTGTTATTTCACCACCAACACTGAAATGGCTTCCAGAAGAAAATGACAGATAAGCAACTGAATGGCTCTGTGCCTGCTCCTTATACAAGTCCAGATTTGTTCCAACCCAGTCATTGAAACATTCCTGTGCAACAGAAGATTTAGTTAACTTTGGTCAATGGTGAAATGCATTGAGAAGACTTGTCAATAGCCCACTGCAGGGCTCAATCTCTGCACTTCTCTACCACTTTGTGATGACCTGTTCAATCTACTCGCTGCCAGCTTTCCATCTCAGTGCTTTTTAGAGTAACCTCCTGAACAAGGTCAATCACCACACATTCATTTACAAGGACTGGGAAATCTAAGAAGGCACAAGTTCCTTACAACAAACTCCATCTGTAGCATGGCAAGCTGTGAACTAGTGAGGGAGGGATGCTTATTAAACAGGTTCATGAGCAGTCAGGGCACATGTACAGCTAAGACATCAATACAACCCCCAACCACTTCTGGAGAGACATAAGGAATGCTGCATATTACCAAGGGGTGCTCACTCCCCAGATTAATCACCTTAGACACAGGAAATGTGTAAACTATGGCTCTGTTTTGGGAATTGCACTCACTAAGTACATCCAAGCTTGCTGCCCAATACAATTCCTGGAAAAACTGCAACGGTATACTTTTCAAAGACAGTTAGCCCATTTAGTTTCCTGGACAGCAGTTCAGTATTGTCTGGAGGAAGTGTTACTCAAAATTCACACAGTTTAAATACATGCAAAAGCATATACTTAAGATGACATTTCCAAAAGTTGCTCATTTCGGATAGAATTGGCCAAAATGAAAAGGCATCCACAAGACTGCAGATGCACTAGAAGTAAAATAAAACAAATACAGGCTATCTTCAGAATCAGGATCAATGTCACTTCATTCCTATGTTATTTTCATTAGGCCGACTCACTGCACTGACCCTCCTATTTGGTGCATAGTTCGAAATGATCAGTAAGGAATTACAGAGCTCAAATGACAAGTAGCAAAATACATTCAGACTACGCAGTCAACCCAAAAAGAAACTATCCTCTACTCTGGTCTCCCTGCTATAGGAAAGAGGTTGATGGAACCTGAGGGGGCTCAGAAAAGATTTAAACATATTGCCAGGGTTAGAGGGTTTGAGCAACAGGGAAAAGCTGAATAGGTTGGAGCTATTTTCCCTGGAACATCAGAGACTATGGCATGACCATATAGACGCTGATAAAATCATGAGGGTCATGGAGAGGGTGAATAGCCAAGTTCTTTTTCCCAGTGTAGGGGAGTCCAAAACTCGAGGGCATATGTTTAAAGGTGAAAGGGGAAAGGGGAAAGAATTTAAAAGGACCTAAGGGACAACCTTTTCATGCAGAGGGTAGTGCACGGATGGAACGAGCTGGAAAAAGGAAGTGGAGAAGGTTGGTACAATTACAACATTTAAAATGCATTGGGATGGGAAAACAAATCGGAAGCGTTTACAGGGATATGGGCCAAATGTTGACAAATGGGACTAGATTAATTTAGGATATCTGATTAGCATGGCGAAGTTGGACCAGAGTGTGTTTCCACGCTGTACATCTTTGACTCTTCTGTCCTTTAAGACAACCTCACCATCTCCAACCTCCTTTTCCTCATCACTGTTCTTGAATATAATGTCACCTCCCCAAACCCATGCCCATCTTAACGGAAACTCTGTTAGGGTTTCCTCAGTCACATTTTCACCCTGCCACATTACCAAAAAGGCAGAGAGCCCTGCAACATCAACTGAAAACAATTTCAGAATGGGCCCTCATGACCCCAGTTCTACCTTACTGGATGTCTCTCGAATAGTCCACAGACTTTTAGGTTGATGTACTGCTTGTTGACATCCAGTACAGGTTGAACAGAAATTTCCCTAGCCCAGGTAACTTTCTGAAGTTGAATCGAAGCTTTGGATCATATACCCACTCCATCACATATATTACATAGTTCCAAATTTCATAACATTGCTTCGACTTTACCTAACTCAGTTCATCTGTTACCAAAACTATCATCCAGGCCATTTTTCTTAGACTTTATTATTTCCACACTATACTGGAACAGTCCAACATCCCATTGTTTACCTTCCATTAATGAGAGCTCACTAATTTCAGTTTGTGCGTCTTCATTCACCAAGTCCAGGTCATCTATCACTCTCATTGACATTAGTTCTGGTCCAACAGTTTAAATTTAAGATTCTCACGCAGGTTTTCACATCCCTACATGGCCTCAGCTCACCACCCCAACCACCCATGGTGCTGATACTTCTGGTCACTGATGGAGTGGAACCTGTCAGCTCCTACAGACCCTTAGGTTCTGGATCAGTGGTCCCCATGGTAAGCCAATAATGCTGCATAAAATTGGCTAGTTATGCAGCTATTCAACGGGAAAAAAAATCAATTAATTTCTAGCATAGCACATCTACATAATGCTAATTATATTATAGATACCCCATCTGGGAACCTAGAATGAGCTGGAGACAATACTAACTGCAACACAATGGTATCTTTGTACAGGGCGGGGTGGAACATTGACTGCAGATCTGTTTGTGACTGATGGCATGATTCTGCAAACACTTCCAATTCCACAAGACCATGGTAAAGTGGCTGTTTTACTGAACTACTACTGACCTAATGAATCAAATGCCTGGACTATTGATCAGAAGCATCAATTTGAGATTTCTTAAGGCAGCAACAGAACTTAAATTCAATTTCACTAATTTCAGTTCACACATGTCCTTTAGGGAAGGAAATCTATTATCCTCAGCTAGTTTGGCCTATGTGACTCTCGAGGCCATATGTAGCTGATTGCACTTTGAAATGGCCTACAAAACAACAGCACCATTTCTAAGATAGTAAGTCATGAGCAGTAAATGCTGGCTACATCCTGTTAATGAATGTGAGGAAATAAACGATCATTCAATTCCAAAACTGGAAAGAGATCAGTGGCATTGTAAACATAACTGTTGTAGTAATGGCAACACTGACTGATCTGAAGCAGCTCGAAGGTATTTCTTGGCCATTCTTGCAGCATCCACTCTTTGAAAGCTGCTTTTTTTCCAATCCTTACTTGAAAAACAGACCAATCGTTGATAAGCCCAGCCCAAATCACTGAGTCCAAAAACTTAGAAGATCCAAATCTATCAAGGATTTGCTCGGCTTTTGTCAACTTTGAGGTAGCCGACTAGTAAACACTACCATTCCACAAATTAGAATTGAGGTCTACTTAGAAGGATGAGAAATTCTGAAAATAGCTACTTCGGTTGAAATCCAGATGACAGGTGACTGACTGTTCCTTTACTGTTGAGTGGGCTTGAGTCATTTAGTTTGACCCAACTGGGACCTTGGGTTCATGTCACACAACAGGTGACCCCACTGCACGCACACACTTACAGACCCACACACACACACACAAGTTCTTTCTCATATGCTCACATGTACACTGCCACACACGTGCCCTCTCAGACTTATACCCCTATACTCATACATACACCCACTCTCTCAGACACTCATAGCCCCCTCAGAGGTGCACACAAATGTTTGAGGGATGAATTTATACTTGCAGAATTACATTTTATTTTGCTCAAAAACTGCACGAATCCATGGAAGATTATGCAAGTCCCTTTTTTAAAATAGAATCGGTCTGAACAGTGGGGCACAAACAGCCTCACACAGGGCACCTCACATCTTCAATGCATTATCTGAGCCAACATGGCACCTATTGTTAAATATCACTTGACAATCTAACTTTAAATAAAGTTTTGCAATTTACATATGAAAGAACTGAAACCAACATGCTCATTCTAAAAGATTAGACTTAAACAATCCAGGTCTTTTTTATGATTTCAGTTGCATCCCATTGTAAACTTCTGCTAGAAATCCTGTCTTACCATCTTATACCCTACAACTACCTGATGAAGGAGCAGCACTCAAAAAGCTAGTGCTTCCAAATAAACCTGTTGGACTGTATCCCGGTGTTGAGAGATTTTTTTTAACTTTGAGCCATTTAAAGTCACTTTCTTAAACAGTAGCTGAAAACAAAATCATGAGGTTCAAGGGGGAAAAACAACATTTAAAGTTTCAAATGGATTGTAAATAAGACAACAAAATGGATCAGCCTAAAATTTGAATGGAAGCTTCATTTGGTGAAAACCAAAATGGCCTGACTGAATTGCTACAAATGCATGCTTTTTCAGCTTGGCTGCTTTTGATGATTTAATCAAGGTTTAACAGGTTTGAAAGTCATTTGGAATCGCAGTGCAATGCCATTTCATCATTAATTAAGGGATTACCTTGCTGCTTCTTTGATGACATTTTGCACAAATACCATCCGGGTTTCCAAACTACCTTGCACGAGTCTTAATAAATAGAAGATATTTTCATAATCTGAAAAGGGGAGACCATGATCAAATTAGCAACATGCAAAAGAAAACATTTATTCCTTCAGAACACAACATAAGCACTATACATTTGTATCAGTTCATTATTGTGACATATTAGGATGGACATTGAGAGATTCCCTCTAATTAATTTGACATTTGTTTAAAATGAGTGAAATCATACTGAGATTCTGACTGAAGATAGAAATTGTAAAGTGGAAGGGGCTTGCTTTTTACCATTACTATGATTGATTATGAAGATCAGTTCACTACTTGCACACCACCATCCAATTGGTGACAGCAAGATGCAAAATTATGAATATTAGAGCAAATCACTTCAGTAACGGCAAAATGTTACAGGATACTTGGCCCTTTCAGAAGAGCTTTGTCCATTTCAGATTCCACCAATGAATTGCCCAAACTTTACCTTGGCTTCTTACCTACAAAGTTTATTAAGTATTAGAAAACAAATGGAATTAGTGCTCTCCTTTTCTAAAGCAAACATAGCTGTAACAAAAATGCTGCTTTCCGGAATCATGAAGAGTAGGCCGTCCATATCATATGGAGTTTTAGGCTCCAAAAAAAAAGTCAGCAGGTGCTTAGTCTCTTTGGGAGGCTTGAAAACCACATGAAATTTGCACATGATTCTAAGTCATTACCAATGGTTTACGATGATGCTGGACATTTTTTTTAATCATAAAGCTGGATATCTTGTAAACCCTCCAAACATGAAAGGGAAGAATATGTTCAAAATAAGCATCGCTGAGTGGCTAGCAGTGCAGCCCCATACAAATCTATTGAGCAGGTGCCACTTGCGTTGGGAGTAACATATTTCATGAAACTGCTTTTGGAAAGTGGGTTGGGAGAACAATGGATTTGAACAACAAGCAGTTTCTGCATTAATACCATGCACTACCTTGTTAATATTTGGATTTTGCAATTTTCCAATTGCAAAAACCTGATTAGCTCAAGGCTGTAAGAAATACTACAGTACAGGATAGGTGTTGTGGTGGGCTGAGAGACTGAACAACTGACTATGAATAGGTTTAATCACAAAACCACAGGTTTACCACCACTGCACAACAGACAGCAAATAGTGAATAGTTTCGATTTTACACATAGTTGGCTTAAGAAAGCAATCAACTCATCTGAAGAAGAATGATGATGCTGGAAAATACCTACTTATAAATGACCCAGATTGCTTCTTCAGTTACTTGTGATCATTCCTGGCCAATGATTATAGTATATATCAAAATTTACAAGCATAATCAAAAGCAGCAAGATTACCCAGTGTCTCATTTCTGTGTATCAAAATGTGCCACCTTTCCTACAAGAATCAGCTTTCAATTAATAACACTTAAAACACTTGACAATTGCAATTTAGCATTTTTCCAAAAAAATTGCAAACCCCAAAATAAGGCCCTATTCTAAATCTTCAAATTGTAGTCATTTACCAGCCTTGACAGTGATTAGGTTTGGTTTTACACAGACAATAGATTGGCTCATCTGCAGTTCTTTTATTGAACAACTGAACAATATCACCCAAATACTGTTGCGACAACTTTAGTCACAAAATCGCCTCTGATTGCACTACACCCAAGAAAGCCTAGACTGCCCAGAGCACACATTCACATGGGAAAAAGGAAGGAATACAGTCTTGGAGCAAACTGCCACTGAAAATTTATTTTCTTCAGCTCTCCAGGTAAATTCATAGCAACTTTGGCAGATCCAATACATACATGCCCAGGATATCTCAAGAGCTTCAGAGTTATAATATGGCCTTCCATATAATCAATAATGACAAACTGCATGGAGTTCTGCCAAATACTTACTGAAAAAACAGGCTTGGGAGCAGAGAAATCGAATTCTGCAAATCAATACAATAAAACCTGTTGGTGCAGACTTTGGTCAGATTCCAAGCATTATCTTATTCAGAAGAAACCAACTTCAAGTGACAATGGGGTGTCATCATCATCTGCGGTGCAACACTTCCACAAGAAAGGTATGAGGGAGAGTCAGAAATATTATAGCGCAAATGCAAAGTACACAATGTCAACCCCTGGAGTTTGTTTCCATTGACTGCAGGAATTTCATCTCTCCTAAAAAGGGTGCAATTACAGTCTGAGGGGATAACATGCAAGAATGGACTACTCATTGGATGGGAAAATTCACTGCATGTCTACAAAAAACAAGTGCTAGGAATAGACACTGGTCTGACTTTCAGTAACTGCAAATAAAACCTGCACACTCCTTTTACAATTTTGGCAAGATAAGCAGTTCCTGGAATTTCGTGTTATGCCTAATCAATAGTCAGTCTTGCCCAAGTGTATTCAAATCATACCTTGCAAGCTCGAAAATCTAAAAGCTCCGGTCCAAACTCTGAGCAAAAAAACTGGATTTCCCAATTTAAGATCATAAAAGCTGCTGCAAAAAACTGGGGCAGGGCCTGCACAGTTAATGGCAGGGCCACCTGGGGAGTGTCTTTAAACAGACAGACCAAGTCCAGGTACATAGTTCCTTGAAAGTGGTATCATAGGTAGACAGGGTGCTGAAGTTGGCTTTCGCCACGCTTTGCTTCATTCGTCAAAGCATTAAATTTTGGAGTTGGGAGTCATGTTGCAGCTGTACAGGACACTGGTTAAAGTCATTTTTAGAATACACATACAACTCTGGTCACTCTGCTATAGGAAGGAGATTATTACATTGGAAACAGTACAGAAAAGATTGATAGGATGTCACCTGGACTGGAAGGTTGGAGTTTAAAGAGAGGCTGAATAGGCTGGGACATTTTTCCTTATAATCTAAGAGGTTGGGGGGTCACTTATAGGATCATCAACTCGGTGAAGGACGCTCTCTGGATAGTCCGAAACCTGTTGATCTTCCAGCTGGAGGAGTTGACCCCAACTGAGTGTTGCAGGCTGGCACATTCCAAAGTCCAGGACTACGTGTTGAGGGACACGCTGAAGCTGCCGCCAAGGCATGGTGGGGAAAGACCACCGTGTAACATCTGCCTGCCTAGGAAGAAAAGGGGGCCCACGCAATCACCTGGGCTCTGCTGACGCCTCAACAGAAGAGCTGGATAGTTAATGTAGACTTGTATATAGGAAAAATAAATTTCGATGTATGTAAAGCAATGTAATGCGTGCACAAGAATGGTATGACCAACTGTATAGAGATCCAAATAATTTTATGAATAAAGTATATTTTTGAAATTTAAAAAACTGTGAGGGGCATAGATACTGTGAATAGTAAACATCTTATCTCTAGGGCAGGAGAGTCCAAAACTAGAGAGCATAGGTTTAAGGTGAGATGGGAAAGATTTAAAAGGGACCTGAGGGGCAACCTTTTCACAAAGAGGGTGGCGCACATATGGAATGAGCTGCCAGAGGACATGGTAGATGTAGGTACAACATTTAAGAGGCTTTTGGACAGGTACGCGAACAGGAAACGTTGAGGGATATGGGCCAAATGCGCATGTCCGACTCGTATAGTTTCAGAAACCTGGCTAGCATGGAGGAGTTGGACCAAAGGGTCTGTTTCTATGCTGTATGACTCTCAGGAGACTGATCTCCTGTCCTTGACCATATTTGCCACAAGAAAGCTTTCTTTGCTTCTCTAATACATTCAGTAGTTGGCAGGAAAGAAAATAATTGCTGTATGCAAAAACAAACTCACATCTTACCGAGTCATCACTGCTTTAGTCAGCAAGGGTGTAATTCAGTAGTGCTAGGTTAATTTGGCTATTGCTTTTGTTCCTCCTCTTGCTGTCTGGCTGAGTGTAGAAAACAACTTCCTGTCATCACTAAATTTCAGGCAAGGCAAAGCAAGACCTGACCCCTGCTTAAAGTCTAGTGATGGAATTTCCTAAATTAGAGACCAGAATGCCCAGAGATTGATTTAACTGCCCCTGTTCAATTAAACATTAGAACTGAAATTCAAATTTTATAATTGATTTTAGTGTTCCAGGTTACAGAATTGACAAAAAGCAATTACTACTAAACTATCCAGTGATTCAGAGGAGAAAATGACCATCAAAAAATGAGATAACCAGAGTCCAGAGACAGTATATTCCTGTTAGAGGTAAAGGCTGGCAGATATAGGGAATGCTGAATGACTAGGGAAATTGAGGGTTTGGTTAAGAAAAGAAGGAAGCATATGTCAGGTGTAGATAGAATAGATTGAATGACTCCTTAGAACAGTATAAAGGCAGGAAGAGTCTACTGTAGAGGGAATCAGGAGGGCAAAAAGAGGACATGAGATAGCTTTGGCAAATAGAATTAAGGAGAATCCAAAGGGTTTTTATAAATACATTAAGGACAAAAGGGTAATTAGGAAGACAATAGGGCCCCTCAAAAAAAAAATCAGCAAGGCGGCCTTTGTGTGGAGCTGCAGAAGATGGGGAGATACTGAGCGCGTATTTTGCATCAGTGTTTACTGTGGAAAAGGACATGGAAGATACAGAATGTGGGGAAATACATGGCGACATCTTGAAAAATGTCCATACTACTGTGGAGGCAGTGCTGGATGTCTTGAAACGCAGAAAGGTGGATAAACCCCAGGACCTGATCAGGTGCACCCCAGAACTCTGTGGGAAGCTAGGGAAGTGATTGCTGGGCCTCTTGCTGAGATATTTGTATCATCAATAGTCACAGGTGAGGTGCCAGAAGACTGGAAGTTGGCTAACATGGTGCCACTATTTAAGAAAAGTGGCAAGGACAAGCCAAGGAACTATATACTGGTCAGCCTGACCTCAGAGGTGGACAAGTTGTTGGAGGGAATCCTGAAGGACAGGATGTACATGTATTTGGAAAGGCAAGGACTGATTAGGGGTAGTCAACATGGCTTTGTGCGTGGGAAATCACGTCTCACAAACTTGATTGAGTTTTTTGTAGTAGTAACAAAGAGGATTGATGAAGACAGCGGTGGATGTGATCGATACGGACTTCAGTAAGGAGTTTGACAAGGTTCCCCATGAGAGATTGGTTAGCAAAGGCAGATTTCATAGAAGACAAGGAGAACTAGCCATTTGGATACAGAACTGGCTCAAAAGGTAGAAGACAGACTGTGGTGGCGGAGGGTTGTTTTTCAGCCTGGAGGCCTGTGACCAGGAGAGTGCCATAAGGATTGGTGCTGGATCCACTACTTTTCCTCATTTATATAAATGATTTGGATGTGAGCATAAGAGGTCTAGTTAGTAAGTTTGCAAGTGACACCAAAATTGGAGGTGTAGTGGATAGTGAAAGTGGTTACCTCAGATTACAACGGGAACTTGATCAGTTGGGCCAATGGGCTGAGGAGTGGCAGATAGAGTTGAATTTAGATAAATGCTGCATTTTGGGAAAGTAAATCTTAGCAGGACTTATACACTTAATGGCAAGGCCCGAAGGAGTGTTGCTCAACAAAGAGACCTTGGAGTGCAGGCACATAGCTCCTTGAAAGTAGAGTTGCAGGTAGATAGGATAGTGAAGGCGGTGTTTGGTATGCTTTCTTTTGTTGGTCAGGAGTTGGGAGGTCATGTTGCGGCCGTACAGGACATTGGTTAGGCCATTGCTGGAATATTGTATGCAATTCTGGTCTCCTTAACATCAGAAGGATGTTGTGAAACATGAAAGGGTTCAGAAAAGATTTACAATGATGTTGCAGGATTTGAGCTGTTTGGAGAGGTTGAACAGGCTGGGCTGGTTTCCCTGGAGCAGAGGCTGCGGGGTGACGTTATCAAGGTTTATAAGACCATGAGGGGCACGGATCGGGTAAATAGACAAGGTCTTTTCCCTGGGGAGTCCAGAACTAGAGGGCATAGGTTTAGAGTGACAGGGGAAGATCTAAGGGGCACTATTATCACGCAGAGGGTGGTGCGTGTATGGAATGAGCTGCCAGAGGAAGTGGTGAAGGCTGGTACAATTACAACATTTAAAAGGCATCTAGATGGGTGTATGAATAGGACGGGTTTGGAGGGATATGGGCCGGGTGCTGGCAGGTGGGGCTAGATTTGGTTGCGATCTCTGGTCGCATAGATGAGTTGAACCAAAGGGTCTGTTTCCATGCTGCACATCTCTATGACTCTGAGTCGAAGTAACATGTTCAAGGTCACCTGAACGCTCCACTTTTAACTAGCTTAATAGTCAAAAGCACAGTTGTTTCACACAAAGATACTGAACAGACCTGTAGAACAGTGCCAAACCAGTCTGCATGTGACGTGCAGTGGAGCAAGTCTGTTTTATATCAAAAATCAATGTTGAATTTTGGTCAGATTCACACATCTGGCTTTTAACAAGAAAGTATCAAATGGGAAAAGATCTGAGAAGTACGGGGGTTCTGATATTAAAATGGTTGCCCATTTCCAGCGTTAAGTAATTGCATTTCAAAACAGAGATGATAAACTCCAGAGGTGCTACTAACAAGGACTTGAGAAAAGCTGCTGAAATATAACATGTCAAAACAGGTTATGAAAATCTCATCACCTGGCACCATGAAAGGTAAGCCTTACAGGTGTGAACTGATCAAATTCACTTGTGGAAGAGACAATGGATTTCTGAACTAGTAACAGCGGTTGAAAACAGCCATCTGACCATCTATCCATTTACTTGGGCTTACAATTTGAGCTCTGTCTGCTGACTTTTGAATGGTATCTCAGTTTGCTGGCTGAAATATATTGTGACTGGAAAGTGCTTAATTTCTGTAACAACCTTAAGGTAAAAAGGATATTCCAGCCACATTCTGAACAGAGTTGACAACTGAAAATTTTCAAATCCTACAGTCAGGCCAGATGACCAGCTATAACATAAACTGAACTCATTTTTTCATGCCTTCATATTTGACCAGTAACACTCATATCCTTTCCATTGTAGTCGTGTGAGAATTTTGAGTACATGCTTAGTGTTTCGGAGACTTTGATAAACATTTTCATGTTTCAGGCAGGTCTGTTAATAACAATGAAAACAAAGACAGACTAAGAAAACACGTCCTGCTATTGCTCACAAACAGCATCAAAACAGGTAAGCCCCTACACTGGATTAGCAAATTCTAAAACTTCTCAGCTACAATCAAACAGGAGAAAGGAGAGGGAAACTATCACATCCTTCCTCACTTTGAGAGGGGAGGAACAGAATCACAGGGAAAAGCTCCACCACATTTCGGATGACCTCCTGATTACTTTTCATTGAGCTACTGCTTAAAATATCTTTTTTGGCAACTTAAGTCAGAAAATACCTCTTAAGGAACTCAACTTGTGTACACCATCGACAAAATGCAATAAAGTAATTCACCAAGCTCCTCCAAAAGCACCTTTTCAACCCAAGACTACTCCCACCTTGGAGGACAAAGGGCAGCTGATCACAGAAACAGGCCATTTGGCCCAACAAGTCCAAACCGAACGTTCAAAGAGCATCCCACCCTAACTTATTGTCATGCACAGGATAGCAACCACTTCAAAGTACCTTGCCAAGACCCAAACTCTCCTAATTTGGTACAGTACTACCATTCTTTCACTGTTACAGGGTCAATACCCTGGAATTTCCTTCCAAATATCACTTGTGGGTATACCTACATTTCATGAACTGCAGCAGTTTAAGATAGCAGTTTAATACCATTTTCTCCAGGGTAATTAAGAATGGATAATCAATGCTTGTAGATCCAGCAATGCTAACATCCCATGAATGAAGAAAGAAATATACTCCCCAGTCAAGCAGTACGTGATTATAATGACTGGGAACAGCAATAATTAGTATCTGTGTCCAAGTAGCTGACAAGAACTAAATGTAAAATCTTGTGTACTTGGAAAGAGAGTGGAATCTGACTTCCAACACAAGACAGTGACTTTGCATGATTGATACAGAGTCTCGCCAAGTGGAAGAACGACCTCACATATTGAGCAATATACATTAAGATCCGTAACATCCAAGCCCAACAGCTCTGGAGCAGGAACGCAACATTGCTGAATTTGTCTATTGCTGTCAACAAAACTCATTTTGAATAATTCCAACAAGCAGCAGATTGGCTCAGATACTTATGGCCATAAAGTGGAAAAAAGTACATTTTACCTTTAAAAGATACTTACGTCTGCCTGGCTTGCGAATCTCCTTAAAAATTTGTGTCCTTAGCTCTGTATTAGTTTCCTGTTGTTTTGACCTCATAAGTGTTTTAATGGCATTTGGTGAAGACCTGTTCAAAAGTCCATCCTGACATATCCCACTGTCCTTTGATTGTTCATGGTCGAGTTCAACATCGCCAATACAATTATTGTTGACTACTAAAAGACCACTGTCCATCTCATGATTTACTAGTTCTTTTGTAGGCTCCACATAGCCAGCTGTTGAATGGATTGGAGATGGTGCTGACTCAAGTCTCTGGGCTGCAATTTCAACTGGAATTGCGTCTGCAATATTGTTTTCAACATAGTCAACACAGAGAGCCTGGTTTTCTTCAACCTCTGGAAGAGAGAAATACGATACTATAACTTTCTAATGCACATTTAATAAACATAGCTACAAAATGCACTTTTAAACATTACATTACTCATGGTTCTTTCCAAATGTCAGCTTGATTCAGTGTTAGCACTCTCCCCATCATTAAAGAGTTCAAGCCAGGAAAGACTTTTACATATTATTACATTGT
Source organism: Chiloscyllium punctatum (assembly GCF_047496795.1). Classification (NCBI taxonomy): domain Eukaryota; kingdom Metazoa; phylum Chordata; class Chondrichthyes; order Orectolobiformes; family Hemiscylliidae; genus Chiloscyllium; species Chiloscyllium punctatum. The sequence continues at coordinate 5,553,679 of NC_092753.1, read as the reverse complement.
CTAAATCGTAACAAAGACATGCACGACCAGTGGTGCTGCCCTTTGAAAGGCATATTGACAAGAGGTCACATCTGCCTGTTTACACTTGAGATTTCAGACATATGTTATTGTCTAAGTCAGTAGTTCACCCAGTATCCTCATCAACATTTGGCCCTCAATCTAACATGACCAAAATACGGTAATTAATCACCTGTTGATTTAAGAATCTTGCTGTGAATGAACAGTCTATGTGAGCTCTTGTGACGCAATGGCAGTGTCTCTGTCTCTGAGCCAGTTTCAAATTGCACTTGTGCTGTCGTTGCATAATAAGATCTCATGGCAGGCGGGACTAGATTGGGTTGGGATATCTGGTCGGCATGAACGAGATGGACCGAAGGATCTGTTTCTGTGCTGAACATCTCTATAACTCTACAACTGGATACTATGTTTGTCAACTGAACCAGAACAGCTACACTTGAGGTGATTACATTGTGAAGGTTTTGGAACGCAGACCAAGTGTTATGCATATACAAATTCTCTCAGATCTATACGATAGATATAACATATCCATAAATATTTCATTTTGCCTTGGGTACATGTCCACCGATTTCTTTGTTCTAACACATTTGGGATCAGAGATCAGGTTCATTTGAAATAGATGACCTTGTTCTGAACACCGAAGTGTAACAGGCATCCAAGGCAAGGTCAAGTCATTTGATTTAATGAAACTGTGCTTTGTAAACATCTGAGCAATTGGCAATTCTACTTCACTTATCTCGAATCAGATTCCTTAGGTCAAGAAATACATAAATTTTTCAGGGCGAATGAAAATTTGGGGACTGTGTTGACCTGTTTTGTTCTGATTAAAGAGTCCATCTGAAACCAGTGAAATAAATAAGAGTGAGTTGTCAAGGAAATCTCCAAACTAAGTTGACTGAGATTGACTGAAGTAAGCTGTGTGTGACAGATAGCAGTGTTTGTTCCCCCTATCTCCCAAGCAGGCAGGGTAGAGTGGCCAAATGACCTACTACAGCTCCTAATTCATATGGTATTCTCTCAGCTATTAACCGAAAGCTCAAGTATCTTGAGCAAGGTTTTTTTTTGGCCTCTAGTAAGATCATCGGACAATGACCAAAAATCCATTTAGTGACAAGGACACCCATTCTGTCTGGGCCTTTACAAGGTAGGAATGGCACTGTACTGGGATTTGAAGAATCCTTTTCACACACTAATAAAAACAAGAGCTTATCCTCAGACGATTATGCCAAATGGTAGCCCTGTCTTGAGCCTGGTAGGAAGCCATCAGTTTTCCCAAGTAGCATTTGCACAAACTTTAACATGCTTCATCCTCAGATCAAGACAAGAAACTCTGGCAAAAAGAGTCATCACATTTTAAATTTAAATTTAGGTGACCAACAGGTTTAACAGCATGAACACTGTATTCTAAAGTAGCTTAGACAGTCACACAACCAATGTCGCATGGCATTACGTGGTCATGAAGTAGTGTACATTTTAAATAGGTGGCCTGGTTTTTTTAAACCATCTTTGTGAACTTAGAAATAATGTTGCATTCTTTTTAGTCACTCCCATGCACTTGTACAGTGTTTGGTACACCACTCAAGCTGGCATTAAGCTCTCCAACATTACGTAAGCAACTGTCTCCATTTCTGATTAACATTAAGTGCATAATTGATTATTCTGACTGCATTGCATAAATCCACCTACAAAGTGTAAATGTCCAAGTGACAATCTGCAAACATTAGAGATCACTGACAATTCAGTGCATTGCCACCACACATTATATGCCTCTAAGTCAGCATGGCAGAGTTAGCGGCCCTAAGATTACAAACAACATAAAAGGCTTTGAGATCAATGAGGAGAAATCAAATATCCCAGGTTTAATGTTAATCTGTGCTAAACTAGTTGATTTCATAGGCGGAAGGGATGTAAAGAGAGTTCTCAAAACTCTTGGAATGAGGAAACAAGGGGGTCATTCAGGGTTGAAGCCACAAGTGAAACATAGGGCATGAAAAAATTATAGTCAAACAATTCCGAGTATGACATTACAAGGAAGGCAGAGGTGACAAGCAAAACTACAAAAATGAGCAAAACTGTCTCTAATATACTCAACAAAAGGAATTGTTATGAAATAAGCATCTCGAGTAAGTTACAGATCACAAGCTACTATATAGCTTAGCTGAAAAATGTGTTGCTGGAAAAGCGCAGCAGGTCAGGCAGCATCCCAGGAGCGGGAGAATCGACATTTTGGGCAAAAGCCCTTCTTCAGGAATGCCCGAAACATCGATTCTCCTGCTCCTGGGATGCTGCCTGACCTGCTGCGCTTTTCCAGCAACACATTTTTCAGCTCTGATCTCCAGTATTTGCAGTCCTCACTTTGTCCGACTATATAGCTTAGGCAGACCATTTCTGCATGTTGCGTTTAGGAACTGAGGATTTAACAAAACTGATCAGTTTTTGCCTTTATTACTTTTAGCAGCAGCAAACACTGCTGTGTCAATCTCTCAACGGTTGCAACAGGCAGTCACAGACATGTCAACTTCATACTCCTGAGTAGTATGGCACATCTATAATAAACCAGCAGAGTCAAGCATATAGATTGCATACCACCTTACCCTGAAGAACAGCTACTGGCTTTGTAAGGTCTGGCTGTGGAACTGGTGAAAAAGGAGGGCCCTTTCCTCCAATGTAATTAGTTGCTGTTAGTGAACGCCCTTTTAATAATGGTGACATACACCGACGCCTTTTTGGAATCCCTAACATGCTCTGCTCCATCGGTCGTTTGTTTCTGTTCTGTGGCCCAGACACAAACTCATCTGCTTCATCAATCATCATTCCCTGCAATGCAAAGGACCGCAATCTTTAATGCTCACAAGTAAAAACATTTTGCAATATAGTAATTATCATCATAATGCATTTCGCTAAGTATCAGCAGATACTGACTTCTCCAGTTAAAGCATAAACTCTTCCTTTGAGTGACTTTTACTTTGAAGATAAAATGTTTACCCTGAAGTAGAAGTTATTTTGCAAGGTGCAGATACTCAATTTCATATTAGTGTGGTATTGTAGCTCAACAAAAGTCTCACTGTTAACAAGAAAGATTTTTTTCTAATGAAAGCTGTAAGTTGCTAATCAAAAATGTATTTTTACTTAAACGTAGTTTGTTACAAAACTGAAATACAAATGCAAACAAAATGAAACCAAGAAAGAACCAAGCATTCATTGAAATGCAAGAATACAAAGTGAGTGAATAGCATTACAAGTTCTGCTAAGATTCCTCAGATTAATCCACTGTGCAAAAGTATAAATACAGCACTGAGATTATTAAATAACCTTACAAATAGTCTTTTGGCAGGACAGAGCTTGAACACTGCAAAAATGACATTTCGTTGCAACATTTTGTCTTATACTTATCAGGACAATTAACAAAATTTCAAAAACAAACATTTTTATTTCAAGAGGAGTGTACCGGCTGATTGTTGGCAAGTAAATTCTGATTAGTTGAATCTTTGCCATGAAGAATGCACCAATTAATGACAATTGACTTATAAATGCCAGGTTTTGTTTACATTTTAAATCAGGTAATTTGACTCTGATCGGGCAGGGAACTACTCTGAAAATTGAACCAATGAATGGTTACCACCCTTCTTCTTGAGTTTGGCCAGGGTTGGTAAATATTGCTCTTGTATAAGGCTGAGATGAACAGATGCTTGATCAGTAAAGTTATCAAGAAAGGACAGTAAAATAGACATGAGCAAAGTCAGATCAGCCATAATTTTACTGAATGGCAGAACAGGCTCAAGAAACTGAACAGCTTACTTCCATCCCCATTTCTTACGGTCTTAAACTCCACAGCTTCATTTTCTCATAGTGGTAAATTACATCAGGTAATCAGACTGTGCGCAATATGGAGGCTGTTTTTAGTCCACAGTCTCTTATCTGTCACTTCTAAATCACTGTACATGACAGAGATTTCACAAACTTTTGTGATTGTTTTCCTCCATAAAGTCAAGTAGATTAAGTTAATAGGAACCTCCAATCAATTATCCTCAACAAGGGGAAATGCTTATTAGTTCAATTGGATCATGCTTGGGAGAAGCTTTTGCCCTCTGAATTTTAACTTGGCACAGGCTTGTTGTTTGTCGGCAGCAAAGGAGAGGTCATTTATTCCAACATCACTGAACCAGTTCTTTGAAAGAGTTTCCCTATTAGCCACATACCCTTGCTCTTCACCACCTCCATCCCCCACACTACAATAGTTTGCATTTTCTTCCTTTTCAAGAGTAATATAATGAAAGTTTATGAAACAACTCCTATTGGGAGTATCATGGGGTGTGTCACATGGGTATTGCTATGAGGCAAGGATGAAGTCAGCCTTGGTGACTGATCTGCAGTTAAGTAACCCACCCACCATCACCCGGGGACTTGCGTTCGTGAGGGAGTACCCTGTGCTGACTGCTTTATTTTCTACCAGTATGTAATGAATAGCTTCTGTGGGAAGAAACTGACTAAAGGTCATTCGATAGGATTGTCATTGTGGTCCAAAAATTGAGTTCTTTTGAAAAGACGGCTGATGGACTTTGGATCAAACAACATTGAGATCATGAATTCAACAACCAATTCAGCACACTATTTCATTAGAACTTTGATTAAGAACATATTTGGAATACCTCGAAGAAAATTCTAAACCCAAAATATAAAGAGGGGGGAAAATGAGCATTTAAGTGACTTCATCATTGAGGGGCTATTTTAGCAATGTTTAGGTGGCACTGTGACAAAGTGCTTTTTTATTCTTTGAAATGATGGCAAAAACTCACATGGATCAATGACTTATCCATACCTTCAAATTTCCTATTGCAACCAAGGATCTGCTCTAAATATTGTGGCAAGTTTGTGCTACTTCCAAATACAATCTACATAAACAGTCTGCATAGATCATGTCACCATTTACCATTGATGCTCACTTGTATTTTATTTGCTGCACTGAATAGAGGTCGCATATGAATATCATTGCCTCACAAATGTCATCAACCCAATGTTTTAACTCTGAGTCAGAACAGCTAAAAGACAGGGCTGGGGAGACGTTAATGTCTCTACTAAATTATTTATGCTATTTATGGTTCCATCGCTTTAAACATCTGAAAAATAGTACTGGAGTAAAAACAGCTGAAGACATTTGGACTACAGTACAGTACAGTACAGCAATAAACATGTATTTATGTACCTTCCAGGAACATAGCAATCCACAAATTCAAGTGGAAGTAAGGGACTCTAGTCTAGTTGCAATATCCAGCTACACCATGAGACATTTACATACCTTCTTATCCAATTTGAAAGGATTTCCAAATGTATGCAATCGTCTGGGCTGATCAGGGTCAAGTTCACGTAGAGGAGAAGGCACATGCTTTAGGAACTCTTGGTAGTTCCCCATCTGTGCGATTGGGACACTATGCACTTGATCTACAGGGATTAGAAAGTCATCACACTCTGTCACATACAAAGCTTTTCACAAATTCATTGTGACCCTCAGTAACCACAAAGAAAAGCAGCATTACGAATCAGTATGACCAAAACAAATACAGATATCCCCCACTTTTCCAACGTTTGCTTCACGCAATTTCGCTTTTACGAAAGAGCTACATTAGTACCTGCCTTTGTGAATCCGAAGAGAATTTGCACTTTTACGAAAAATGGCGATAGTTTTTCCCATTTAAAATATGCACCTTCGCTATGTGCTAATTTTGGCTTGCAAAAGGTTTCCAGAGAATGCTCTACTTTCGGATAGCAGGGGCTACCTGCAATTGTACTAACCACTTACAACATTTCATTAGTCTAGTACTCGATGTCATATCATAAACTAATTAAACAAAAAATCAATTACACATACATTTAAAAAGGTACATGATAGATAGATGCTGGTCATACTTTTAAAGGAGTGACAACTACAGAGAAAAGACAAATTCCAAAACTTGCAGGCATTCAGGACAGTGAGTCATTGCTTACAAATAAACAAACATGCTCTGAGAACTATTCACATTTCCAATATTGCAAAAAGGTTTCATCAGGTTCTGATAATCTGATCAAGTTAAAGGTCCAGAAAATGTATACAAAAAAGGATGCATATGAAATTTAATCGAGTTTGAGGGGGGTTTGGATCATTAATGTAAAAACAAACTACATTAATTCTTCAAAGATAAGAGATATTAATTCCAACCCTTCACTCTTTTTCCTTTTTATACCAAGATATCATCAACTTACATTTAAAGTGTCTTGGAAACGAAGAAATTCCACATGCTAAACACTGGATAAACTGCAATGCCACATACAGACTTACAGGCTACGCCGCAAAGATCACAGGCCGAAAAAGCTGAACTCCTAACAAACCAGTCTGCAGCTACCCATTTTACTTCTCTACCTAACCTCACGACTGAAAAGTCATACGAACATTAATAAACAGGAAATAGATACTGTTACTAAATGGATAGTATTTAATAACATTAATATGCTTCCTGACTTTACCAGGATACCGTGCATTACTTTATGAGAGAGATTTAGGGACAAATTAGGGTACAAGTCTATAAAGATTTCAAGCTGCATTACTAAGACTTGCAATTATGCTTTTGCATTGTGGTATCCGAAGGCTGTGAATTCACCCAAGTCAAGTACTGAACACACCCGGGACTCATTCTTTGCGGCAATCCTGAGGGACAGTTGCATTGCAGCCAAGACAAATATCCCATCAGCATGTTCAAGTGGGTGCACACAACCCATGGCACTGAACCACAAAGGGCAGGAAATCTTCTTCGCACCTTAACTAACAGTCTTGCATCGGTTAACAGCAGCAAAAACTGACATTTTATTTAAAGCTAGCTAAAAATTTGTCTCATTTGATGACCATCTGCTCAACTTCAATCGGCTACAAATTTCAGCCCATCCAAAGCTCTGCTGCCTGTATATATCACATATCAAGTTTCAATCACCAGTCAGTCAATCTGTGCTTGCTCACTTCCAAGGGGTTTCCATCAACGTGTTTTTTTTAATATATTCATTCGTGAGGTGCACACATCTCCAACAAGGCTGACATGTGCCAATCCCCAGTTGCCGTGAAGAGTGGCTTGTGAGGTCATTTCAGAGGCAGTTAAGGATTAACCACATTGCTGTGTGTTTGGAATCACATAGGCCAAACCAGGTAAGGTCAACAAATTTCCATCTCAGAGTGTATGAGTGAATTGGATGAGTGTTCACAAATTACAACAGCTACATGGTGCAGGAGGCTGGAAATTTCAAATTGTGGATTTTAGTTGAATTCATATTTCACCATCTGCGATGGTTAGATTCATGGTGGAAATCACATCCCCAGAGTATTAAAATGGGGTTCTGGATTATTCATCTCGTGACCTTATCCCTATAACTCATGCCTCCAAGGAAAATTTTCAGCTCAAAACCCTTTGTGGGTGCACACTCTTCCATCTGGAACCACCTACAGCCTCACAGCACTAACTTTCTCCAACTTTAGCATCTTGTGCAAGCCAACCTTACCCACCATTTTCTGGGCCGCTTATACTATACACGCTTCAATTTTACCCTGAAATGCTCTGCTTCTACACCTGTTTCCTTCACTCAACTTCTCCTGAAAAATTGAACTCTTCAACAAAGCACTGAGTTACGCCTCCTCACATCTACTTTTTTGGGTCAGTGACCATTGTTATTTGATGACTTTCCTGAGGCACATCGAAATATTTTTCTTGATTAAAGGAACCATGTAAACTGTTGCTGTTCTGTTCGCTGATATAACAACAATGGCAAAACATGGTCTGAAGTTTAATCCCAACGACTTGTCAAAGCTCCCAGCTCACTGAAGTCAAACAGATGAAACTACATAAAACAAAGCATGTACTGAGCAGTGTGTTAGCTAGTATGTTAATATTCAAGGCACCCTACATTACCTGCATTAGTACATTGGAAACCACACAAAAGCACTGACAATCAGCAATAACTTAATACTGATTCACTAAATACAGTAACAGAACAATAACAACTAATGGTCAGTTACCAGCTGTAGCTCAAGTAAGGAAAACAAGAATGATCTACATGTGAATCATTTAAATATAAAACCTCTTAGCTTTTTTTACAACTGAAAAGGTGGTGTTCGGTCAGAGAAATGGTGCAGTGGTCCATTACCATGACACTCATTCAAACGAGTATACAAACCACTAAGCCACGTGGAGTAAATTTTCATCTTACCTTCATCTTGCCCTTTCAATGCAGCATGTGTTGTTTTCAACAAGTTTAACCTCATGCGTGTAAGTTGATCCAAAAGATTGCGCCTTGGTATATCATAGGCATTCTTGTAACTTTGAGGCTTCAAATCCTTAAAAAGAGTGTGTGTATAATGGGTACCAACAAGATAACAACTGCTTTATTTTTACCATTGGATCACACTCACAAAGATGCATCTTAAATTGAAATAACTAAATTCTGATTATATTCTAGGCTGAATTTGGTTAATGTTGGTAGCCAAGGGAGTTCACAGATGAGCAGCAGATATGGAAATAAGGGTTCAGACTAAAATTAGATGAGCTATGTTACTGAAAGCAGAGCAGGCCAGAAGGATAAATGGTCTACTCCTGCAGCCCATGTTTCTATACAGGAGAGATTTGTTACCTCTGCATTTAGGGAAAAATGCATGTCCTTGACCAGGCAGAGAGAGATACAGACAGCCCCACAATAAATCAGCCATCTCAGTCAAGTTTGTTCTTCTCAAATCAGAAGTGCTAAGCAGTTGGTTGCATTACAAATGCCACTCTTCACTAAATTTGCTTCACTCCACGAGATCACGAAATGGCTGAATACCTAGGAACAGTATAACTGACAAGGCCAGCCCCACTTCAAGCCACACACTATTTTGGCTTGGAAATATCTCACCACAAATTCAGCAATTTACTGGACCAAAACGCTTTACTCTGTACACTAACTACATGGATTACAATAGTTCAAGATTGCAGCTTACTACCCCCTTCTCAAAAACGATTAGGGATGGGCAATAAAACTAAGTTTTGCCAGTGACCGCACATCTATGAAGAGCGTTTTTTAAAAAAAACGTTCAAGCAAGAAAGTGGCTGAAGATTCTATGTTGGCAGTTCATGCTATGGATTCAGAATCAAATGCAATTACAACTGGAGTTAATGAAATGCCTCTTTTACTTCAAATTCTAAAAGAGCGCTCTTGGACATTTTGCATTCAAATGTAGCATATTATATTGGCATATATAACCAGGATATTACTGGCTAACTTAGCTTTAACTAATGCATAGCTGACAACCTAGATTAAACTATGTTCTAAGCTTTCATAACTGAAGGTTGAACATAGGGGTATAGATCAATTCAGACAGGTATTATGGGAACAAGTACATCCACTTGATTAACGCAATACAACAAGATGGAGTGCAGGAGAACGGTCATGCCTAATGACTACACAGGAGTCAGTACTGGATTTAAAATGGGATCCAGTCTTGTGTTCAATTTAGTCTTGCAGACTTTGTCAGCAAGTTCTGCAGCTGAAATCTCCATCTGAATTTCAGACATTTCAGCACAAGATGATATGGTTGAGTGATGGAAGAAGATTCCAAGACCATCTCATAGTAGCACCAGGTTCAAGAGAGTCTAGTGGTTTAACAATCCAGCCAGTTCCTCCTCGCCGGTATTTGAAATCAGTGGAAGGGTAGGTGATTCCCTTACTGCTCTCTTTCCTAACAGACTGCTTCAATGCCTTCCCCTTAGAGAATGGGATGTGCTGTCTCTTTACAAGGCAGCTCCTCCTCCGCACCTCAACTGAGCACTGCCCCTTGAAAGTTTGAGCCAAGTTTTCTGGATTCTGAATTTAACATGAGGCTTTGCCTCTCAATGTCAGCTTAGCAAATTCCACAGACAGAAAACACTTGACATTCAATCCATTGACCTATGATTCAGTCTCCAACAGGTCCAAAGGACTTGCAATTCAAAGTGGACAATTTAGTACATAAATTAGCTTCCTGCTGGTTTTGGTGGGTTTCCCATTTAAGTATCTCCCGAGTCCAGTTTGCCTGCTGCCAGGATTCTGATTCTCCCATCCATCATTCTGCTCACTCCATATTATCCAGCCCATCATTGTCAACTTTAGTGCAAACTTGACCATCACTAGGGTTATTAAACACAAAAAGCAAAATATGAGGGAGGCTCAGAAATTGGCACTGAATGAATGCTGCAAAAAGTGAGATGATCAGCACGATAATTGAAGCGGATAATGATTCTTCAAAATAATCTATAATTCTTAAGAATGACAACATAAGAAACAGCTCTGATTCAGCAAAACTGAATGGCCATTGGTTGCAGCAACAATTTGGGAAAATTATTCCTTGCTTTAAATTGCCCCTATTTAAGTTGCTTTAATTTAAGATGCGTTTGTAATACAACTGGCATTTGTGCTCAGTTGCAGATGTAATGCTATTTTGCCTGAGTAATTTAGCACTACATTCCCCCCCACTTGGCTTTACCTCCATGACCCGACAACTCAAAGCTGCTGTACATTGATTGTGATGGAAAAAAAAAATCTGATTTCTTAAGCACTGGTTCTTTCAAGTTCTCACAAGTGCAACGACAACATTAAACTAATAATTGCTGTATGTAACACCTATAAACAAGTTTGTCAAGCTTGAAAAGAACGTCCTCACTAAGAAATGGGCATTGGGTTGATAGACAACTGGTTTATTCAGCAATTATCACTTACTTTTAAGTAAACCAATAGGCACCATACATTATGCCTTTCTTTGCATAGGCCATTTCCCAATTTTGGACGTGGAAACTAAAAATTAGGCCCCATGATTTGTGGGCATGGCATGACTGACATTCTCTTACATCATATGCTGTACACGAGAGCTTAGATCAACTTTTCAATCTTAAAGATACGGTTAGTTTATTGATCACAGTAGTGAAAATTATGTATGATATTTGAGCCCAGTACAGATATGGAAAATTTGCATGATGCCTAAATTAAACGTAGTGTCAGCCAAAGATAAACAAATAGACTTAAGCTTGCTGAACTCCAGTAATGAATTATCTACGTCTCAGTTCACATGATCAGAACGGGCTTTCGACAAGGATTACGAAGCATGAACCACAGGGTCAAAAACTGACATCAATAAATGACTTAAGGTGCAGAGATTCACTGCAACAGCACGAATACACTACCAAGCTGTTCAAATTTTAAGGTCCCGTGGTGCTCACAATGCAATGAGAATGCAAAAGTGATCAGGCATAACATCAAAATTTTCAAACGGACCAAGAATTATTTTTGACAATGTAAATAAAAATGAAAGGATAGTGGGGAAGGTGGACTACACTTATCACTATTCTGCAGCAGAGCCTTCTTTCCAAAATCCATACAGTTGCCATTCAGAACCTCTCATTTCCAAAAATAAAATTGTGGTGCCATGATCATTACCTGAACAGGACCTAAATAACAGCTCCTGCAGGGAAATAACACTCCTCTTTGCCCCACATTCAAGATTGGTTACAAATTTCTGTCCAGCATCTGCTCCCCCAAAGATGTTTAATTTCAACAAACGACCAGAAATAAACACACAGTTTGTAGAATTGCAGACTTTGAGATTCCAATTCAACATTTCCATCACATAGCAAGCAATGCGATATACTTGACTGTCTATTGTACAGAGTTTTGCAAATTCTTAAAATAAGTAAGGAAACAAATTTCAAGCATTCACTAAGTTTGCCAGTTCAGTTTTGAACCAAACAGTGGAAATCAGTGAGGTGGGGGGTCAGAGAATTGCAAAGTCAAGAGACAGCACTTTTCTTCAAACATAAAGCAACAAGTCTTTGGTAGTTACATGAAAAAAACCATTGCAATTGCTGCCTTTAACACTGAAAATAAAAAAAAACTGTTTTGCAAAAAAAAAATATATTTGAAGCGAGATTCAAATTAAAAACATTTTCAAGGTATCTCACCTTGTTCAGGATTCCAATCTGGAATCCAGCAAACTCCTTCACATTTAAATCCATAAGTCTGTATGGAAGCTCCCCTGTGATCCCCATCATGATTTGCTTCAAGTCTTTGCGATGAGCTAAGGAAAGGCTGTTGCTTCTGTTCTTCACTTTAATGGAAGACTCTTGAACTGGTTTCTTACCCACTGAACTTATGATTCTGTCAGATTCAACCTTAGCCTGAAAATTGAAAAGGACACTGTTCAGGGAAAGATGACTTCAAAATCATGAAAAAATACAAAGTCTTCAAATGGCTCGGAAAACTATATTGTCACTAAATCATGATCAAACGAGCAGATCAGTTTTCTCCTCCATTAAAAACCTGTAAAAGATAGATTCATACATGCACATCAAGAATAGATGGAAGCATCCTTTCGAAAACCAGAAGAAATAATTTGAATTGATATACTTGATATAACTGATATATTTGAATTGGGCAGCACGATGGCACAGTGGTTAGCACTGTGCCTCAGAGCGCCAGAGACTCCGGTTCAATTCCCGCTTCAGACAACTGTGTGTGTGTGGAGTTTGCACATTCTCCCAGTGTCTGTGTGGATTTACTCCAGGTGCTCTGGATTCCTCCCACAGTCCAAAAATGTGCAGGTTAGGTGAATTGGCCATGCTAAATTGCCTGTAGTATGAGGTGAAGGGGTAAATGTAGGGGAGTGGGTCTGGGTGGGTTGCTCTTCGGAGGGTCGGTGTGGACTTGTTGGGCCGAAGGGCCTGTTTCCACACTGTAAATAATCTAATCTAATTTACTGTTTCCCCCAACCGAGGACAGACCAAAAACAAAATCACTGCACTACTCAAACTCAGTTATAGCATTTATTTAAAACAACAAATCGGGCTGAAAATCTTAAAGCTGGCAAGTTTCTGGAATCAACTACAAATATGTAACCACCTCCATTTGGTATGCAGCAGTGCCAGGTGTACTTGGCACTAGCAGTCGCGAGAGCAATTTGCAACACGAAGCCACAAAGCCAAACAAAGATGGAGGCACTGGAGAGAGCACAAAAAATGTTCAAGGGTAATACCACAAATCTCAGATTAGATTCATCAGAAAACAAACTGGATAGGTGTCTCTTCTCTTGAAAGTAAGCGTGTGAGGTGAACAAACAACTTGAATCCTCGATATAATAAAACTTCCAAGGTGCTTCCCAGGAAAATGATCAAATAAAATCTAATTCTGGAGTAGCACAGAAATTAGACAAGATGCTTGGGCAACAATTCAGAATGCAGAGGAAAGAGTTAGAATGGCAGAAATGTTTCGTGAAGTGAGTATCAGAGATCTGGGTTTGGAAGCTAAGGACACAGCTGCTTGTACTGGAACAACTAGAAAAAGCAAAGAGAGGCTCGAGGGCTGAGGATTATGGAGACAGGGAGCTGCAAAGCAAATCGGTGAGCAACAATGAGACTGCAAAAACAAAGCAATACTTTACTCAGAGCCAAAGACAAAGCAAGCAAAGATGATAGGGAAACATGACTTGGTGCTGAAACATGGGCAGCGCCTGCACAATGTAAATTCCAGGACAGAAGTGGGAGCTCAGCAGCAGGAGCTGAGGCAATGGCAGAGTTGTGGAATGTTACAGTCGTAGAAACGGTTAGAATTAAAGCGTGAATACATGGTTGAAAGGAGATCTCAGGGTAAAATAGGACACTAAGGTTATAAACAATAGTCTGGTTCAGAATGAAGCACAGTGGTGAGAGGGTAATGCCTCATGTGAGAAGCTATGCTGTGTTTTTGGAGAGGTTACGAGGAGCAGTACATAGACAAGAAATAGGTGTTACGACTGAATGGATGAGAATGAGATCAGACGAGGTTATTTTTATTCATTCATGGGATAATGGCATCATTGGATGGGCCAATACATGTTGCCTGTCCCAGTGTCTAAAGGAGGTCTGGTGAGCGGTCTTGAACTGCTGCAGTCCATTTGGTGCAGGTAGGCCTTCAATACTGTTAGAGACAGTATGCTAGGATTTTGACTCAATGATAATTCAGAAACGGTGATTTATTTCCAAATCAGAATGATGAATGGCTGAGGGGGGAACTTGGAGGTGGTGTTCCGGCACCCTTCTTGATCCAAATAGTTATGAGTTAGGAAGGGGCTGTCTGAGGTACCTTGGTGCACATTGTTGCCACTGGCATTGGTGATGGGGGATTGAATGTTAGCAAAAGTGGTGCCAATCAAGCAGGCTATTGTGATGGATGGCAGTGAGCTTCTCAATTGTTATTGGAGCTGCATTCATCAGATAGACTTTACAAAAATAGCCAGAGATTCTCCTCTTACCTGTTGACTAAGTTTTTTGAGGTAAGAAATGACGCTGTAGCTAAGACCATAATCTACACCTTCAGCAATCAGGTTAGGAGCTCCCATCATCCTTAGTGCCTTTTTCAAAGGCTGTTGGTGTAATACAAAATATTTATTTAAACGTTAAACTCATCAATTCACTTGCATGGGATGAGAAAAAAAAATCACTTAATTACCTCCTTATACAATGCAAAAAACAATTGTCCAAATAATACAAACATTATACTCGAAGTTTGAACTGGCATGCTTAAAGGATAAATTAACTAAAATTAAGCCTTCCAACCTAAATCAATGTTTGAAACACACTGTCGTTCTCAACTGTAATCCAAGTATTTTAATCAACCGAAACTACTCTGACAATGCTGAATAGCTATTTAAATATCACAATAATCTGCTTTTGAACGCAATTTTGTACAAATTATTCATTTGAGAAAAATTTGGAGGTCCTCAACAAAGTAGCTTATAGTCTCTCTACAAGCAGTGATGGTGTACTCCAGCACTAAGACAAGGGTTCCAACGCTTTTCTTATGCTAGTCCTTAACCCAAATTGTAGAGTGCAAATCCAAAGTTTAGTGCAGACAAGTGGAGCTAGTGAACTGATCTAAGTGGACAATAACTGTACACTAACATGGGTAAAAAACAAACAACAATCAGGTTAAAAAAAACTCATTATACACCAAGATTAAATACTTATGAGCATAGTCAAACTGCAGAAGTATTCACTTACATTTCAATTCACATCAGTCCCATTCATCATTTGAACTGATTTAAACTAAACCATCATCTGTTCTTCACCGAAAATCAGTCAAAGTTGCACACTACTACAGCTTAGAATTTGAGGCCAATTCATAGTAAATACAGGACATAATCTGAAATTTTACACAGGGATCAAGGTGGTCTTAGCTTTAGAATTTCAGGCATGACTTTGCAAGTGGAAAGAAGGGGAATTATAGCCTGAAGCAGACAGACTCTGGCAACCCATGGCTGGATTGAACAGCCACACATTCCAGATACTGCCAGAATACATCCTGATCTTTGTTTACTTGAAGAGGCAGATGGGAGAACCCCAAACATCTAATTAAGTGAATGCTATCTGCTTAGTAAGAACTCTGCAATTCCTGGAAACCTGGTGACATTTTCCAAAATCTGGTGCAATGTGAGATTCCAGGTGCCCCAGCTGCAAGTAGCTTCAGAAAGTAGTAATGCTAACTTACACCTTGACTGAAAAAAGATTACGCTCTTCCAAAATTCTCATTCTACCCAGCATTTGCAAGCTCTCAGCCTAAAATTGCCTCCAAAGCTCAAACTCCAACCTGTTGCCAACCTCTCTACTGTTTAAGGAGGGTGGGAAGGACAAGCCAGGGAACTATAGACCAGTGAACCTGACATTGGTGGTGGGCAAGTTGTTGGAAGGAATCCTGAGAGACAGGATGTACATGTATTTGGAAAGACAAGGACTGATTAGGGATAGCCAGCATGGCTTTGTGCGTGGGAAATCATGTCTCACAAACTTGACTGAGTTTTTTGAAGATGTAACAAAGAGGATTGATGAGGGCAGAGTGGTAGATGTGATCTAAATGGACTTCAGTAAGGCATTCGACAAGGTTCCCCATGGGAGACAGATTAGCAAGGTTAGATCTCATGGAATACAGGGAGAACTAGCCATTTGGATACAGACCTGGCTCAAAAAGGTAGAAGATAGAAGGTGGTGGTGGACGGTTGTTTTTCACACTGGAGGCCTGTGATCAGTGGAGTGCTACAAGGATCGGTGCTGGGTCCTCTACTTTTTGTCATTTACATAAATGATTTGGATGCAAGCATAAAAGGTATGGTGGCTAAGTTTGCGAACGACGCCAAAATTGGGCAGCACAGTGGCTCAGTGGTTAACACTGCTGCCTCACAGCGCCAGGGACTCAAGCTCAATTCCAGATTTGAGCGACTGTCAGTGTGGGGTTTGCACATTCTTCCCATGTCTGTGTGGGTTTCCTCCGGGTGCTTCAGTTTCGTCCCACAGTCCAGTGATGTGCAGGTTAGATGAATCGGCCATGCTAAATTGCCCATAGTGTTAGATGCGGGGTAAATGTAGGAGAATGGATCTGCGTGGGTTGCCCTTCAGAGGGAGGGCCAGTACAGACTTGTTGGGCCTAAGGGACTGTTTCCACACTGTAGGTAATCTAATCTAAAACTTGCTCCAGGTCAATGGTCAAAAACATGACTGCAGCCTGGATACAATCAAGGTCACCAGCAAATAAAGAAGCACTGAAGATACAGATAGCAGCATATCATAACTACGATCTGTAGCAACATGCATAACAACACTGAACTTAAAATATAGCTTTACACAAGTATGGGTTTATGAAATTGTAGGTATTCTGATAGTCATCTCTCACATAACCGTTTGGAAATCGAATTGTCAAGCCAGATCAGCTGTTGTAGTCAGCCTAATGCCTGTCCCTGAGTGCCTGAAACAGAAACAACCTGCAACAAATTTACAGGAGCCAAACCCAGTTCTTTACGTTTGCTCATGGAGGGTTGAAACTCACAAATCTACCACATTTCTAAAATCCTCGATTTTCTTCCTCCATAGAGTCATAGAGATGTGCAGCATGGAAACAGACCACTTGGTCCAACCTGTCCATGCCAACCAGATATCCCAACCCAATCTATTCCCACCCGCCAGTACCTGGCCCATATCCCTCCAAACCCTTCCTATTCATATACCCATCCAAATGTCTTTTAAATGTTGCAATTGTACCAGCCTCCATCACTTCCTCTGGCAGCTCATTCCATACACGCACCACCCTCTGCGTGAAAAAGTTGCCCCTTAGGTCTCTTTTATATCCTTCCCATCTCTCCCTAAACCTATGCCCTCTAGTTCTGGACTCCCCCACCCCAGGGAAAAGACTTTGTCTATTTACCTTACCCATGCCCCTCAATTTTGTAAACTTCCAAGGTCACCCCTCAGCCTCCGATGCTCCAGAGAAAACAGCCCCAGCCTGTTCAGCCTCTCCCTGTAGCTCAAATCCTCCAACCCTGGCAACATCCTTTAAAATCTTTTCAGGACATCTTTCAAATAGGAAAGAGACCAGAATTGCACATAATATTTCAACAGTGGCCTAACCAATGTCCTGTACATCCGTAACATAACCTCCCAATTCCTGTACTCAATACGCTGACCAATAAATGAAAGCATACCACACACCTTCTTCACTAGCTTATCTACCTGCGACTCTACTTTCAAGGAGCTATGAACCTGCACTCCAAGGTCTCTTTGTTCAGCCACACTCCTTTGGACCTTACCATTATGTGTCTAAGCCCTGCTAAGATTTGCTTTCCCAAAATGCAGCACTTCGCATTTATCTGAATTAAACACCATCTGCCACTTCTCAGCCCATTAGCCCATCTGATGAAGATCCTGTTGTAATCTGAGGTAACCCACTTTGCTGTCCACCAAACCTCCAATTTTGGGGTCATCTGCAAACATACTTACCATACCTTTTATGCTTGCATCCAAATCATTTATGTAAATGACAAAAAGTAGAGGACCCAGCACCAATCCTTGTAGCACTCCACTGGTCACAGGCCTCCAGTGTGAAAAACAACCCTCCACCACCACCCTCTGTCTTCTACCTTTGAGCCAGTTCTGTATCCAAATGGCTAGTAATCCCTTATGCCATGAGATCTAACCTTGCTAATCAATTTCCCATGGGAAGCTTTGTCGAACCCCTTACTGAAGTCCATATAGATCACATCTACTGCTATGCCTTCATCGATCCTCTGAATGTTTTGTAGTAACAATCAAGTTTGAGAGACATGATTTCCCATGCACAAAAGCCATGTTGACTATCCCTAATCAGTCCCTGCCTTTCCAAATACATGTACACCCTGTCCCTCAGGGATTCCCTCCAACAACTTGCCCACCACCAACATCAGGCTCACTGGTCTATAGTTCCCTGGCTTGTCTTTACCACCCTTCTTAAATAGTGACACCACCTCCAGTTGTCTGGCATCTCACCTGTGACTATTGATGATACAAATATCTCAGCAAGAGGCCCAGCAATCACTTCCCTAGCTTCCCACAGAGTTCTAGGGTACACCTGTTCAAGTCCTGGGGATTTACCCACCTTTATGCATTTCAAGACATCCAGCACTTCCTCCTCTGTAATATGGACAGTTTTCAAGATGGAGAAAGTGAGGATTGCAGATGCTGGAGATCAGAGCTGAAAAATGTGTTGCTGGAAAAGCGCCAGAGGTCAGGCAGCATCAAAGGAGCAGGAGAATCGATGTTTCAGGCATAAACCCTTCTTCAAGAATGAGGAGGGTATGCCAAGCAGGCTAAGATAAAAAGGTAGGGAGGATGGACTTGGCGAAGGGGCATTGGGAATGCGATAGGTGGAAGGAGGTTAAGGTGAGGGTGATAGGCCGGAGAGGGGGTGGGGGCGGAGAGGTCGGGAAAAAGATTGCAGGTCAAGAAGGCAGTGCTGAGTCCAAGGATTGCGACTGAGATAAGGTGGAGGGAGGGGAAATGAGGAAGCTGGAGAAATCTGCATTCATCCCTTGTGGTTGGAGGGTTCCTAGTCGGAAGATGAGGCGCTCTTCCTCTAGGCATATAGTGTTGCCATTGTCTGGCGATGGAGGCGGCCAAGGACCTGCATGTCCTTGGCGGAGTGGGAGGGGGAGTTAGCCTGCTTGGCAGACCTTCCTCATTCCGGAGGAAGGGTTTATGCCCGAAACGTCGATTCTCCTGCTCCTTGGGATGCTGCGCTTTTCCAGCAACACATTTTTCAGTTTTCAAGATGTCACCATCTATTTCCATACATTCTATATCTTCCATATCCTTTTCCACAGTAAATACTGATGCAAAATACTCGTTTAGTATCTCCCCCACTTTCTGCGGCTCCATACAAAGGCCGCCTTGCTAATCTTTGAGGGACCCTATTCTCTCCCTAGTTACCCTTTTGTCCTTAAATGTATTTGTAAACACCTGTTGGATTCTCCTTGCCCCTATTTGCCAAAGTTACCTCATGTCCCCTTTTTGCCCTCCTGATTTCCCTCTTCAGTATACTCCTATTGCCTTTATGCTCTAAGGATTCCCTCGATCTATCCTGTCTATACCTGACATATGCTTCCTTCTTTTTCTTAACCAAACCCTCAATTTCTTTAGATATCCAGCATTCCCTATACCTACCAGCCTTTCCTTTCACCCAAATAGGAATATAATTCCTCTGGATTCTCCAATTCAAGGACCATGACAAAATCATTCTAGATCATCTAACCTATTACAACCAATAGGAATCTGTACAGCTCAGTGTACAGGCAAGCATGCCGTAATGGTACAGAAACTTGTTAAAATATATACCCTGTACATTTTTAAAAACCCTCAAATTGTTAAAACCTCCAATGCGAAATATTAAAATTGAGGTGGTTGGCCCCTTCCTTTTTCTCCCCTACCACATAATGTCTACCCTATCATACTTGGTCTATTCAAACATACCACCCAAATAACGCTGCCATTTCAGTTCGTGGCTAACATACTTTTGAGTTTCCCAGGTCCGGATGGAGAGTATAGGTTTGCTCTTGTTAATGCATTTAAACTAAATCAAACTTTAAGATAATACAATGTATTGTGAAGATTTTGTTTTGTATGAGCACTGGACTATTCTTCAAAATGTAGAAGTAACAATCAAGTCCCTGTTTCCTCCTACCATTGTTCTTGACAGCCCATCAGCATGGTTTCTGTTTGTCCATATATCTGCTTTTCACTTCAACTCTTCTTTATTGTAATAAGTTCCATATACTAACCACTCTCCAGGTAAAAACAAGTTCCTCCTCAATTTCCCATTTGATTTATTGTTGAGCATTTCATATTTATTGCAAAGTTCTTGGATCTAGTCTCCCCCACATCTATCTTATCAAGACCACGGATAAATTTAATTTTAAAGATCTCTGCCAGGTTTGAAGAAAAAATGATTGAGAAGTTTTACACAAATGAATACAGCAAATGTCCTAACCAGCAAAATAAAAAACCCAGCCTCAATGACATGCTGACGTGGACCCCATCATTCATGAGTTCCCATATTTAACGGAGTTGTACACTTTGTACTATGACAACAGTAAAGCCACAATGGAAGAGCTCAAGGGAGAGTTTGCGATGCAGCTTAACCTGCTCATCGTGCATTAATCTCATTTGGATCAGATTTCCAGCATTATCCAAATATCTAACTAGACAGGCTTATTAAGAAAACATTCAGATTCAGTAGATGCTGGGCATGGCAGGTTTCTGTTCTGCATCATTTTAAGACAAAACATGCAGAGTGAAATAAAAGTTTCATTTTCAAATTTTTGGAATATAAAAATGCAAAAATTTGCACTTCAGTAACAGAAGGTTATGGTTCCATGTCTCATTGAGCAGGGCCTCCAAACATCAGGGTCAGAACCCCCAGTTTGGTCGCCAACTGAAATGTTAGGGCCCTGAATGCAAAGAGGGGAAAGACTGCCTTGGATTTCCCAACAGGTTATAAAAGCTGTGCCCCATCTCTATAGTAAGCCTCTGCCCTCGCAGCTCAAAGCCCCAATCCACACTCTTAATTCTCACTGAGGAGCTACAACAAATCTCAAATGTGAAATGGGGATCAGTGTTAAATTGCTTGGGAAGTATAGCTCCAGAGTTTTAAGCTCTATATCAAGTGGACACTTCAATGGAGTAGAGGGAATGCTGTACTGCTGAAGGTCTAGTTGAGCAGAGGCCTCACTTGCACTTTTGGGTGGACAATCTCATGGCTGCACCCTTCTCAGCCAAGTGGGCATGTTCTCTTTGGTGTCCTTGCTGATATTGTTATATCAGATTAAAATTGCTGCTTGTGGGAACCTGCTCACTTTGAGGATGATAATTGGCGTTTCTTATATCAGCAAAGTAACTGCACTTCAAACATGCTTCATATATTCCAGTTGCACAACTGACTAAAAAGACATTATTTATGAGAAATTGAAGAGAGTGAATTCTGCTGGTGAGTAGCTCATACCAATCCTGTTCTTTGGCCTACTGGTTTACAATGCTGCTTGACAATACCCATTCACTATAGTTTAAACCACTATGAGCCAATTATTGTTGATACCTGCTAGCAACACATACTATGCCACAGTACCATGACAGCATCCTCTCACCACCTTATCTAGATTTCCCAACTGTAACTGTATCAGAGAATCCCTACAGTGTGGCCCATTGAGTCCACATCAACCCTCCAGAGCATCCCACCCAGACTCAGCCCACCTACCCTATCCCTGTAGCTGTGCATTCCCCATGGCTGATTCACCAAAACCTGCAAATCCGCAGACACTGTGGGCAATTTAGCATCATCAATCCACATGACCTTTGGACTGTGGGAGAAAACCTGAGCACCTGCAGGAAACTCATGCTGATATGGAGAGAATGTGCAAATTCTGCCTGAGGGTGGAACTGAACCAGGTCCCAGGCACTAAAGCAGCAGTGCAAACCAGGGACACAGGAAATTTTAAGGTTTTTTTTTGATTCTTAGTGAGATGAGGGCATCACTGGCCAGACCAGCACTTATTGTCCATCCCAGGGAGCAGTTACAGTTCAGTCATATTGCTATGGGTCTGGGGTCAAAGGCAGGCCAAACCAGCTAAGGACAGCAGTGTCCTTCCCGAAGGGACATTAGTGAACGATATGGGTTTTCCCACACAATCGACAATGGTTTCAATTAGACACTTAATTACAATTTTTTTAAAATTCAAATTCCACCATCTGTCATGGGAAAAGTCAACCCTGATCCCCAGAACACTACCTGTGTCTCTGGACTCTCAGTCTAGTGATAATACCATGAGGCCATCACCTCCCCCAGTGCTCTGGGGCAATGGTTTGAATCTCACCACGGTACACAGAATTTAAATCTTAAAACATCTTGAAATGGGAGTCTAATGATGACCATGATAAATGCCATATTAGCTCATCTAGTTCACTAAGACCATAAGTAGTGTGAACAGGGAAGAGGAAATTGGCTCAAGTTTGCTCCACCATTCAATATGATCAAGTGTAATCCGACATTCCTCAGGTCCACTTTCCTGCCCTTTTCCTTTCGCCCTCAATTCCCCCACTCGTCAAGAATCTATCTCAGCCTTAAATATACCCAAGGACTCTCCCCCTACAATGGTAGAGAGTTCCAAAGACACAACCCTCAGAAGAAATTTCTCATCATTTCAGTCCTGAAATCATTGCCTATTTATACCGAAGCTATGCCCTCTGGTCCTAGACTCTCCCTTGAGGGGAATATCCTTTCAGCATTTCATGCCAGGCTCCTCCAGAGTCCTGTATGTTTCAATGAGATCACCTCTCCACTCTTCCAAATTCTACCGAGTAGAGTTCCAGTCTGTTTCGCTTTTGCTCTGAAGACAATCCTCCATACCATGGTTCACCCTAGGGAACCTTCTCTGAACTGCCTCCAAAAAAAATTATATCTTTCCTTAAATAAGGGGACCAAAACTGCTCTCAGTTCTTCAGGTGTGGTCTCATTAGCACCTTTTACAGCTCCATCAAGACTTGACTACACTTATAATTCAACTCCCTTGAAATAAGGGTCAACATTCTAGTCGCATCCCTGATTACTTGCTGCACCTGTGTCCTAGCTCTGTGTTTCGTGCACAAATACCCTCAGGTCACTGGGTTTTGCAGCTTTCAGCAGTTTTCTCCCCATTTAATATTGCTTTGTTCTCCCTCCCAAAACAAACTTCACATTTTTCACTACATTTGCCACTTGTCAACTTTTTGCCCACTCAACCTATCCATAGCTTTGTAAACACTTTCTACCCCTGTCACAACCTACCTTACAACCCATTTTTGTGTTGTCTCCAAATATGGCTGCAGTACATTCACTTCCTTCCTTGACCGTCTCTCTCTCACTCACACACACACACACACACACACAATTTAGTGAACAGTTGAGGTTCAGCATTGATCCTGTGGAATCCCATTGGTCACAGGTCACCAGCATGAGAAAGAACACCTTATCCCCACTCTGGGCTGTTTCCTGCCCTTTATCCAAATCAATACACTACTTCTGACATCTGGGCTCTTATTTCATGTCTCAAACTTTTAGGACATACCTTGTCAAATGCCTTCTCAAAGTCCAACTATAACATGTCTACTGGTTCCCCTCTATCCACTCGGCTGAGATTTCCTCAAAGAACTCTCATGAGTCAGACAGAGAAACTAAAACTTTTGTCCTTACCTGGTCTAGCTTATATGGAAATCCAGGCCAACAGCAACATTATTTCCTGTTAATTACTCTCTGAAATGACCTAGCAAGCCACTCCGTTATATTAACCACTATAAAGTCGAAAGGAAGCAGTGAAATGGACAGACCACGTGGCATTGACTAAGGCACCTGAAATGACAACAGCATAGTCTGTTGACCCTTGAAAGTCTTCCTTACAAACATGGGTGAGCTAATGTAAAAACACATCTTACAATGCACATTCATGACAATACCATAAATGTAGAGATATCAGTGTTGGACTGGGGTGGACAAAATCACTTTACCTGATCAAGGAGCAGTGCTCAAAGTTTGATATATTAAATAAACCTTGGATAAAACTTTTAAATCTTGAATTATAACCTGGTGTAGTGTGACTTCTGAACAAGACAACACAGTCATCATCGCTGGCTATGTCCTGTCTCACTGACAGAACAATGTATGCCATTGTGCTTTCACCAATCAGGAGGGAGTTGCCCTCAAAGTCCTCAACTTTGACGGATTGAAACTTACAGAATACTGACTGGCCTGGACAGTGGATATTGGGAAGATGTTTTCATTGGCAGGACAGACGAGGACCCAAGGGCACAGCCTTAGACCCTTTGGAATGGGGAGAAACTTCTTTAGCCAGGGTAGTGAATCTGTGGAATTCATTGTCACAGAAGGGTGTGAAGATCAGGTCATTGAGCATACTTAATACGGAGATAGCTAAGTTCTTGGTTATGGGAAGAAAACAGGAGAATGGGGTTGAAAAATCTATCAGCCACGCTTGAACAGTGGCGCAGAATCAATGGGCTGAATGCCCTAATTTTTTAATGAGTAATTATTTACTCATACAACACCGTGTACCCAATTGAAAGGATCTGGAAATCGGAGGAGAAAAATAGAACTAATATTTCAGATCTGTGAACTTTTTGTTGAAATATTTGGCTCTAGCCCTCTTCACAGATGTAGTCATGAACTGCTGAGTACTTTGAACATTATCAATTTTTCAACATTTCAATTTCCAAGTCTTGTAGTAATGAAGTAAGGAAATGATTTAAGAGTGAAGTTAATATTGAATCCCTTGACACCATGAACAGAAAGAAAGAAGCCAATATCATATGGAATTTTAAAACCGTTGTTTTGTGCTTGCCCTACTACTCGACAGAACAACAAGATAGAGCTATTAGTACAACTAAAACCCACAACAGAAAACCTCTAAGCATTAACATTCAGCAATAAGTTCAAATACAAGCTTTCTCTCCCACTTTCTCCAACTCAAGGTTAAAGTACAAACAGAAGATACCATGTTTTTAAAAACTAATTCTTTTAACTGCATGAAGTACTAACTGGCTGCAGGCAAAGTACCTCACCTTGAGCACTTGACCTAAATACCTACTGTTATGATCCCATTTGATGGTATTATTGAACAAGTCAGATTCCAGAAAGCACTCTAGTTAAGAGATGTTTGTTTTATCTCTGTTAACATAGTGGTCAGTCACTGAAACAGTCACGCGAGTCTGCAGAGTGCCTTGAACACCAGAATAGAAGTTTATTACACAAAAAGTGAAAACAAAAATGTTATTTAGACATAGAATACAGAAAAATCTTAAATTGTCTTGCTGAACAAAATATCAACCTATTTCTCAACACCATCACTTGTCAGTAACTCAAATTCAGAGAATACCAATCTCTACCAAATGACTAATTCTTCCCAGTTTCTATCCTCTGAACTGGGAGGCTTCTTACAATAGTCTGAATCTGAATTTTTGACAATTTCAAAGCAGATTTCAAAGCAAACACTCCTAGTCTAGAAACAGCACAAACTAAAAACTCTTCTATTTAAGTAAGTCATTCCGTAAACTGGTCTGAAATTAAATCATCTCATTTTTGGAGACAGCTTACATTCACTTCTGACCTCAGCTCAGTCTCCTCCAAATGCCCTAAAACAAATTTCAAGCAATAATAAGTCCTTGATTATTCCATAAGTCCATGGATTTAAATGTTTACTCTACCAGCAATAAACCAGAGAGAAAAACTGTTGGATGTCTGGGCATTCCATGGGCTGACAGATTGCAGATTAAGTCCCTGTTCTGAAAGGATTGTCTTACCCAAACAAAAAAACTTTACAAAAGTAACAACACCCATATGCCATTATTTTGGCATCGATAGCCTCAAATTGATGAATGACATATCTCTAAACACATTAGCCATGTGCAAAACATCAAATGAAGCATACCCCAATATAATATGGAGGCATTGTCTTCAAGTAATTTTCAAATGCTTGCCGCCATTTCATAACTGGCTTCAGTTTATGCACTTTGAACAAATCATCTGCAAAACAAAAACCAAACAATGAGTTGTAATTCAGACAAAGTCAAACAAGAAATACTCTATCGTGCAACTTGATCTAGATTTTAAAAAGTGTTATTTTCTAGTGAAGCAGATGGATCTTTTTTTAAAAAAAGGATCCTACCCTCCTGCCAATAGGAAGGCAACCTGCTTAAAAACCTTACTCTGTTGTGAGAGCAGAAAGTGAATAATGGGAAAGAAGTTCAAACCTGCTTCAACCCATTCAATGGTATTATAAATCACAATCCACTGCACACTCCAATTTATTTTTAGGTGGGCTAATTTTTAATATCAGACTCAAGGTTTTCAATGGAGCATTAATAATTTATGCAACAAAATCCACATTTCAAGTAAACAAGTAATTGGGAACTGGGGGAAAGGGTCTTGGAATAAAAATAAATTGAGTCACAGTTTGGAGATTTTCATCTCTTCTGGCTGTGAAAACCCCAAAGATTAATTTAGGCAATTTCTCCAATTCCAACTGTGTTTGAATCCACATTACAAGCCACTTAGGTCCTCATTTAAAATCAAAGAAAACTGGTTATTTTATCCATTCTCATAACTGTGTAGCAGGATTTAGCTTCCATTATGAAAGCAGCACAACCTAGTCTCCTGGAAACCAACCATCAGTTGAAAAGTACATCAAGGATGGCTGGTATGCCATGTCATTTTTTTTGGGGGGGGTGGGGGGTGGCGGGTGGAAAGAGCCGAGAAGCGAGATACTGATGATGGTGGTGGTCAAGAGGTGGTGAGATTTCCTTGTTCAGTTACAGTTTCATTTTATGGCTGCTCACACCTATATCATCTATGAGAATCCAAACCAACACACTCCAAAATAATCCAAATTAAGTCTAAAGCACCAAATAGTCATACATTCAATAGTTTGAGTAAGAGTTAACTGCTAACTGTAAATTTAAAACCAAAATTGGAAAACTTCATTTATAAAAACAGGACCATAATCAGCTCATGTCTGTGTGTAACCAGATTCTCCCTTGATTATGGTATTAGTTGATGGAAGATTTTTTCATGTTTAAAGTCAGGTCACTCAATATCATTTAACACGACAATACCATAGGTTTGCAGGGCCAATAAGGCAGCCACTATAAAGGCACTACAAATGTTAATTTGTATGCTCCATGGAATCACCAAGCTAAAGCAGCTTTATTTTGTTCCAGATGGGTGATCTGAGTATTGAATATTTGTAGCAGCTAGCCTGAAACCATGAAAAACCACTTTGGTCTTTCACCTATGTCTCAGGACAGGAACCAGATACAAAGTCAATCAGTTCTGAACTTAATGACTGCTTGTTTGAAAATGGAAAGCTGCCATTCCAGCTCAAGTTATGCTGTGGTGTAGAGAGTGAGCAGGTTTGAAAATCTGCTGTGCACATACTTTATAGCAGTGTGCCCATGTCACCACATTGTTTTCTACCACAATGGAAACATGCTGAACAGAAAGTTGGAATATAAGCATTCTGTTCAGTTCTTCAGCCTGTTTTCACATTTCGTAAGACCATGAACTAAATCCGTATACCCTGCCTTGGTCCCATATTCCTTAATATCTTCTGATAACTAAAATAGATCGATCTCCAGGTTTTATTTTACAATTGGTCACCCATCAACTGTTTGCAGAAGAGAACTGCAAACTTGGGTATTTACTGGTGCTTTCCAATTTCACTCCTCAAAGTTCAAGCTGTACTATTGAGTCCTAGACTCCTCGAAGATTGGGAATAAATTTTATGAATACCATCAGTTCCCCTTCATATCTCAGAAACTTGGATTGAAGCACCACTCTAACCTCCATAGAGACCAGGCTTCAAATCTGGTAAACACATGCTGCCGCCCTCAAAGCTTGAAGTGCTCAGCCAATTCAACAGGCTGCAGCAGCAAGCCAACGCAGTGGCAGGAAATGGCAAGTCACAGGAAGTGGGTCTCTTGCAAGGCAAGAAAATTAAAATCAGTTCACTGAAAATAAGGTTTACTGAGCAGAGCCAGAATTAGTAAGGATAAACTTAACAGTGGCAGCATTCAGTACAGTTTTTTTTGAGGCGGGGAGGAGGGGTGGAGGAGTGAGAAACAGGGCAGAGAAAGCTAATATCCACAGTTTATAGCTGTGGTTAAGTAGTTCGGAGATTGAGAACCATTTTCAAAAATCTTTATCATTACATGAAGCAGCTCAGGAAATAACCAGCATATCACAAATTGGAACCATTGGTTGGAGTGCAAAAGCCATTTTTGTTAACTAGGAATACAGGATTTGGGATTGCATTGTTCAACTAATGCATAGAAATGTATAACTTTTAATAAGTTCAGGAGCACTTTAGAACCACAATAATATTCTCAGTGAGATTAGAACATCTGCAACACTACAAGTACCATCAACAGTCTCCTGAAATATTGGAGTAAAAGTGTACAGTTCCATAACAATCCAATAGGAGGTCGTAGTTTAAATGATCCATCATACTACATGACTCCCCTCATTCTAACCCAATTCCTCATGGTGAAACTACCCAAAAATTAGACTGTTATTTTTGAAAAGAGACACAAAGAATTTTACACTTCCTGTCAATATCTGAACTTAAACATGATTTAAGATTTTCCAAAAAGATAACCAATTTGAAACCAAAATGTTCAGTGTGGTATGACATAATCCAAAGCCATGACTGTGAAACAACAATTTAATTTGCCTGTTACTCAGAGAAAATAATGTGATGACCGTTCTATAGTCCCTTTGGAAAGAAAATTGGGATAAACAAGAGGAAGCAGTCGTCACATGGTCACAATTGTTCAACTCTGTGGTGCAGGGTCACTTCTGCATCAGTGAAGCCTGAGGAAATATGGTTAACATTTAAGAGATGTTTTACATAACACCTTAAACAATGAGTTTATGGTAAAACATCCCAAAACACTTCGAGAGGGTGCCAGACAAAATGAGACCCTGACAAAAGGAGAAATTGGGACAGATAACAAAATACTGTGTCAGAGGTAGATTTGAAGGAGCATCATGAGGGAGAGGCTGACATCAATCCATAGCTGAGTGCTCAAAATGCTTGAAGTGAGAATCCAAAAGAAACCACAGATTTAAAGACTGCAGAGCTGGAGAGGAGAGATCACAATCCAATTTGAACACAAGATTCAGATTCTGGATGTAGGTTTGTTCGCTGAGCTGGAAGGTTTGTTTTCAGACATTTTGTCACCATATTTGGTAACATCATCAGGGAGCCTCCGCAAGAAGCATTAGTGATATGGACCACTTTCTATTTGTGTTTCCGCTTCCTTAGGTTGGTGATGCCATTTCCTGTTCTTTATGCCAGGGAGCGGTAAATGGAATCCTAGTCAACTGTTTGCTGATAGAGCTCCGGTTAGAATGCCGTGCTTGTAGGAATTCGCGTGCATGTCTCTGGTTTGTTAAGTTGCCACAAAAAGACACGACCCACTCTCACTAGTATGCTAACATAATGCTGAGAAGGACGTCACTTCAACTGGGACAACACATCCATCCTCAGACGAGCCAAACAGAGACGCGCACGAGAATTCCTAAACAGAATTTCAAACGGAATTTTATCAACATGCACGTTGACTTGGATCCCATTTACCACTCCCAGAGAAAAAGAACAGAAAATGACATCACCAATCCAAGGAAAGTGAAACAAACAGAAAGCAGGTTTTACCACCACTGCTTCATCTGGAGCCTCACTGATGTTACCTAGTATGATGACAAAACGTCTGAAAACTAACCTTCCAGCTCAGAGAGCAAACCCACATCCAGAACCTCAACCTGAGCTACAAATCTTCTCAAAACTCGCTGACAAGATTGAGAATTTTAAAATTGAGACATTACAGGACCAATGTAGACCAGCAAGAATAAGGGTCATAGGTGAACAGAACTTCCATGTGAGAAACAAATCAATTTTAAACATTACATTATCAACCAAATATTCCATCTGCTCCTCTAGATGTTACACTAACTCAAGCTTGCAGAGAGACAGGCAATGAAATGCATTCTACTTGCTGATGCAGTATCATCCCAATAGGTTCAGTACATGCTATCAGTAAACTACAATAAATAACTTAAAATGTTACAACGTGAAGAAATCCAAATAAGCAGGGTAGAAGCAATTGCACGAGAAAATGTCACATAACACCCGAGTTTAGCAAAAGTTACCTACCCATGAAACAATGCAACAGCAATGGCGGGCCTTGGTGTCGACCAATGAACCATGTTTTCTGACTGTCAGAGGAAGTCGAGAGAGAGGCTTATTGGTCAGGCCCAGTTGGTGCTGATTGCATTTCTCCGGACATGTAAAAACACACATATATACAACCATCATTAGATTCATGTACAACAAACAAAATGCAACATACAGTAATACCAAGGCTGAGAAGCAAAGACTGTTTTCTCAGTGACGGCACAAACTTAGGCTTTTAAATAACAGCCCCATTAACCTTTCAAGCACAAAAGACCAGTGATGAGCAACTCTGCCAATTTCCATGTCAGATATACTGCATGCTCCTTCTATTAAGAAATAATTAACACTTGGTGATTGTTTAACAGCCCAAAGTGGCCTATTTTTGGGGTTAATTAGCACATGACTGCAGGTTGGCCAGAGCGGTCATATTTTTTGTGCAAAAATGCTTCATTTGTGCTGCCGAGTTCAGAAGAGAATATTTAATTGTTCATTTGTACGTGACCCACACCCCATCCTGTCCACTGTTAAACATCTCGACTTCTCGAACATTCTTTTGAACAAACAACAGCGAGATTACGCATCCATGAGATTTTGCTTTGTAGATTCCAGATCAAATGGAAAAGCAGACATGATAGTGATCTCATTGTATATCAATTTTATGAACATGGTCAGAACGCGTGGAACTGAAGTCTCATTTAGGCAGGAGAACAGCTGCAGCTTGGTCAGCCCATCCTGTCAACCTGTCAAGTGGTGGGCCTTTGTCCATGCCAACAAAGACACTTTATAAAAATGGTAGCTAATGTTCCACAGTTTGCAGTGAGCAACAAAACATCATTACTGGGACATTTTAGATTCACTGTAGCCATGTTGTTAGGACTTATTCATTATAATAGAAATGTTATCCCCATGGCAAAAGCATAGGTAAGGTATCTATGCATGTTTTATGATGCGCTTGAAGAGATGCTACAAATGAATCGAGCAGTCTTTTCCATCCATCTTAGGAAGGCTGTTGATTCCACTGACAGCACTCTTTCACTCATAACTGAACACCAACCACATCAATGCACTGTACTACTCAAAGTATCTATTAAATTTAAATCAATTTTCTCCAGTTTCCAAATGCCTCCAATTCCAGCTATTTCCCAACATGGTAAATGAAGCAATTTTTTTGCAAAACATTTATCTTCAATTCGTTGAACTGAAGATCAACTAACTTTAACCAACGACTTGTTTTGAATGGCAAACAATAGAGTTTTTGGTCAATGCGCAATCAGTAGCTGAAGATGACAAAAAGAGGCACCCATTCAGAGTGTATCAGTGCATTATGCATTGGCCGAAGCGGTGTCAACTCATGCCGTCACAGCACAGCTGTGCTTAACCCGAACAGAAGCTAGAAAATTATTTCCATTCTTAGGATTATACTCAACATGAACAAAATGAAGAACCCCAATTGCAGTGCCTAGAATGTGCTTACAAAGATGCATACTGACAAAACCAAACAAGTTAAACTGCCTATAGCTATATGCCTGCCAGCAAATAAAAAGGCCCCAATCTGTTACCCTTCATTTTAACGTGCAATGCTTTGAGATTACAACTGCATTACTCAGGAACACTCAAAGGTTAGCAGACAATCTCAACTTTAGAGGACAAGTCAACACTTCTTTGAAGGATTATTATTTTCAATCGGTCTTAAAATATGTAAGAAATGATCATATGATTCTATTTCAAAAGGCATTCTTATTAAATTAAAAAGCTAGCCCATTATAAATTTGAAAGGCACAGCTGGCACATTTTGCTGTACTAGAAACTTTGGCTCAATGGCACAGACACTAGAGAAGTTATTTCAAATCAAGTAACTTCTGAGCTACCAATTCTCATTTGTAATCAGAGTAATTGGATTTGGTGACGTGTTCATAGCAAAGTTACAGTTGAAACATTTTACCTTGTGAAACAAAAATGTAAAATAAACTAATGCAGGCACTTTCATTGTTAACCTTAAAACGTGGAGTTCCATTAAAATCCTTGTAAAATGTTATACTTACCTAGGAGTGGAAGCAGTACAGGATAGTTGTAAGGCATCACAAAAAGGTTAACACAATTCAAAGCTGTACTAGCTTTTAGGTAACCAAAAGGATGACCCAGGTCACTATATTTCCCACTGTTGTTCACATATACCTGGAATGACAATTTGATGGGTTAGTGTTTGTTATGTAGGTGGTCCGAAGTCAGGTTCGGAACTTAGCTGCCTAGATAGCTATCAACTGATATTTTTCAATCAACAAAAATGAACATTTATCAGATCAGTGTTACAGCAGGGAACATACACTACGTTAAAAGT
Organism: Chiloscyllium punctatum; assembly: GCF_047496795.1. Taxonomy (NCBI): domain Eukaryota; kingdom Metazoa; phylum Chordata; class Chondrichthyes; order Orectolobiformes; family Hemiscylliidae; genus Chiloscyllium; species Chiloscyllium punctatum. Next base: position 5,521,208 of record NC_092753.1, on the reverse strand, counting down.
AACTGAAGTAGGAAAAACAGAACTTTACAAAATGACAACAGTTTCTTACACTCCTGCTTTGCCTTGATTTTCACTCATGAATCACTTGTTATAACAGAGTGAAAGAAACTCAGGGAGGTGGCAGCAATGTGTAATCTCAGTTCAGAAAAGTTATTTGACCCCCTCAGCAGCCCACAGCCTGGGCTAGTTCTTGCTATCCAGGCCAAGGCGAGGCTCTGTACATCCTAATGATACCCGACTCACTTCTGAGCTCTAACCACCTTCAGGCGAAGGCCAGCATGGCATTAACTTTTTTGTACTTGGCCATCAGAAGTAGAAAAACCTGTAGTACAGGTGGTCATTCAGTCCACTTCTTTCAAAGAGCTAGCCAGGATAGTCGCTGTCTCAAGTTATGCCTGACGCAGGTGTAAAATTTACCTCTGATACATATTAGGGACAGGCAAGTGTCAAATACAAATCTTACCTAATGGCTACCAAAAAAATTAATTCAATGTCCTTTCGGGAAATCTGCTACCCTTACCTGGTCTGGTCTATATGTTACTCTAGACCCACAGCAATGTGGTCCACTATTAACTGCTATTTGGGGTTTCAGGGATAAATAATAAATGCTGGCCTGGTCAGCTTCATCTCAGGAATGAACAAAAATTTAATTTCCTTTGAAAGCTACGATTAATCGTCTCTCCACCCATCCAGCAATTTATGCATATTAATTAATTTGGCTCTTCTCCCCGAGAAGAAAATATCCTTATTTATCTTGCTCAGATTCAGCACAAAAGACTTGTCAAGAGATCAAAGTCCACATTGAACCGCATCTGTCATGGCTTTGCCCACATACTCATTCTGTACATATCACTTCACATTTAACATCTACCATTCACAACTCTCTACACCTCCAAAACTGACAGATGTGCAAACTCACAAACAATTGTCTCAGTTTTAGCTCTTATTAGTAAAGGGGTCAAGTTTCAGAACCATGAGGTCATGCTGCAGCTGTATAAAACACTCGTGCAGCCACACCCGGAGTATTGCATGCAATTCTGGTCACTGCATTAAAGGAAGGATGTGGAAGCTTTGGAATGGGTTCAGAGGAGATTTACCAGGATGTTGCCTGGTAATGGAGGGAAGGCTTTACGAGGAAAGGTTGAGGAACTTCAGGCTGTTTGTGTTCGAGAGAAGGAGGATAAGAGGTGACTTAATTGAGACGCAAGATATTCAGAGGGTTAGATAGAGTGGACAGTGAGAGCCTTTTGCCTAGGATGGTAATGGCTAGCATGAGAGAACAGAGATGGAGGGGTGATGGATTTAGGACAGATGTCAGAGGTAGTTTCTTTACTCAGTAGTAGATGCATGGACGTACTGCCTGCAAGAGTTGTAGATTTGCCAACTTTATGGGCATTTAAATGGTCATTTGACAGGCATACGGACGAGAATGGAATAGTGTACATTAGATGGGCTTCAGATTGGTTTCCACAGGGCAGCACAACATTGAGGGCCGAAGGGCCTGCACTGCGCTGTAATGGTCTATGTTCTAATCATCTATTCCTCCAGAGTATTACAACATGCAGTTAGAAGCTAATAAGTGATAATCCAACTTATCACTTCCCATCAGTCAAGAAATTTTCAAGAACAGAGAATTGTCATAATGCTACCTCCAATTCCAAGTACACTTATTTTTGACAATCTTGTGTGGAGCATTCTCAGATATCTTCTGGAAGTGCATATGCACAATGCATCCCACTGGCACTTTCCCATTATCTACATCGGTGACCTCCACAAAATGTCCAACTAAATTAGTTAAGACATGTTCACAAAACATTCTGGAAATTCTTTGCAAATTCAACTGTTCTGTTTCTTCCATCAGAAAAATAAGATGTCTAACTAGAATCACTTCTTGCTATGTTTTTCTGATAGAATATCATGGCAGATCTATAAATAGGGCTATCACAATCAAAATCAACTCTGTTAATGTCGTCACACTATTTTTTAACCAAACGCATGGTATTTCTAGCACTATATAAACAGAGGTTATAAACAGAGGTCATGTAGACTTTTTCTCCCAGTTGTTCTTGCTGTACTTCAGATTTTTCTCTAAAGCATATTTACTTTTCAGTGTGGCAACCAACACCCAAACAAAATGTAAATTCAACCAAAAATGCAAATTCGAATTAGGCAAGAGGAAGCACCGAAAGGCTCACCGTAAGCAAGCTGTGTACACAGAGGTGCGAGGAATAAGGGAGATTACACCTCAAGCTAAGTGATGGAACATTATTTAGCACTCATTCAACTAATAAAAATTATTTGTGACACAATAACAAAATAAAAAGGAATGTGGAACACTGACTTATCGATGACATCAACTTAAGTGGTCAAACCAAGAGTGTACTGCAAGGTTTGTAGCTCAGGTGGAGGTTTAGGGTGTAGGTTTGCTCGCTGAGCTGTAGGTTTGATATCCAGACGTTTCATTACCTGGCTAGGTAACATCATCAGTGGCGACCTCCAAGTGAAGCAAAGCTGTTGTCTCCTGCTTTCTATTTATATGTTTGCCCTGGATGGGGGTCCTGGGGCTTGTGGTGATGTCATTTCCTGTTCATTTTCTGAGGTGTTGATAGATGGTATCTAGATCTGTGTGTTTGTTTATGGCGTTGTGGTTGGAGTGCCAGGCCTCTAGGAATTCTCTGGCATGTCTTTACTTAGCCTGTCCCAGTCGAAAAAACACCATTTCAACTGGGATAACACATCTATCCTGGGACAGGCTAAGTAAAGACATGCCAGAGAATTCCCAGAGGCCTGGCACTCCAACCACAACGCCATAAACAAACACATAGATCTAGATACCATCTATCAACCCCTCAGAAAACAAACAGGAAATGACATCAACACAAACCCCAGGATCCCCATCCAGGGCATACATATAAATAGAAAGCAGGAGACAACAGCTTTGCTTCACTTGGAGGTCGCCACTGAAGATGTTACCTCGGCAAGAGTGTACTGCTTTGTCAAAACTCATGCAGCTACTTTAGCCATAATTTTCAAAAGAAAGTTCACAAACAGAAGGAGCTATCAAAAAGAATCAAAGGTGCAAAAGATCCACAGGGGAACAATGACCATAACATGATTAAATTTGGCATTCAATTTGAGCGAAAGAAACCCTGGTCAGAAGCAACTGTACTCAACTTAAAGTTAACTGCATGGGAATGAGGTGAGGGGTGCCTGGAGTGGACTGGGAATGGACTTGAGCAGCAAAGACATTTGATGAACAATGGCAATTTTTAAAATGCTATGCGCCCTGAAAAGATACATCCCAGTGAGGAAAGAGTATTTTCAGAAGGGGATAAATCAACCATGGTTAACCAGAGAAGTTAAAGGTAGTCTTAGACTGAAAGGAAAAACATACCACGTGGCAAGGATTCATGGCAAATCAGAGGACTGGGAAAGTTTAACAGTCAACGGAAGATGACCAAAAAAATGTATTTTCTCCCTCTGAGATTAATGAGGGCAAAGCAGCAAGTAACAAAAACAGGAATAGTTTTAAATATACAAAATGGTGAGAAACACAACAGTGAACATAGACCACTTAGAGAATTTGCTGGCAATTAATAATGACAAGCCTGAAATTGAGAGTAGTTTAACAAATACTTTGCATTAGTATTCACAATACAGGGTACTAAAAGCATTACAAATATATTAAATCATTATAACTAAAATAGGGGTTGGGGGGTGATAGAGACGAGGAAATAAGCACAATAACTATCAAAGAAAATGTTTTAAGGAAACTAATGGAGCTACAGGCTGATAAGTGCCTAGACCTGATGAGATGCATACTCGGATTTGCAAGGAAGTAGCTGGAGGGGGAAGATGCACTGGTAATAATCTTTCTAGAATGCTTGCCTTGTAGAAAGGTCTGAGACGATCAGAAAACTGCCCTTATTCAAAGAACAAGGGGAGAGAATAAAACAGCCAACAGTAGGTGTGCTAGTTTAACATCTGACATGGGGAAATGTTAGCCCCTAATGTAAAAGATGTAATAACAGGCTCACTCATGTCCTACAGGGAAAGAAATCTGTCATCCTCACCTGGCTTTGCATATAACTTCACACCTACAATAATGTGGTTGACTCTCAACTGCCCTCTGAAATGGCTTCCCAAACCATACTGTTGCATCAACGGCTACGAAGTCTCAACAAGGAGATGAGACGAGACAGACCACAGGGCATCGACCTATGCACTGGGAAAAAAAAAGTGGAAACAGCTGTACCAACCTTGCAAAGTCTGCCTTACTAACATCAGGAGTTTGTGCCAAAATTGGGAGAGCTGCATCAGATTAGTCAAACAACAGCCTGATACTGTTTGTAAGGTATGATTCCATGTGTATGACAATATCCCAGACTTCACCATCACTGGATATGTCCTCACCTAGCAGGACAGACCCAACACTCTAGTGACACAGTGGTGGACAGCTGGGCGGGAGTTGCCCTGGTGCCCTCAACATTGACTTCAGACCCCACGAATTCTCACAGCTTCAGGTTAAATGTGGAAAAAGATTTCTGCTGCTCTCCCTTGACTGACAAATTAGTGTTGAACACTTCAGGGAAACACTTGAGGATGGCAAAGGTGCAAAACGTACTCTGGGTGGGGGATTTCAATATCTATCACCAAGACTAGCTCAGCAGCAACATTACTGGACAAAGTGAGGACTGCAGATGCTGAAGAAGGGCTCATGCTCAAAATGTCAATTCTCCTGCTCATTGGATGCTGCCTGACCTGCTGCACTTTTCCAGCAACACATTTTCAGCAACATTACTGACCAAGTCAGCCAGGTCCTGAACGATACAGTGGATGGTGAGAACACCAGCAAGAGGGAAACATAGGTAACAATGAAGTCACCTATCTGTTGACTGCAGGTGCACCTGTCCATGACAGTAAGGGTGACCACTGCACAGTCCTGGTGAAAACAAAGCCCCATTCTCACATTGAGAATGTAATCCCTTGCGCTGTGTGGCACTATCACCATGCTAAATGGGACTAATTTAAAATAGATCTAGCAACTCAAAACTGGACACCATCAAGAGCATCTGAACTGCACTCCAGTCCAGTCTGTAGCCTCAGAACTTGACCCCCAATCAGCCATTACCATCAAGGGAGGGGATCAACCTGGTAGCAGAGTGCAGAGGGCATACCATGAGCAGCACCAGACCTAACCAAAAATGAGGTGTCAACCTGTTGAAGCTGCCAAACAGGCCTATTTGCATGCCAAGCAGCATAAGCAGCACGTGACAGACAGAGCTAAGCAATCCCACAACCAGTGGATCAATGGAAAGCTCTGTAGGCACACCGCATCCAGTTGCGTATGGTGGTGGACAATTAAACAACTCACTACCTGAGGAGGCTCCACAAAAACCCTATCCTCAATGGCAGAAAAGTTCAATAAAAAGATAACGCTGAAGCATTCATAGCAATCTTCAGCCTGAAGTCTCACAGCCATAGATACGTACAACACAAAAACAGATAACAAGAAACTGCAGGACACGGTAAAGGTTATGGGCCTGAAACACTCCAGCAATAGTAGTAAACACGTGCTCCAGAACTTGCTACTCCTCTAGCCAAGCTCTCCAGGACAGTTATAATACTGGCTTTGGACATCGGATGTACAATGGCACACTGGCTAGCATTGCTTCCGCTCAGCACCAGAGACCTGGGCTCAATTCCAGCCTTCAGTGAGTCTGTTCTGAGTTTGCACGTTCCCCTAAAGTCTGCGTGGGTTTCCTAATACAAACCAAAAAGGTGGAGTTTAAGTCAATTGGCCATACTAAACAGTCCTGTAGCGTCGAACGTTGGGCGAGCCACATGGGTTAACCATCGTAAATGCAGGGCAATGGAGACAGATAGGATTGGTGGGTCTCAATGGGCCAAATAGCCTGTCTATGCACTGTCAGGGTACTATGAATTACCTGCCAATTTGAAAAGGTGCAATGTGGAAAGTTGTCCTTAAACTAAAAGCAGGACAGATCTAATTGCCACTCCATCAGCTGACACTTGATCATCAGTAATGGGATCAAACTACTATCAAGCAGCACTTGCTCACTTGCAATCAGTTTGGGTTCTGCCAGAGCCATTATAGCCTTGGTTCAAGCACATACAAAACAGCTCACTGAGGAGAGTGACAGCCCTTGACATCAAGATCTCAATCAACCAAGTGTGGCATCCAGGAGCTCTAGCAAATGGACATCAGGGGCAAACTCTGATGGTTGGAGTCATACCCGTCACACAGGAAAATGGTTGCTGTTATCAAGGTCAGACATCTCAGCTCCAGCTCACGTCTGTACGAGTTCCTCAGAATCAAGTTAGAGGCCCAATGATCTTGAGATGTTTCAATGATCTCCTCTCCACCCCAAGTTTCATGTTATTATCTGAAAGACCCTCGCAGATCAATTTCACTATTTAAGAGGGTTCAGGGATATTACCTTGTACAAAGCACTAGCTCTGGGAGTAGGGGGAGGACAGTGAGAGGAAGAAGGAGAAACAGACAAAGAGGGAGGGAGGGAGTGAGTGAGACAGGCAGACAAAGAGGGACGGAGTGGGGGGGGGGGGGGGAAAGAGAGAAAAGAGCGAGAGCGAGAGAGGGGGAGAAGAACGAGAGCGAGATTGGAGTAAATTTGCGCCTTTGGCATCATTCTGTATTGCAATCTAGCCATGAACTAAACTAACCAATCTTCACAAAAGGTATCACAAACATCAATGTGCACCCAGCCACGATTACCACAACAGATGATTGGTGATCATACCAGTACCATCTGCACAGCTGTGGTAACACCCACGCCTAGTTATGGGACTGTTTGAATTATTAAACAGTGGGGGCAAAGGGACTAAAGTCCAAATAAGGTTTCTTCATTCCCATATACTGATCAAATGTAACATAGCAAGCTCCAGCAAGCAGCGAGGGAGCATGCCAGAAAATGGAACCTTCTCAAACAGATCAATTACAAGTAGTTGCCAAAATATATTGTTAATAAAAGTGTTTGAGTGTCAGAGTCACAAATGTACAGCACAGAAACAGACCCTTTGGTCCAAGTCATCCACGTCAATCAAATATCCCAACCCAATCTAGTCCCACCTGCCAGCACCCGGCCCATATCCCTCCAAACCCTTCCTATTCGTATACCCATCCAAATGCCTTTTAAATGTTGCAATTGTACCAGCCTCCACCACATCTTCTGTCAGCTCATTCCATACACGTACCACCCTGTGCATGAAAAAGTTGCCTCTTTTATATCTTTCCCCTCTCACCATAAACCTATGCCCTCGAGTTCTGCACTCTCCGACGCCTGGGAAAAGACTTTGTCTATTTACCCTATCCACGCCACTCATGATTTTATAAACTTCTGTGAAGGTCACCCCTCAGCCTCAGCCTCTCCAGTAAAAACAGCATAGGACAGTTCAGTCAATCCCTATAGCTCAAATCTTCCAACCCTGGCAACATCCTTGTAAATCCTTTCTGAACCCTTTCAAGTTTCACAACATCCTTCGGATAGGAAGGAGACTAGAACTGCACACAATATTCCAACAGTGGCCTAACCAACGTGCTGTGCAGCCACAACATGACCTCCCCACTCCTGTACTCAGTACTCTGACCAATAAAGGAAAGCATACCAAACACCTTCTTCACTATCCTATCTACCTGCAACTCTACTTTCAAGGAGCTATGAACCTGCACTCCAAGGTCTCTTTGTTCAGCAACACTGAGGAACAGTTTCAGCTGTGGTCACACCACCATGCAAAAAAAAATGACAACTCAACCTTTGTATCTGGCTCAATGAAATGGCAGTCCCTCCACTGTGTCCCATCAGCAGACACTCAACCATCTTACCATTACTCTTGAAAACTGAACTGCAACAGTAAAGGTAGGATACTGATTTAGTGGCAAGTTAAATACACAGCCTTAATGCCTCCTCAGCCACAGCCCTATATTCAGCAATTTCTCAAGTATGCATGCACGCTCTGCCAAACAGTTATTACAACATAGACACATCAAATTGTCAAGTACATCATGGCATTCCAGATCTGAGTTGCATACTCAAGGTGGCAATGCAGTCAGTTATCACCAAGAGTTTTTAACTTCAAAGCTGAACTACTTTGCATTTCCTGAACTTCAAATAGTCATTTATCTCAAAGCCTTTTCCCCAACACGCCTGTATTTTTATGAGTTATTTGTCTCTGACACAGCAAACATTTAACACAGCAACCAAACAGTCTCCGTCAGTCAACTGGTCTTCACCTCAAACATAAGCTATCTGAGGAAAGGCCTAAATATTATTTTCTTTGCTCATACATTTAAAACATGAAACAATAACCAGTCATCTTTACAAACAAGAAAATTAAAATCTCTAAATCATAATTAATAATCATGAGGACATTATTCAATTATTTCTAGCAGGATTTCAACTGAAAGTTACTTTCAAGTGTAGGTAAACCAAGGACAAATTGTACATGGCTCTCTTACCTGCCAGCAGACATGAGGAGATTTACGTTCCAGAATAAACTGTGTTAAAGGTGAAGGTTCCAGCTCATATTTATCAAACGGCAATTTATCAATAACCATTGGGTCACAATCAATGCAGGAAAATTTCACCACAGGATGAGCGTTGCGAGGTGGCTGGTTTAAGAAAGTGGATAGAAATGAAACAAGCCATGTCCAGTATCAAAATTTTATAAAACAAACCAAGTTAGCCCCAAAACAGTTTAATTTGCTACAACACTCATTTGGTAATACAAAACTTGTACACTGACAAAAGATTTAAGCAAAGTTTTTCATCTCACACTCATTAGTACAACTCAAAAGAATACCAATGAAAAGGGAACATGTTTAGTCTGTATGAGAAGAGTGTGCTGTTTGATTAGCAGAAGTATTGCCATGGAGAACGCAAATTAAAACATGATTGAGTGTTAACTGTCAAACCTTATTTAAATTTAAACAGACAACAGTTATTACCCATTTCTTTCAGTTGAAACAGGCACAGAGTACACATTATTTTAGTCTGCAAAGAACAGGTCCCGTGTATTCATTACTGGAGCTACCAGTACATAATGTACCACATTGTGAGCCCAACAGACAATCTGAATTTGTTGCCAGTCTAATTGTTCACACACAAGAGATTATTAATGAAATCTTGTCCAATTACAAAATCTCACCAAGCAATGGACCCATTAAGCATGAACTGGTTGGAAACAACACATTGTGCTATTCCAAACAGGCAACGGATATGCGGGTTAACAATTTTCCAATTTTTGGGGCACATCACCTACATACCACATAAATAATGAAAATCACCTTCTGATTATTCAATTATGCATCATGTAGAATATCTTTTTGGCTCTATAGCAGTATCCAATTAGGGGTGAACTCAACTCATGTAGCTACTTCACTGGAGCAGTGTGAAACATTATGCGTCACCTATTAATCAAACCTGCGAGAGACCTTACTCTTGCAGGAAAAATGTGCATTTTTTTCTGAAGCAAAACTGGCAACCTTAGACTTGTTCATCAATTTGAATGCTAGATAGTGAGCTGATGAACAAATCAGGGGAGCAATCATCACAGAGGATGGCTTTGATGTGGGCTGAGCATCTACTGTGCAGGGTCAGCAAATGGTTTCAGCCCAACTTACAACGTTGCCGATAGGGCCAATGTTATAGTGCATGGAACTGCAAGAATCCCAAACTATATGCAATCCAGTGAAAGCATGCTTGCAGTTGACAGAAGAGGAAAAACCCCTGGCTGGGAGTGAAGATAGTCCAGTGGTAATGTCACTCCACTAGTAATAACCCTGCAGTCAAGACAAATGGTCTGGGTACATAGGTTCAAATTCCACAATGGCAGCTGGCCAAATTTGAATTCGGTCAACAAACCTGGAATATTGATGGTCAGAAAGTGAACTATTATCGACCCTCATTTACAAAACAAAAAAAAAAGTCCTTCCCAGTGAAGGATATTTGCTGTTTTGCCCTGATCAGGCTGACGAGTAATTTCAGATGTACATAAATGTGGTAGGCTCTTAGTTGCCCTCTGATAGGATCTTGCAAGCAACTCTGTTCCAGAGCAATTAGGGACAGGCAAGAAATACTAATCTTGCCAGCCATGTCCACATCCCATCAGGAAAAAAAAAGTATTTGACTGGTCCATTTCGAAAGGTGAATTTGAACTCATGATGGAGTCCTTAAGGTGTGAAAGAAAGTAACTTGCTTGCAGTTACAGATTCACAATGCAAATGCATCACCTCCATATCAGGAGTATCTAAGGTGGATGAGGTAAGCTGTCATTTCCTCAGACAAGTTTCTCTTGGAATCCAATGAAGTTGGTTGACAGCACCAGACCTAGAAGGGATCACATTGCAACACTACCTCTGTGTATACATGATGCCATTAAAACCGCACTCAAGTGCACATGATGTTCCCTTTTCTATTGGTGTTTCTTGCAAATCATCCTGATGAACCCAAGATGAAAATCTTGGACAAAATGATTTTTTTTTCCCCACAATTCTTTCTAACAGTCATTCTAGAATTTGTGTACGCATATTAAGCCTTTTAAGTATTTAGTTTAAGGATCAAAGAAATAAAAATCAAATGGGCTTTGCAATATTTACACACATCACATTCTGCAGGAGCTCTTTTTAAGAGAATCTCAAACGTAAGTAATAAACGGAGCTTAATTTGTTATATTAGAGGTACCAGAGCAGTCTGCAAGAATTTGTTCTACTTTGTATTTCAGATGGCAAGATTTGGAAGTGTTGTGCATACAGAGTGGGAAACCTCAGTCCAAACCTCTGGTAGCATTAGGATAAAAGTGGTTTGGGGGCCTCATATACACACACAAGCAGTCAAACATTGCAAGATAGGAAGGCAAAAAAAAGTAGCGTTCTTTCATTTGCCATTTTAGATAAAGATATACACACGAATACAGTACTTGAAGTTAATTAATTGATATATAAAATATTTTGGAGGCATATAGATGTATTAGTAAATTGGCAAAAAAAAACTTACTAGGGTTGGAGAGTTTTGGTCTGGCCAGAAGGACTCTGGGATCGGCCAATGCCCAACTGGAACACCAGTTTTGTGGTTGGGCCGTACATAGATGAGTTTGTGACAACTGTGCCAAAGCTGTGATCCAAACGGAGGGGCAGATTTAAGAGCATCAAGAATACCATCTAGACAAGATTAATAAAATGTAAGTGACAGACAACCATACTGACAATTATTTGGTTTAATTTACTGTCATAGGTTCCTTAATGATAACATGTGTTCAATCAGAGTTTGAGAGAAGATTTGTAGCCCGGGTGCTTGTTGTTGTAGTTCTGTTCGCCAAGCTGGGAATTTGTGTGGCAGACATTTCGTCCCCTGTCTAGGTGACATCCTCAGTGCTTGGGAGCCTCCTGTGAAGCGCTTCTGTGATCTTTCCTCCGGCATTCGAAGTGGTTTGAATCTGCCGCTTCCGGTTGTCAGTTCCAGCTGTCTGTTGCAGTGGCCGGTATATTGGGTCCAAATCCATGTGCATATTGATTGAATCTGTTCAGATTCAATCAATAAGCACATTGATTTGGACCCAATATACCGGCCACTGCAACAGACAGCTGGAACTGACAACCGGAAGCGGCAGATTCAAACCACTACAAATGCCGGAGGAAAGATCACAGAAGCGCTTCACAGGAGGCTCCCAAGCACTGAGGATGTCACCTAGACAGGGGACGAAATGTCTGCCACACAAATTCCCAGCTCGGCGAACAGAACCACAACAATGTGTTCAATCATTTTTTACACTGACTCACTTCTATTTACAAGGGAGTTGGATAAACAAGGCGACTCAATGAACAAATTAACTGAGAAATTTGAGAATCTTGGGTTCAAATCTAACCCAAGCCTAGGCAGTCAATTAACCCTCAATGCTGATTTTAAGGAACTTATCTGAAGTGTAAGAACTATCTCTAGTTTTAGAGAATGTAGCAAAAATTTAGCACTAGCAATTCAACTACATTTTTGAATATAACAGCTTAAAATAAAATAATGTAATTAGAAAAGACGATTAAGAATTAAGACGATTAAGAACCAAACATAAAAGGAAGATCAAACAAGGCCAGATTTAATTAGCTTACATCAGGTTACAAGTTAAAAGTTCATAGTGTAAAAAAATTTAGCAATTAGTCACACATTTCTGGGTAAGCAGGGTCTTTATTATCTTCACGAATTAAGTTAGCAATTCTGGGAAAGAGAATTATAAAATGCTATTGTGATATATAGACTGATTCTGTAACTAACAGGAATAAAGATTGTATTGCAAGGATAATAGTTTATTTGCATTTCTATTTGAACCACCCCTTGTTATGAAGCCATCCAGATAATTCAAGGTGGAGCTTTGTCGCAAATATTTTTTTCCTGACAGAAGGAAACAGTCCAGTTTGAGAAGAGATGTTTTGGTCAAGGTGTTTGCTGCAGCTCCATGAATTGACAGCCAAGAAAATAAATGTTAGCTAGCCCTACATTTCAAGTAGAGAAAATATCAACTTGATTGTGCACCTCGTGGAATGCAGAATAAAGTTCTATATCAGCTTGAATTTCCCCATGGAAGAATAAGTCAAAGATCAATTCCAGCTTGAGGAAGAAATCTGAAGTGGTCCTTAGAGCTTGAAAACAGTCACACAACCTAGCTTTGAAAGCTATGGAAAGGGCAATTGGATATCTGTCAGCAACCTAAACAAGGTGCAAGACATCCCCATTCATGTCATCTGTGAACATAAAGTGTAAGATCACCTCAAGAAAATGTGAATGATAGCAGAGGAAAGCTGAAACAAAATAATATCAGAATCATTTCAGAATCACATCTAAGTGGATTCATGAGGAAGTGAATAAACTAGGAGCTCATATTAAAGAAACTGAGGAAACTAACAAATTGGAGTGATTTTATAATCCACATTTGACAAAACTACAGGTACTGGAGCTGCCTTTGGTAAGCTTTGTTTTTGTAAGAATGTAAAATATTCTGTCCTTGATCCAGTGTTCAAATTTCTCCTTTAAACATGAACAGTACCTAGTGGGAAATGTAGTCCTACAGCACAAAACTATTCCTCACAAAACATTAAATTTGACTAGTGTGCTTGTGTGGGGGAAATGCTTAATATGTTGGTGCACAACATGGTTATGTCTGAACTGGGTGCACTTGTGGACAAAGTGTGCCTTGAAATGCAGTGAATTTTATTTTCCAGCATTAACCACCTTAAAGAGCACAAGAACATTAGAAATTTCATGAACATCAATTAGGTGTCCTATAACAATGGAGGAAATTCATTCAGTGCTAATCACTTGCCTGTTAATGCTCAGTCAAGATTCACATACGAACGAAGACAATTGAGAATTAATGGCAAACCACAACGTGTGTCTCAGTGAAGTATTAGGACAACATGGGACATCAAGCAATTCAAAACAGAAATCAAAAAATCCTCAATTCTGAACTACAAAAAGTTAGCTTTTATGTTCCATGTCAAGATGCTGTGCATTTTTAACAATTTCTTTGCATTATAAACAATCCTCTCTTCGACAAAAAGGCATAAGACCATGTGTTATCAAGGTAAAATGAGCAAATTAACAGAAGGCGAAAACATATCTTGTGGAATAAGTGATTACCTCGTAGGTAATTTCACCATTTTTGACAGAACAAGTATCTTTTTCACGTGCTTCATCAAGACAGAGGTGTTTCAAAAAGTAAACAGTACAAAGAAGGGATTAGGTTTCAATGCAATTCAAGATGGTTTTCTAAAGGGTTTAAAATCTGACCTAATGTTGAGAAAAATTTTGTTCAAAATCAGGAAAACCATTTAACTCCAAAATGAAAACATGCAGAGTTGAAGTGATTTCTACATTCTCATGACTCCCAAAAAAAGTTTCCTGATCAATTGACTGATGCACACAAATACCCTACAATTTAAGTCAAATGCAGATGTCTGACACTACATACAAATTGTCTTTCTCTAACGGAGACAACTGAAGTTCTATGTGGACTATGGCTAATTAATATCAACGACTGATGAGCAAAGTTTGTGAGGAGATCGAGAATCAATGGTAATGGTTTCGCCCTCAATCTCGAATTATTCTAAGAACATTGCTATGGCCATCAATTGAAACAGTTGAATTATAGAGCCGTATTGAATTCAAGTACCTCAAATGAAGTACTTCTCACAAAACTGTTGCTTCATTCCTTTATATCCACTCCAAGTAACAGTGCTGCTTCAACATTTCTCTTGGGTAGTTCTCAATTACGATCTGTCTTTTTTAACAGAATGGTCGAGAATGATTCAAGTGTTACCCTGCTGCCACTAACCTCGACCTTTTGTGCATGCATGCAAATTATGGAATTTGTACTCCCTATAGACTTAGAAATATAATCTACAAAATCGTCACACACCAAGCATAAAAGTTTTAGGAACCAAAATATTGAAGGAAACAGTTCAAGAAGGTAAACACAGATTAGAAAGGCTATTTATTCTGTGGTATTTCAAAGATGCATGAACACCCCTAGATGTTATTAAAACTTGGTTCTGACCTAACTCCAAATACTCAACTCTACTACTCAAATCAGAAATCTGTTTTCCATGCTACTTTGATCTTGCCCTGGGTCTTGTAATTGGAGTTAATTTTCCAGATCTATTTCTTGACCATAATAAGGGCACCATGTGCCTCTACTAAATTAAATGTCAGTCACCTCCCTTTGATTCTCAAGTCTTTCTTACAAGTTCAGAGGAGACTCCTCTTTTGAATGGTTCATTCTGATTAATAGACTGAATTGAACACTAACTAGCATGCTCTTGTTGGGGCTAATTGATGAATTCTGAATGCATTGTACTGATACTGCTGGTATGACACTTAGACCTTATTTACCTTAATTATTCAGCTGCACTGATTTGATGACCTTACTACAGCTTCATATCTTTGATCTTCAGCCATTATTTTGACGCTATAAAGAGAATGAAGGGCCTTTTCCTTTACTTGCTAGAAGCAGTACTTGACATTTACTCTAAGAGGCTCCATTAAGTTTTGTCTTAGACACTCCATCAACCCAACTTCCTATGTACTGCACAGCAGCATTCAGCCTCTGGTTTCCTGCTTAACTTGCACCATAAATCACAGGATCCCTGCAACATGAATTACTAAGCTCGATATAGCTGCAGCAAGATTAGAACAGATTAAGGTTGATGCACTAAATTCACCAATTTCTGATAATTAACTTCAGTAGGAAGACTAAGGGGTTGCAACTGTTTCAACTTTGACAACACTAACAGCAAAGTGGTATAAACCATCTAAAAACGTGTCAAGATTGCACATCTTCTTTATAACAATAAGAAATGTAAGAAATTGGAATAGAGTTGGGCTTTTCAGCCCCTTGCGCCTGTTATCCCCTTCAAAAGAATCATGGCTGACCCAACATTCCTAACATCATATCCTGCCCTTTGTCCCATAAACGTTGATTGCCTTACTGATCAAGAAT
Source organism: Chiloscyllium punctatum (assembly GCF_047496795.1). Taxonomy (NCBI): domain Eukaryota; kingdom Metazoa; phylum Chordata; class Chondrichthyes; order Orectolobiformes; family Hemiscylliidae; genus Chiloscyllium; species Chiloscyllium punctatum. Next base: position 5,505,686 of record NC_092753.1, on the reverse strand, counting down.
CTCAGCCCTAAATACAGGTATCCCCAACTTTTCGAACGTTTGCTTTAACAAAAGACTGACATTCGTACCTGTTTTCGCAATTTTTGCTTATATGAAAATAGCGCTACTTTCTCCATTTAAATAATGCAATTTGGCTTTACGCTGTTTCCTGGGAACACTCTGGTTTCGGATAGCAGGGGGGTTACCTGTATACATACAAGTACTCTGCCCCCACAGCTTTTTGTGACGAGTTCCAAAGTCTGTCAACCCTTAAGAAATTCCTCTTAGTCTCATAATAAAAGGGGTATTCATTTAAGACGGAGATGATGCCCTATAGTCCTCGACTCTCCCATGTGGCAAATGCCCTCTAAGCATTTACCCTGTCGTCAAGCCTCTTCAGAAACCTATAGGTTTCAACAAGTTCACCTCTCATTCTTCTGAACTCCAGTGAGAACAGTCCCCAACCCTAAACCTTTGCTCCTAAGACCATTCCTCCATTCCTGGTTTCATTCTAGTAAACATATACTAAACATACTCTGACCTGTATTGAAATAAATACTTTTCCTTAGGTAAGGGGACGAATCTGTTCACAATACTCCAGATGTGATCTCACCAGTCACTTGTACAGCTATGCTAACACTTCCCTTCCCTTGAAATAAAGGGCCAACATGCCATTTGCCTATCTGACTACCTGCTGCACCTGTCAATGTTTCATGCACAGGTTCTGCTCTTTTGTTCTCCCTTCCAAAATCAACTTCACATTTTCCCCACCATTGTACTCCATTTGCCAATTCTTTTACCCACTTATTTTAGCCATAAAATGTTTGCATTCCTCTCACAATCCACCTTGCCATCTATTTTTGTGTCATATGCAAATTTGGCTCAGTACATTCATTTCCTTCCTCCAAGTCATGAACTAACATAGTGAAGAATTACAGTCCCAGCACTAATCCCTGTGGCACCCCAGTGATGACGGGTTGGCAACCTGTGAAAGAACCCCTCATCCCTAATCTGGACTGTTTCCTGTCTGTTGGCCATTTCTCTATCCACACCAATATACTACCCATGTCTAGATTCCCCTCTACCCACTCTGGTTGAGAGTTCCTCAAAAAACTCGAGATGGAAAGGACTTTCCTCTCATGAAGCCATGCTCACCCTGCTTGATTAGATTATGATTTTGCAAATGTGCTCATACATCCTTATTAACTGATCCTCACATTTGTCAACCAATTCATGTTTGGCCTATCAGACTATAGTTATCCTCTTTTTGCGTCTCTTCCATTTTGAATAGGAGTATCACATTGGAAGTTTTCCTGGCCTCTGGTGCTTCTCCAGATCCAAGGACTTTTGGAAAATTACAACCAATGCATCCATATCACTGCAGCTACTTGCTTTAGGGTCTTAAAATCTAAACCATCAGGTCCAAGGGACTTAAGCCCTTTACCCTATTACTTTGTCTTATGATGGTTTTTCATTCCTACCACACATTCTTTACTATTAACAGGATGTTTCAAGTATCTTCGACCATAAAGACTGATGCCAAATATCTGTTTGACTCCTGTGCCACTACTTTGTTCCCCATAACTATCTCCCCAGACTTATTTGCTCAGAAACCTAGGTTCACCAAGGCAACTTCCTTTTTATATATTTAAAGAAGCTCTTTTCGTCAATTTTGATATTCATTACTAGTTTGCCCTCGTACTTTATTTTCTCTCTATCTTCATGAATTGTTGGAATTATTTTTAAAATCTATTAAATGTGGTGAACATCTACAAAACTTGTTTTTCTGGCAATTTTAAGGCAATATGTATTTTACATTGAGGACACGGAATTTCAATAAAATAAAGCAGAAGCATCTTCCACCTTGAAAATATTGCCATGTGCCTTAAAATTTAGTCCTGCACAACATTATCTTAGAATCAAATGAACACTCGCCACAGCAGTTCTAATGTCCCTTTATTGCATCACAAAACAAAGCAACCATCACATTCACATGACCAGTGAGAATACACAATATTGAATGATGGTCTGAAACCAATTCAACTTTGTGGCTTGCTGGACAGGATGCCAGGCAAACTCAAACACTGCATCCTTGTTAAATAATTTAATAATAGGGTACACACAGGGAAACCTCTCTTTCCTCTGGGAGGTGTATCCAGAAAAAGGGTGACAAACTGTGCGATTAGAGGCTGATGGTAAAAGCATTTCTACAACAGAAAGGGAAAATCTGGAGTGCTCTCATCTGCTGTGCCTCAATCAGTTGAAACTTTCAAAATTAAGATGGAAAGGTTGTTGTTCAACTAGTATATTCATGGTTATAGAACCAAAGCAACAGATAAAGTTAAGATCAAGATCAGACACAATCTAACCAAATAATGGAACACATTTGAGGAGTTTTTGCTGTTCCTATGCTCTGACATTCAACCAATCCATTTTTAATGGCACCTTAAGTAGATAAAACTTCAGAGGGCTAATCTCAGCATTGGCTTGTGGAACAAAATCATAAATACAAATTATTTAAGTATGTGCATTTAGGTAAAAGGCATAACTTACCTTCTCCAACAGGTGCTGGATCTGGGCCAGTTTTTTCAAAGTTAAGCACTACTCCACTTTGCACTTTCTGCACAAGTGATTCCAGACACTGGAGTAACATTCGCTGGGTGCACACACAATATGAACGACCTGAATAATTTTTTTAAAATAATGCTTTTAAGAACTTGTACAAATATTATTTCAGACATACGAAATGCACATTTGACCCGTTTCCAGATTTCGACATTAACAATTTCAGCCATTCATTGAGAGTGGACCAATTTTTATTTAAAAATCAGTGAAATGACAATTTTATAGGCAATACTCAAAAAGCTCACTGGAAAGATTTACCATAAACAGAGGTGAAAGAGAAAACTCACATGTGCATCAGAACCTCATTCAATATATGATATTCAGAACGGAAAAGCAATCAAGTAATCTTCAACGAAGGCTCATTCGAGCACATGAAGTTAAAAGCATCATTCTGGTATTTTTAATTATCAAAAAGGTCTGAGACACCAAGGATGGTGCAAAAATGATTTGCTGGAATGATCTAGAATTGGGGGACCTAGACTGAGAATCACGGCCAGACCATTCAGGAGAGACATGAGATAGCACTTCAACACACAGAATGACAGGTGTTTGGGACTCTCCTCCACAAACAGCAGCTGATGCTTGATCATTTGCTCATTTTAAATCTGAGTCAGAATAACAAACACCTGGATACTTGACCTTTAGAAAACTATGCTTCCCACATCACTGTCTAACAGTAGCAACATCAAGTCGACATCAGTGCTGTGGAAGACAAATCAATTATCCAGAGGTACATCTTACAGCAAAATTACAGCTATGTGCACTACTGGTAGGCAATGCCTTATACATTTATCTACTAGGGGTAGAGTAATTATGTACTCTGAAAGTGGACATCTCACCAGGACCAGATGGACTTTACCCCCAAGTTCTGAAGGAGATAGCAGGGGAAATTTTGAGGTATTTGTGAAGATCATTCATCAATCACTGGAGTGAGAGTTCCAGAGGACCAGAAAATGGCTATTGTATCACTCCTGTTTAAGGAGGGTGGTGACAGGCAGAAGATAGGAAATTGTAAACTGGTAATTCCCGACCTTAGTCATTGGTAACATTTGAATCCATTATTAAGGATGAGATTCTGATTTGTACATCATTTGTTAAAACAGAACTGAGTCAGTACACTTCTGTCAAGGAGAAGTCACACCTGACAAATTTATTACAATTCTTTGAGGTGGTAATGAGCATGTTAGACAAGGCAACACCAGTGGACATGGTCAATTTGAATTCCCAGAAGGCTTTTGACAAGATGTCACACAGAAAAGAATCCATGGTGTTAGGGACAAGGTACTGGCATAGATCAAGGATTCGCTGACTGGCACAAGGCAGAGAATGGTGGATAAAGGGGTTTTCCCAGAATGGCAGCTGGCGACGAGGGACGTTCTGCTCGGAGCACAATTGTTCATGTTATACATCAAAGATCTAGAAGGAGGAACGGAGGATGTTGTTGCTAAGTTTGCAGATGACACTAAGATGGGCAGAGAGATAGGTAGTATTGAGGAAGCAGAGAAGCTGCAGAAGGACTGGGACAAGCTAGGACAGTGGACAAAGAAGTGACATATGGAATATAGCACGGGCAAGTGAGAGGTTATGCACCTTGCAAGGAGGAATAGAGATATTAACTATTTTCTAAACAGAGAAAAGATTTGGAAATCCAAAGTGCACAGTGACTTTGGAGTTTTTGTTCAAGCAGGTTTTTTTGGCAGTTGGGAAGGCAAATGCAATAGTAGCATTTATTTCAAGAGGACTACAACACAAGAACAGGGATGGACTGCTGAGGCACATCTAAGGCTCTGGTCAGACTGCAATATTGGAATATTAAGCGCAATTTTGGGCCCCGTATCTGAAGAGATCCATAGGAGGTTTATAAGAATGATCCCAGGAATTAAAGGCTTTTCTTATAAGGAACAGTTTGAGTCTCTGGGTTTATACTCCAAGGACCTGAGAAAGATTTGGGTGGGGATGGGAAGGTAATTTCATGGAAATGTGTGAAATTCTGAGAAACTTGGATAGTGGACATGCTGCACTAGTAGGAGAGACTAATACCTGATGGCAGAGACTCAGAGTGAAGGCACTACACTTTAAATTAAGATTGAGGAGGAATTATTTCAGTCAGAAGGTGATTAAACTGTGGAACTCATTACTGCACAAGGTTGTGAACACCAAATCACTGATGATATTTAAGAAAGACAGGATCCTGATAAGCAAGAAATCAAGGGTTACAGAGAGAAGGCAGGAAAATGGAGGTTGAGGAACATATCAGTCTTAATTCAACGGTAGAGTAGACTCTATGGCCTAAATGGCCCAATTCTGCTCATATCTTGGATGTAGGCTAGAGTCACAGATGTACAGTATAGAAACAGACTCTTCGGTCCAACTTGTCCATGCCAACCAGATATCCTAAATTAATCTAGCACCATTTGCCAGCATTTGGCCCATATCCCTCCACACCCTCCCTATTTATATAACCATCCAGATGCTGTTTAAATGCTGTAATTGTGCCAGCCTCCACCAATTCGCCTGGCTGCTCATTCCATACACGCACCACCCTCTGCAGGGCAATGTCGTCCCTTAGGTTAGTTTTAAATCTTTCCTCTCTCACCTTAAACCTATGCCTCTAGTTCTGGACTCAATCACCCCAGGGAAAAGATCCTGTCTATTTACCCTATCCATGCCCCTCAATTTTATAAACCTCTATCTCTGACACTTTGGGGAAAACAACCCCATCACCAGACCATGGCAACACGACGCCTGGAAAAGCGACTCATCTTCCGCCTAGGAACCCTCCAGCCACACAGCATGAATGCAGATTTCTCCAGCTTCCTCATTTCCCCTCCCCACACCTTATCTCAGTCCCAACCCTCGGACTCAGCACCGCCTTCCTAACCTGCAATCTTCTTCCCGACCTCTCCGCCCCCACCCCCTCTCCGGCCTATTACCCTCACATTAAACTCCTCCCACCTATCGCATTCCCAACGCCACTCCCCCAAGTCCCTCCTCCCTACCTTTTATCTTAGCCTGCTTGGCACACCCTCCTCATTCCTGAAGAAGGGCTTATGCCCGAAACATCAATTCTCCTTCTCCTTCGCCTTTGATGCTGCCAAACCTGCTGCACTTTTTCAGCAACACATTTTTAAGGAAAACAACCCCAGCCTATTCGACCTCTCCCTATAGCTCAAATACTCCAACCATGGCAACATCCTTGTAAATCTTTTCTCAATCCTTTCAAGTTTCACCATCTCCTTACTATACAAGGGAGACCAGAATTGCACTCAATATTCCAACAGTAGCCAAACCAACGTCCTGTACAGCCGCAACATGACCTCCCAACTCCTGTACTCAATACTCTGAACAATAAAGGAAAGCATACCAAACACCTTCTTCACTATCCTAGCTACCTGCAATTCCACTTAAGGGTCTACGAACCTGCACCCCAAAGTCTCTGCCATTATTTGCTCATTTACCAAACTGCAGCATTCATTACGGAACAGGGACGATTGAGGTTTTATGGTTTCTATTACACTTAATGATAGAAACACTGACAAAACATTTGCTAAATTTGTATTCCCTGTTAACCACACATTGCTAGTTATTAATACATCAGACAATTGACCCTTTTGATTGAAGAGCTGCTGTCAGTTAGCAACAGAAGAGAAATACTGCTTAAAAAAAATTAGATTTTGTCAATGTTTCAGGACAGTTTGCAAGAATACCAGTTCAGAGTAAAATCAATATTTTATTGCAAGAAGAGTGTGCTAATTGGTAGGCAAGTGGACTCTAATTGTTAGAGGTGTTGCTATGGAGAATTAAGCCTTTAAGGTTGATGGTCAGTCAAATGCTACACTGTGAAATTTTAACCAAGAAGGTTGAATCTGTTCGGACAGGGCACAACCCTGAGAAACAAGCCACTGAATGGCTTTCACCTATTCTTCTGGGTTGTAACAGAAGCAATGCATGCGCATGTCATTTCTGTCTGGAAAGAACAGAGCTCTATGTACAAATATATGTATTTGACAGGACATGCAAGTGCCCCACACTCCAAGCTCAATCTACATGCCCAACATGGTTATCAATGGAACTCGAGGCAATGTGCAAGAAAAGTTGTATAGCAGTCGTGTTACCCAGAAATGCACAAAACGTACTCACCACATGACAAATTCTGGGCCAGAATGGGAAATAGTGTACTTGAATTTAGGATTATTTGCTCATGTACAAAACTACAACATTCATTATCAAAGAGGGGATGATTGTAGTTTTATGATTTCAATCATATTTAATCAACATCAGAAAACTAACAAGACTGTAAATTCAGTCAAATCAACTGACATGAGAATATATGTGCTATTAAAGGTGTATTCATGTCAGCAGTAATGAAATTATTCCTGTAACTTTTCCACTCTTTGATAAAACAAGTTTTTACTCATTTTAGAGAATGGGTTCATCAATTCGGAGTATCCCACTATTTATATCTAAAAAGATTTGAGAGTTTACTCTCAGGTTTCTTCAAGAACAAACAGTTCACAAACATTTTCTCCCCAAAGCTAAGGCAGAAATAAGATAACATACATCTGGCCGCACATTTGTCAGAGCCAAATACACACATACTAATGGCAGACCAAGAGCACAGGCTGGCAAAGATTTTTCAGTTCATGAAAATTGAAGTGATAGTGTTAGTTGTTCCTTGACAGGTCTCTATATGATAAGCCAAGGTTTGGGCCATTTAGTTCAGCGGCCTTCCTGGGTATAGGTGTACAGCGTAGAACTCCTTGATGAAAAAGATCTCATTTGCAGTCACTTCTCTCTCAGGGTGGATAACTTTTGCGGAAGTGGACATAGGGGAGAGATCGCACGAGACAAGAGTGTTTGTCAGGACTGTTGTCAGTACATATTCTCAGACTTGCCCCACCTGCTCGATGAGGCCCTTCAAGTCTCTCATTTGCATATTTCAGACAGAGATTCTATTATTTCATGTCTGTTTTGTCTGCCAAATAGGTGATTGCACTTAATGTCTCATCTCAGAAACTCAAAACTTTAGGGCTGTGCCAATCAACAGGAAAAGAGATTTGCACGCTCATTGGTTTGACTGGATTATTTTTTAAACCTCACTTCACAGAATGCAAAGTTTTAAGAATTGCAGTCGTGAGTCTGGACGGCTTTTCTTTTCCTGAAAAAAACGTTCTGTAAAGAGACTGATGTAATAAAACACATTCAGCCCGTGACAAGGTGAAGGCAAAATGTTAAGTTTTTTGTTTCAAGCAAATTGAAAATCGTCAAGAGATATTCACCACAAGTTCAGATATCAAGACTATGCTGCTGACAAGGGCCTATAGATGAATGATAGCAGTTGGTAACTGCACAGTTGGCCTAGCCATCCATCAGACCTGGTCTGACATCAAGCAATCTTCTTAAAAGTAGTTCAATATTTAACGATCATTCTCGAAGACAGTGATAACCTCAAGATCTTTTTATTCACAATCAAATACCACCTTCAAACTCTTTCATCCAATCTGTCAAGCATGAAGTGTGGGGAACTCCCATGATCAAGGTCTTTTTCCACAACAATTCAAGTCAATAATCATTATTCTTACTATTACATTTTTCGATCCTCACAGCAATTTCCCCAAGCCCACTATCATATTACCCAAACTCTCAATGTCAAACAATTCTGTTTTTTGCCTTCAAATAGCAAAACTTTCAAATTCCAAATTCCCCCAGTGCATCACTCTTTCCCTTCTTTAACTTGTTTGAAGAACATGTGACCATACAAGCTTTTTTTGCCTTTCCAAGTTGGACACTCATTTCACACCTGCCCATTTTCAAAATATTTCAGATGCTCATCCACAGGGATGAATGTAAATGCAGGTGTACTGTAGGTTATAAGCACAAATTAAACTTAATTGATTCTATCTCAAACATTACAGCAAATTGTACACCAAAAGTCGACAATGATGCATACTGAAATTTCAAGAAATTTAGAAAGTGTTCTGTGACAGTAGTCTGACTCTTGCCTGGAGATGCAATTAACAAAGCAAACAGAATACTGGGTTTGTTCATTATACCAAAGTACAAATCCCTGGAGATCGTGCTTGGGTTGGACGATTGCAACAGAAATCCACGGATGAGAAAAGTTTCATCAATTTTATTCTTGCGCCACTAAAATGGCACACAGAGGAGAAGTGTTCTTACGTGTAAAAGCTATAAAACAAGTTTGACATATTCAAACTTGACCATCTGCAAGGCTACTCTGCTTGGACAACATCTGCATGTACAGAAACCCTTCACAGCTTAGAAAGACAATTTTGAAATGTCAATGTTGTAATACAAGAAATGGGACAGCCATTTTGCAGACAGCAAAAGTCGCACAGAACAGCCATGTGATAGGTACCAGATACTTTGCTTTTGATGATGTCGGTCAAACAGTAATTATTAAAAAGGGGAATGGGTTGAATTTGGCCGTTCACTTGGCAAATTCTGCCTTAGGATCTTTTGCCTCCACCCAAGGGCATAACCTAAGTTAACATCTCGTCTAAAAGACACTATCTCTAGCTGTATTACTGACAGAGGGAATGCAGAGGAATACAACCTGCGTCACTATCACAGTGAACGAGTGTCAACCTGGATTTTGTGGTGCAATCTTACAGATATCTTTGCCAATAAACCATGGCAGACACTATTGTGAAAATAATGTTTTTTAAAATTGCAAAGCAACCCAGAAAAGGATGGTTAAAGAATAAATTCATAATCATGAAGAGTTCAAATTAATTATCAAGAAAGGTTTTTCACCCAAGTGAAAAAGAATAATAAGGTTAATTAGCCAAAGCAGAATAAGGTTAATTTGAGCTCTTGTGGTACAATGATAAAATCCCTTCTTCTGAACCAAGAGGTCTGAATTCAAGCCCCAACTGATCCAGAGGTGTGCAAAAACACCTCTGAACAGGACACGTAAAAATGTTACTCGCCGATTGGGAAATTTAGGATACCTTTGAAATTAGTTGCAATGAACGGATTTACTTTTTCTCATCCTGCACTTGTTTTGTTCCTCAGGGAAACAGCAGCCTAGCTGGATACACCCATGTTGATGATGAACTAAGAGAAGTCAATCCCAGAGGGAGACAGAAACAGCACACTTGCCAATTATATGGCAATTAACCAAGAATAACATGATCATGCTACTTTAATTGTCAAAGTTACTTAACTAATTAACTTTGTCAAGACCTCAATAGTTGTCTCACTTAGGAATATTAGGCTGTTATACAATTTAGAAGATCATACCTGCAACAATATTTAACTAAATGCATCTTTTGCATTGTCAAACTTGAATTTTACACAACAAGTGTTTGCAACAAGGTTTCCATTCGCTTTTATTAAACAAGCTCACATTCAAACAGAATGATTGTGAGGGCAGCATGCAAGATGAGAAGTCAAGTGGTCAGCAGAGTATTACAAGATACTGCACAAAGCCAAAATCACCAAGGGATACTAATATGGTAGGAACAAATTACAAGGCAGTTGTATGAATAGATAAAATGTCAAACTGCAAGAAAAATGCTACAATAGCACACTAGTTATTTGAATCTGGAGTCAAATTATACCTCGCAATTTTGTGGTCCAAACTTTTTATTTTGCCAGTATTATTTAGCAATGCAAAATGGCTTTCACTTCATGTCAGCACCATTCTCATCTAGAATGGAGATGATAGCCAAGTAACCCATCATACATGTCTCAGAGTGCAACGATGAAGGTGACAGAATGGAGTTTACACATGATACGTTACTAATCTTTACTAGAGAACTCACTCTGCTTTTAGTAGAAGTTGCTCAGTTTTGACCATGTATTCAGTTAATTTCACAATAAAAATATAAATTCTGTGACCAGTTTGTTGAATGGTATTTTTTTAAATTAAGAACTGTTGGGTAACTAAATCTGCTTTGCTTTGCAGCTTGCAGTCTTTGAATCCTCTTAAATTCTGCCTCCCCACCAGAGGCACAAGTAACAGGGAAACAACACAACAGAACATCACGAACAAAACAAAGGATCTGCGATGGCTAATTTTAGTAACAAATCAAAGGCAACTGTTCTTTAAAAAGAGATGGCCCATTTAAATGATCAACTGCATTCAGCGTTCACCTCACCTCCTGTAACTTCACACATGGGTGTAATGGCAGATTCATCAGATGGCACACTACCCAACTGCTCTGCTTCGGGAGGCATCAATCCAGGAAGTCGTAAGACAAGGGAAAATAGTCTCTGATCCCATCGAAAAGGCTCCTTGGTTAACTCACTTCCTGGCAAAGGCGAATTGAGTGGTAGGTGGAGCTGGAATGGCATAAAGAAACAGTTTACTGAATATTTTACTAGTTTGATGGACGAGCTTCACTTCTCACTGAACAGTTAACTTTTCAATAATCATTTTTATCACTAAAGTGTCCAATGCAAAGGGTCTTCATAAGCAATCATTTAAAAATAAATTGAAAATCAAATTGAGGATATATACTTCACTTCTATGCAAGACCATGCAGAGAGAATCCAGCCTGTGTTAAATCAACCAGTCACGAGCAGCATGGTCAATAAAGTGGTCCATCACCCATGTCGAGAACAGGCAGTGTGAGCGGAAAGATTGATGGGATCATTTTGTCAATTTATAAATGGACAGTCACACTGCAATTTTTAATCACTACCTTTTGTTTTAAAAGCAAGAAGCATACAGGGCGTATGTCAATTTACAGCATGATTTTGTAACAAGCAGTTTCATTATGACAACCCATCAGGTCAGGAAGACAAAAATTTGTTTTTTGCATAAATATGAAATTTTAAACCAGGCATTAACATACAAGGAGTCTGAGGTAACTGAACCACCTTAACAGCAGGTTAAGAGGTGCATATTTTCGTAATTTAAACATCATTCGCCTTTAAATAATGCAAAGGTGAGTTCATCCATCACAGTTAGAAATAACTAATGCATATGGAGTTTGAGCCTAAAACGGCCTATGAAAGGGCTAAAGGGGTTCATACGATTCACGTGAGAAGTCACTCATCCTGGTTTTATTTGAATTTCAATAATTCCTACCACTGTACAATGACAGCTCCTTCAGTACACACAGAGCACTTAACCTATCAGCTACATTATGGTGGAGTTTGCTGTTGTATGCAAATAACTACGCACAAAAATAGTCCTCCAGTGTTGGATAATGTGTGCTCAGCCCATGTTGGTATGTTATGATGTTTCACATTGTAATACTTGAGAACAGACTGATCAAATGTTGGGGATACTAAGCCAAACCAAAATCAGATCGATTGCATATTCATCGCATAATCACAGGGCTACCCCCATATCTGCGGAATAGTTTTCTGCAGGTTTGGTTACCCCCGGAAGACATGATAGGGAACGTTCCAGAGTCAGGGGCCAGCAGGTTGCCAGGAAGATAAGTTTCCCATTTAAATGAATGGGTTCACTCCTATCCACGGTTTCGGGCTTCCACAATAGGACCTGGAACATATTCCCTGCAGATACGGTGGGGGGATGGAACTACCGTATCGTCACAAAGTCAACTCAGATGCCTGCGAAAGAGATGGTTCGGATTTTAGATGCAGTCTCAACTTACTTTAAACAAGGCTGAAGGACTGGTCTCAAGATGATAAACTTTTTTTTCAGCATGTTTTACTCCATTTCAAAATGAATATGCTGGTGAATAAGTTCACTGAAATACCACAGGAGAAGCCTGGGTCAGCATAAAGGGGAGGGGATTTGAGCTAATTATCAAATTTACTTCTAATCGGAGTTAAAGTCACGAACTTTTCAAAGCATTTTTAATGTCCAAATTGATACATATGATCAAATGTCAATGCCAAGTGATATAAATGTGATATAGGCCATGGAAATTCAGAATTGTCTCAATTTATTGCATTTAACAAACAGTTCTGGCCTTTGAGGCAATCAAAAAAACCATTCTATGAACAAGAGAAACACCATGAGGGAAAACGGTCATTACAAAACTATTGATGAATACCATCATAGAAACACTTGCCTCATCCTGTATCCCGCTACTGTTTGTCAATTTGTTTCCATCAGTAATTGTAACAATAATTGATGGTTCCAGAAAGAAAGGATTTCGCCCCTAAATAAAAGCAAAAGAAAACATTCTAAGTAATTCATAATTTAAAGAAGCCGTAAAGCTGCTAATTATCTGATCAATATTGTTGTTAACATGAAATGCAAGCTAGCTATTACTTCCACTATGTTTAGGATCAATGAAAACATTCAACAACTGTGAAACCAACTGTTATGTACTCTAAGTAACAATAAGTCATTTGGACTTGGAATGCCAATGCTTTGACGACATTGACTCGTTTACCTTCAACTGCTCTTCTCAAGCTTCACTGCTTTTTCCAAGAAACAAAATTTAATCTGCAAAATGCAGGATTTCCATGCAAGAGCGCTCCTGACAGCCCCAGTGACTTGGGAGGTACCACCATACTGAAAAGTCTGGGTTCAAAACTTGTACACTACAATCACCACATTCAGGTAATCAAACTTTAAAAAGCAGGCCTGATAATGTCCTGGACTTGAAACATTATTTCTCTCTCTCCACAGATGTGCCAGATAAAATCTCAATTTATACAGTGCAGAAGGAGGACATTCAGCCTACCATGTCTGCATTAGCTCTCGAAATTAGCACCTCAATTCATGCCACAGTTTGACCAGAGAACCAACAATGGTCAGAAAACACTAAGGTGATGGGTGAAAGACATGGCGCAAATTAGGACATGGGCAGCAGAGCCCAGATGGGCACAGTTTATAGAGGGGTAGATGTTTGGTGGCTGGCACAACACTGGAATGGACAATAACCAATGCTTGAAGGACAGCGGAGTCGGAGTCAGAGGCACAGACAGGCAAAATTCTGTAGTGAAGCCAGCAGTGTCTGTGATAGAGAAAATGGGATCAAAAGCTCAGCACCATCAAATTAATATGGTTCAAGGAAAGTCCTTGCTCCATACTCCCTAAAGAAAAATAGGAAAACACAAATTCATGGCAAATGAACAGAAAGGTATTAAAATGGGAAATTGTTTTATGTTAAACGTTCCCCTGCACTTTTCTGTCATAAGGTATTTTACTTCAAGATTCAGGTTTAGAAGTGAACTGGGGTCAAGAGGATTGTCAACTTTTGGAATTCTCTTTGACGGACAACTGTGGAGGCTCAGTCTGAGTATGTTTACAGTTTAAGTGAACAGATTTCTGATTATCCGTGGCATGCAGGCTTAGGGGTAGGGTGTGAGTAAAAGGTTTGATCAGCCATGATCATACGAAAAACAGGCCAGGTTCAACAGGCTGAGCGGCCTACACCTGTTACTATTTTCCTAACCTCAGGATTAATACTTGTGCTGAGGCTAGTGCTCCCATGGTGTCGCAGTGCTGCATGTTCAAACCCCAGTCTGTGCTCCAACTGCACAGGACACATTCTCAGACCAACAGGTATATCCCCATCAAAGATGGATCAAAGCAGGATAGGGAGTTTAGAATGGCAAGCGACACCCATGCCAGAGATTTGACAGCAAGAAAACCACAATGGATCATCTACAGAAGGAAAATACACATAAGAAAGCCGACACACACATACAAATAATCATCAACACATGCCTGGGCACTCAGGTATTCAGATTTAAAATGTTTAGACCAGAGACTTTTACTTTTTCAATGAATCTTTGACTTGTATAGGCTGGTCCACTAAATGAATGAATCGAGTACAGCATTGAGTGCTTAGAGGGGAACCCATCCCATCAAATTTGACTGCCACAAAAGATATAAAGGTCCCATAATATGAATTTGTTGCAGACTGGGAGGAGCAAGGGAGGGCAGTTATCTTTCGATCAGAGAAAATGCAGAAGAGCAAAAGGTTTCGGGTTCAGTGAATATGCTCCACTATTTCATTAGCCATGATAGCTTCGAAATCAAAACTTCCACCCCCCTCAACAAATTCAACACCATCACTCCACAATTAACAGTCGCCCCACCTGAAGTGATGTTTTCTGTGTGGTCTGCTGCAGCGACTCATTCAAAATACCCACAAATGCCTATCAAAAAGAGAATGGATTTTTTGCTTGAATTTACTTTGAGGATCTCTACAACCAATTTCTAAAGTTGCCCCATGTATTTTGGACTCTTGTCAGAGGGAAAAACCCTTCTCCATTTTGACACTTTCCTTCCTGATTTTCGATACATGAATAAAGATCACTTATGACATCATCAAGGGATGGGTTATTTCACATATGACTGTACTTGCTGCAAGGCCAGTAAAGGCAACCACACAGTAAGCAAGCTCTTTCAACACAGCTTTTTCTCAACCCCACTTAAATCAATTCAGCGACTCTGACCCCATAGCTTCCGCATTGCCTCCTGTTCAAACATGAATAAAAAGAACCTTGGTTGAAAATTAAAATTAACCAAAAAAATGGTTAGCATTCACCAATCTTCCAGTATTATTCCCACATTCACCTTGCCTTACAGGATTAATGACAATACACCTCATCTCATTTATTTCTTGAGATAATCCCAAGAAGTAATGTAAAGCTTCCACGTATATTTTACCTTTCAGGGTTGTATCAATAACCTCTTCTTTGAACGGATTACATCTGGAACTGCATATTTCCCATCCTTGGGTCATGATAGGTCACCTGACCTTTCATTCTCAGGATGATTTGATCTGCATAGATGACCTGGCTTCATAACTTGAGATAAGGAGCGATCTGCTAATGAATGTTACTACAGCAAGTATGGAAGTGCCAAGTATTGAGGAAGGACCAAGTACCTCTGACCACACTTTATACATCAAAGCCTCAATACACAGTGCAATGCTCAGAAACTCCTGGCAATGCCACAAAGTACTGCAGCCCAGTCAGATTCTGAGTTTATCAGAATATTGGGGAAAAGTACTACAAGATTAAGTGGTGAATATTACCTCACTTTTAGATTGACTTTAATTCACTGGAGGATCAAAGATCTTAAACGGGTTGACACATTCCCAGTCTAATTTTGCACCTATAGGCTGCACTTCGGCAACAAAGAAACATAGAAAACAGGAAGCAGAGACCATTTTGTCCATTGACCCTGTTCCATCATTGAACACCATCATTCTGATCATTCAACTCCGTTCCCTGTTGCTACTTAAGCTCCATACCTTTTAATCCCTTTCGTTCCAAGAACTTTATCTAACTCCTTCTTGAAAACATTCTAAGTTTTGGCCTCCAGTGCTTAATGTGGCAGAGAATTCCACAGGTTCACCACTCACTAGGTGAAGAAATTTCTCATCTTAGTCCAAACAGCATCCTTAAACTGTGACACCCAATTCTGGATAATGACACCATGCAACAATCACATCAGAGTCCACAGTTACACTGATGACATCCAGTCACACCTTACACTTAACACTACCTTCTGTTTGTCATGATCTTAAATATCTAATATAGTAATAAACAGAAACTACCTCCAATTAAACATTGTGAAGATTAAAGCCAGGATTTTGACCCTACACACACACACAAACAGTTCCAAGCCATAATTTCACTACTTTTCCCAGCCACTGAAATATTCTACCACCATTGATAACTCTGGGGTTCTATTTGACATTGAGCTTAATTTCCAACCGCACATACTTTTGATGATCAAACATCTTACCCATCTCTGTCCTTGGCTCTAACAGTCTCCTACCAAAGTCCTCACCGAAGTTTACTTCTTCCCAACTCAACTATTCCAACTTGCCACTGCATCTTCTATACAGTGAACTTCTGATCACAGCTGTCTGCTTCCTGACTCCAAATAGTTTGTACATCACCTTTCCCTGATCTAACTAGATTCCTATCCAGAAAGAGCTCAAACTTAAAATTCCTATCCCTGTGTTAAAAACTTTCCAAGGCCTTGCCTTATCTAGCTCTGTAAGCTCCTCCAGTCCCTTAACTTGAGAACTCTTCCTTTAACACTCCTTACAGTACCGTGATTTCCTTGATTCCACCATTGGCACCTGTATTTTTAACGTGATCAAAAATTGCAGCCTGACTTTGATCAGCTGGGGAAGTGGATCAAGAAACAACACATGGAGTTTAATATAGATAAGTGTGAGGTCTTGCATCTTGGAAAGTCAAATCAAAGTCAGAGTTTCATGGTGAATGGTAGGATCTCAAGAAGTGTAGTGGAATAGACAGTTCTCGGAGTTCAGGTGCATAGTTCTACAAAAATGGAGTCTCAGGTAGTCAGGACAGTGAAGGTGGCTTTTGGCACACTGACCTTCATTAGTTAGGGCACTGAAGTTATGTTGCAGATATACAGGAGGTTGGTGATGCCACACTTAGGATTATTGTGTACAGTTTTGGTCACCTTGCTACAGGAAGGTTGTTATTAAACTGGAAAGAGTTCAAGAACAATTTGTAAGCATGTTGCCAGTACTCAAGCGTCTGAGTTATAGGGAGGGGTTGGACAAGCTGGGATTTTTTTTCTTTAGAGCATAGGAGACCAAGGAGGGGATCTTATATAAAAGTGTAAAGATCATGAGGGTGAATGCACTAAGCTTTTTTCCCCAAGGTTGGGGAATTGAGGACTAGAGGGCATCAGTTTAAAGTTAGAGGGAAAAGTATAAAAGGCAACCTGAGGAGCAACTTTTTTGAAATACAGAGGGTGGTAAAGACAAAGAATGAGCTACCAGCTCAAGTGGTTGAGGCTGGTACAATAACATTTAAAAGGCATTTGGACAAATACATAGATAGGCAAGGATTAGAAAAATATGGGAGAAGTGCAGTAAAATGGGGTTAGCGTGGATGGATATTTTGGCCAGCATGGACAAGTTTGGGCCAAAGGGGTGGTGTTTGTGCTGTAGGACTCCATGACTGTATTGTATAGGTCCTAAGCTCTGGAGTTCACTTCACTAACCTTGGCTCCTTTAAAACGATCATTGACCAAGTTTTGGCCACTTTCCCAAACTCTTGTATGATTCAATGTCAAATTATGTCTGATAAGCTGTGAAACCATAAGCTTCAATCTGAATTGAAGATTATGTGGATCTGTCGTCTGTAGACAATGACCAGTTCCTATTCCCTGGTGTTGTCACTGGCTTACTGAGGAAGTTGAAAGTGTTAACTTGCCTTAGTGTACTCAAATGCTTTAACAGATCAGATGGGGACTACATTCACCTTAATGAAGGAGGTAACAATTTGCCATAAGTAAGGCTGCAAGTTCAAAGCCAGAATACAGGTTAACATTTTAATTTATGCTCACAAAGCTTTCCAATACTCAAAGCCCTTGTTTTAATTGCTCCTATCCATTCAGGTGACCTGGTTGACGATGGTCAATCAGACATGTTTAATAAGATCTGCCAGTCATTAGGAAGTGCTGCATATAGCCTACATTCCTGCATCGCGCAAGCACTGAAACCTGTGTCACATTATAAATTTTGTGGTTGACACAAAGTGGTTTTGACTTGACAGCAGCATCACGCTCGTGGAGAAAAACAATTTGTGGGTTTACTGCAAAGAATCTGCGAGAGACAGGTGGATTAACCAGACCAGTGTGTTTCACCATTAGCTGTGATTCTGCTCTCATTCTCCCACTTACACAACTTATTTTTCACAAATTTAAATCTCCCTCATCTCCTACCATCACAAAAGGTTATTGATGTTATTGAAGAAAAATTGAATCCCATTTTTGTCACATGCTTAAAACTCTACCTAGAAACTGATCACAAGTGAGACTTGACTCAAGTAGTTCAGTCTTCGGGCCTCTTTTTCAAAGTCACTGACATAGTACAAAGTCATTACTGCGGTCCCAAGCTGTTCACCAGCCACATGAAGCCAAGCATGAAACAGTCTAAGCTACAGACTTCAAATCTAACCCCAGCGTCCAGAGGAAACAGCTCAAGCTGGACAACCAACCTAGAGACAAGTGTACTCCTTAGAGGGATTAATGTGCGTTTTTCTAATCACTAGTTTAGCAACTCAGTTTCCTTAGACTGGGTTTAATGAAGCACTGAAAACAGCAGGAAGTCATTGACAGACCACTCTGTCTATAGGACTTGTCAGCACCATGAATTATTATTTAATCACCAACTTCAATGTTGAATACCATTTGTATTAATGCGACCAGTTATCTGCATTACTCACTCACTGAGCATGCTCAAAGACTTAAATACTGCAGCACACATCACTTATAAACTAAGTCAGGAGAGGAAAGCTCAATTTATATTTCATTAAATAACTACAAAACAACCAAGAACAACACAACACAAATCTTAGCAGTAAAGCTTCAAAGCCTCCTTTGCTTTCAAGTAACAGCTTTCAACAGGCCCAGTTTCTGGCCAGCAATCATTTTCTGCAGTCTTGTTTTAAACAAATAATTTGCTTTCATAAAAATCGCACAATGTGATGACCTACTGGTGGCACAAAATCCTGTCCAGACATCTAATTGCCCAAATTAGGCAAGTCTTATATTTAACTCACTAAGCAAAGACTCAATGCAATTTCACATAGTTGTCATTCCAGTTATTGTCAACCCACATATTTTGTGCTTCAGCAAACAAGGTTTGCATTAAACATTCTTTAATGGCCTTATGTTTCGACAGAGTAAGGCCAATTTCATATTATACAATACCCTTTTGCTGAAAATTGAACAGAGCAAGGAAGTAACCCACGTAGTGGAGAATCTTGCTCACAATTTTATAACCCCCAGTGAACTGTATGTAGCATATTAATATCCCAGTGCATTGCTCCAAGGAAGAAGTAGGTTTGCAGAGTTTATCACACAGCAAACTGCTGACCTCAGCTGGGCTCTTGCAGAATTGCTTTGCTTCCCTGCAGGACGAGAAACAAGGATCAGCTGTGTGCATCCAAGAAGCCAGCTGAGAATATATTGGCAGGCTTGATAGACAGACTATTCAGTAAGAGAAAAAGCGTACTGGGAAATGTGGGGTAGGGCTTCTAAGTTAAAGATTTGGGAAATTAAACAAATACGGTTTTGTCGCATTTACTGTGTTATTATTCTGGATGGCAGACCTGATAGGGTTTTAACTATCAGTACTGTATTCCCATTTTGCTATTTACTTTCTGAATCGAGTCTCAAATCATTCTTTCATTTCCCATGAGACATCAAATTACGGCCATATCTGAGATCAATGTAAATGATCCCCTGGCATGGTTACATGGATCAAAAGCACTGGAACTCTTCTCAGTGCCCTGGCTAACATCTAGCTCTAAAACAAACATCACTAAAACCAAACATCTGGCCATATTATTGCTGCTTGTGGAACCATGAGGTGCATAAAATTGATAGTAACGTGTTCTTGTATTACAACTATGGATAGATTTCAAAAAAGTGCACCATTGGCTTTGAAATACTTTGGGATAACTGACAGGCATGAAAGTCTTCATTTATTTAAAATCACACAGGATGTGGGCATCATGGGCAAACCAGTATTTATTGTCCACCCTGGTGCCCTAATATGGTAGTACAAACTCTTAAATCTGCATACCCACCTTGGCATCTATTCCTATTTGTGAGCATGAGTTCCACACTTTTGACTGAATAAGAAAGTCTGTCCTTCTTGAGACCAGACTTAAGCTTTAAGCTATGACATCTCATGTCCTAGACTTTGCACCAGTGAAAAAGCTTATTGTAACTTGACCCATATAATTTGTTTTTGAAGTAATCTCAAATCAATCTTTTGTATTCTATGGAATACTAGTCTCATTTCAGCAATTTCTGCTCAAAATCCAACACTTGGCACTCTGACAGCATTTATGTGAATCTATCTTGTACTCTAACCAAGGTCATATTTTCTAAGTGTTGTATCCATGTTATTAGCTGAACTTTGCAAAGCTGCAGCAATACACTGACTTTATATGCACCTACCTTGCTTCAATTTATATTTTACATATTCTAACCTTTGATTGATGAAGTTCATCACTATATCCGTTTGATGTTGTTTAAGCTGATTGACTTTAGTGATTGGCACACATGAACCCCAGATCTCTGGATTTCCACCGTTTATAATTTTAACATGGTGAAAAACTCAGATTTTCAGTTCTATGATCTAAAACAGATGACCTCACATTTAAGTGCAGAGATCAATGCGTCATTATGCCCAATTAATCCATTATTATTTCCTTGAAAGTAGTGTACACATCTACACTATTTCTATGCCGCCAATCTTCACCTCACTGTTCAATGAGACGTATGGGTCTCTTGCATTATGGGGATGTTAATTGCCAATAGTTGATGCTCTAACATCTATACTTGTAGGGCACAATTGGTTAGGTACTTCGATTGGAATGAGGTAACAATGATCCATATGCCAATCAATATTCTAAATATCTTCAACCAGTGTATTTCAAAGGTAACAACTGTTTAAGGAGTAGTTACAGCAAATAACTTTGGTGAAACTCGACAAGTGCATGAGGGACAAAGGAACATAAGAACGGAAGGAAATGAAATATCAGGGGACTCATCTGGAGGATAAACATAGATTGGGACAAAAGCACATTTTTCTACTTTAAATGTCTTAACTCTCAGTTTTCACAGCCAACATGCTGCCCTTATCCACAACACATACAACACAGTAAATCATTAACAAATCATAAAATGCTGGAAAACCTCAGCAGGTCTGGCAGTATCAATGGAGAGAAAGCAGTTAATGTTTCGGGTCCAGTGACCCTTCTTCAGAAAGTAAATGATTATTTCAGTCATGACAATTTGGGGGCTGTATCAGGCAACACAATTCTAATGATACTTCAGGTGCTGCAATGCATATGAAGTGTTCTATCTAAAAGTAGTTTCTAATAATTTAAATCAACATGATATTTGAGATTATAGACTCAGATTTCTAAATACACGAAGTCAAGAATATCTTCATGATTAGAACTTGCATTTTAAAATAGTAAAAGCTTTGAATTACTGGCTCCCTAAATGACTTACTGCGTAAATGCATGGTAATATTGGTATGTTGCAAAACAAGGCCCCTGACTGATTAGATTCTTGGTTTGGACAGAGTTGACCAATCCAACAGAGTAAAAGTCAGATTTCGCAATGAACTCTCAATTGCCAACTCAGGGTGGGAGAAATGGATCAAAAAAGAGCCAAAACCAAAACCTACTTTCAGTTACTACTGGGTGAATACTTGCAAGGTATTTAATTAAACCAGCTTTGGGCCCAGCTATGAAAAATCTGTCTTCTGTGGTGGGCAAATAACCTGTTATCATCTATCTAGCAAAACCATTTGGATAAAAGTCAGAAAGCAATGAAAACTCACCTAGGTAGTTCTTATCTCCGCTCATAATGGACCCAACCAAAAAAAAAATCAAACCAGGGATCAGGAGGCCATTTAGCCCATCAAGTCCCTTCAGGAGGAAAGAATCTTATGGGGTGTCAAAAACTTAAGTTGTAAAACACCAATATAACCAGGCATTTCACAATATATTCATTGCCAGACAAAGATTTATTTCTTCCTGATCTGATCACCCAATCACTATTCCAAATAACTCCCAACCTTCAGGGCAGAATTGCGATAAGAAAACATGGCTTTAACATGATTGAACATACAAAAATCAAAGTTTGAAAAAAAAGGAGAGATAGGGTCCTCTTGTGGCACAGTATTAGTGTCTCTATCCCAAGGTCATGAGATCCAGGTTCAAGTTCTAGAGAGCATAATAGCGTCTCTAAACAGGTTGATTAGAAAAATCTAAGGTACAATTTTTCAGAAGTTCCCATGAACAGTGAGCAACTTACTTTTCAGAAAGAAAAAGTTCGACAAGCATAAACATTTCAGGAATGGGAATTCAGTAATTTAGTTTTGTTATCGTGACAATTTTGAACACATTTTTGCTGGTATGTATGGTGCATTTTGTGAATTAAACTTTTGCTGTACTTTATTGCCTTTGAGATTATAAAAATACTGAATTTTAAAGATGCGTTTTGCTGTGTTCCATCTTTTTGGGGTGGGGGGGGGGGGGAAAGGAAGGAGAGAAGAGAGAGAGGGAAAGACATTTGGTGCTCTGTAATGAGGAGCTTAACTGAAAAACAAACTTGGATCCATCAGGAAATCCTATGTCGCGTTGCTGGCTGACAAAGTATGCCTTGGGTAAAGACACCATTTAGTAACAGGAACATTTAACCAAGGCAATTCTTCAAAGTTAAACATATATTTCAGAATGTTCACCAAAACTCTATTCCAGTTAAAAACAAAGAAAGAAGTGATAAGGATAAACTGTGATTAACAAAGATTGTCATGGAAGGCATTCAATTCAAAAGAAGTCATACAAAACGGTTAAAACTAGCAATTGGCCAGAAGAACCAGCCAAACTAAATTGCTAATGAGGGAGAAAACGGATTAAGTAAATTGACAAGAAATACAAAAACAAACAGCAAAAGCTTCTACAGGTATGCAAAAAGAAAGGAGCTGGAACAAGAGGATTTTGGACGATCCAACTGCGAAATTAATCACAGGGAAATTGCATAAAATTTAAACCAATATTCTTCATCAGTCTTCATGGTGAAGGTTCAACAAACATTCCAAAGATGGAGGAAAGATCTTGTAACTGTCTCTAAAGAGAGAAAACATTTGAGAAACTAGGAAGTAGAGGCACTCATCAAAATATTACAGAACTAACCAGATTTTGGGTTGGTTTCAGTAGATTCAAAAACCACTGATCTGCCAACCCTCTTCAGGAATGGAGACAATACATAGCGAAGTATAGATTATCTGCCATTGGGAAAATGCTACAGTCAATTATTAAGGATAGCTCAAAGAGTGTCATGCAAAATTCAATGTGGTTTTGTGAAAGGGAATCATGTTTCACAGGAAAGGGGAATCAGTTGATGCAAGTCATTTGATTTCTAGCAACATTCAATAAGGTCGCACAAAGTTTATTGCACAAAGTTGGAGCTTGGAATATTAGAGACAATATATTAGCATGGATTGAGAACTGGTTAAGATACAGAAAAGTCATAATTAATTTGTCATTTCAAGCCAGAAAGTTCGAGCAAATGGAATGCCAAGATCAGTCCTAGGGCTTCAATTATTTGCAATCTACATTAATTACTTGGAGACAGCAGAAATTTATCTGACTTTGCTGCAGATACAAAATACTTTGGTGGGCATGTTTTGATGAGGACATGAGCAATCTGCAAGGGGTAATAAATAGGTTGAGCGAGTGGGCAAACAATTGACAAATGGGCTCCAATGTAAAATGTGAGATCATGCACTTTGATAAAAACAAAGGCCATTATTTAAATGGACAGAGTCCAAAAATGCAGTGCAAGGGGACCTGAATGTTATCGTACAACAAACATAACCATGCTGGTGCAGAAAGTAATCAAGCGGCAATTGAAATTTTGGCCTCTATTACAAGGGGTTGGTGTTTAAAAATAACCAAGTCTTAGCACAAGTATTGGTGAGGCTGCACCTGGAGTACTGTGTACTGTACTGATTCTTGTATTTAAGAAGGGATATATCAGCAGTTGAAGAAATTCACTAGGCAGATTCCTTTGATGAAGGGGTTGACTTATCAACATTACTTTAACATATTTATTCATTGGAGCTTACAAGAATGTTGTGTTCTTTTATTGAAATACACAAGATTAGGGGGCTTGACAAAGTAGATTTGATAAACTGTTGCCACTAGAGAGAGAATCTCACTGGGGAACATACAGAATAAGGGGATACTCACTTAAAACTGCAGTGTGAAAGAATCTTATTTCCCTCTACAAGGTAGTGAATGCCTGGAATTCTCTACTCCGGACAGTTGTGGAGGCTAGATCACAAATTAATTGCAAGTGGTAGGTAGATTTTTGAAAGATTAGGGAGTTGACAGCTATTCTAAGTTGACATAAGAGGACAAAGTTAAAAAGCACATAACATCAGGTTAGAGTTCATAGGGTTTATTCGGAAACACCAGCTTTCAGAACGCTGCTTCTTCTTCAGGTCGCTGATGCAAGAGCAGTGCTCCAAAAGCTAGTGCTTCCAAATAAACCTGTTTGACTATAACCCATTGTTGTCTGATTTTTAACATTGCCCACCCCAGTCCAACACCAGCTTCTCCACATCATGACACAAGAATTGAAGCCTGAGATAGTTTAGCCATGGTCTTATTAAATGGTGGGACAGGCTTTGAAGGCTGAATGACCTTCCCCTATTTCTTTTACCATACGTGACAATCATAGCCTTTGGCCATTTAAACTGCAAGAAATACATTTTGATTCTGACTTATTCTCATTGTCAAGAGATACTACAACTGCACACTGAATTCCTTATGATAGCACAGCAGAGCTGCAAAAGGCAATTATGTTATGTAACCTCATTGCTATACCCACCTTCTAGCCAGAGTCTGGTTGCAGTCATTTATTTGTATCATGTCATGACAGTGAGTTCAAATTACTACTAGAGTATTCTATTAACAGAGGCGGTCTGAATACATTGTTTTGTCCAACAATGGTATGATTCAACTGAAAAATGGCATTCAAAAATCCATTTGTAAGTCTTAGATTTAAACTAGTTCGGTCAATTTGAAGCCTGACTAGTCATGAAATTCTGGTTTATGCAAATAGTGGGCTATTACTTGTATTACGAACAATAACATATACTAGAGAAACATCAGGTTAGTAAAATCATTTGAATAACCTACAAAGCACTGAAAAGTGACATGCATAACTAAACACTAATGTTGCATTAATGAGAAAAGTAAGACAAAATAAGTTGCTGTCTTAGTGCACTGGCAAATTCAGGAACACATTTAAGTTTATTGAGAATCTAAACATTTTAAGTTGGTATCCCTTCTTTGCTGCAGTGTTTAATCATGTCCCTACTTTTTAATATTCAATTATAGTGGTTTCACAAAAGTTTTAGGGTTATGTAAAATGTAGACATCTATGAGCTGAAGTGGAAATCTAAAATTTTGAAAATATCCTTGACATTCAAATGAATCAAGGAGATTTTCCAGCTACCAGAGATTAGGAAAAATCTGCTTCACCAGTTTAAAGTCAATTTTCAATCAACTTAGTACAGGGAAAACTGGACATAGGTACTCACGGAGAACTTAAAGATACACCATGAAACAGTTTTCACACCTTGAGGCACACTGAGGCCACATTATGAACTCAGAATTGCAAGAGAAAATTCCCATGCCTTATTTGCTCAAAACATGTACTTCGCCAAGAAAACTCACCTAATAGCCATTATCCACCTGCAAGGTAAAAACAATGACTGCAGATGCTGAAAATCAAATACTGGATTAGTGGTGCTGGAAGAGCACAGCAGTTCAGGCAGCATCCAACGAGCAGCGAAATCAACGTTTCGGGCAAAAGCCCTTCATCAGGAAGGGCTTTTGCCCGAAACGTTGATTTCGCTGCTCGTTGGATGCTGCCTGAACTGCTGTGCTCTTCCAGCACCACTAATCCAGTATTATCCACCTGCAGCATAGTGTTGCAGACCACATGGCATCTCAGCTCAACCTGATCAACAAGGACATGTATTTTAACAGAAATTTCTGTCAGTTGTCATTTTATGCCCATCACTTCATTTTTTTTTTAAAATGGTCAGTATATTTTCCTGATGGGGAAAGAAAAACAAGGTTTTCCTGCCTTAAAGGTTCCAACAGTCAGAGTTTAAACAGCGTCGTTAGGCAATGAGTTGTATCGTCATTTATGGCACTGGATGCATGTTTTGATTCCTGACACCTGAGCACAATGATTCAAGTTAAAATTAGGTTTCTTATCACAATACAACAATAACGAAGTCAAGGCTGGGACAATTTGTAATAGCACAACTTGAATGGACCTTTTACTGAGTGTTTTTACTCCAACGGTGATTAACATTTTTCAAAATGTAGCATCAGGTCAAATAATTTCCGCACCGAAGCAAAGAGGAGGAAAAGGAAATTGGAATTAAAGACCCAAGTTGCTTGTACAGAAGACTGGACCACCTGCTTTGATGTCATATCTGAGCTTTTCCAAACTTTGATTTAAGGGCAATGACAAATTTCTACCGAGTTAAATCGGTTTGTTTTAAATTGCTGGGGGAAGAAAGTCAAGCTAACAAAAAAATTTTAATTTTCATTGCCCCTCTCGAAGAGTTGCCCTCAAGAAGGAATCAATGTCAAAACTGCTGCCTTTTCAGCTCTCAACTTTAACAGAGAGCATCAGCAGTTTCATATCTTACCCTAGCCAGTTCCACACAGACATTTCACATGGATGGATAACAATAGATACAAGTGCCCCAGCTGAACATTTCCCTCCCTTGTATTTAAGCAAAACATTGTAACCAATCAACTGTGCTGTTCCAGCACCACCCTTTTCTGCTCTCTAGCATCTGCAGTCTGCACATCCTCCAAAACCAGTAAAGCAGAGACTGAGGTCAAACCTGGGAAACTTATCATGCAACTTAGTACCCATGACACTTACATCAGCACAGGGTGGGGGAGGGGTGGGATGGGAGGTCAGGTTTACACGGTCGTTGTCCTTCAGGACAATGCAAAAGCAACAGACAATAATTATACCACGATAATTACTGATGTTTGAGCAGAAGCAGATCATTCCAATGTGGGGGGAATCAAAGTCCAAACTACAACTCATAAATGCACTCAGAACATAATCCCTACTGTTTCCTGGGCAAAGGTCAGTTAAACCAAGGATCCAAATTTGGATCCTGATTTGCACTTTGGATATATTTGATAAACCATCAAATCAACCCTATTTCAAAATAAATTTCCTCATTAAGCTTGCCAACACAAAGGTGCGGCAGAACAAAACTAAATACAACAGTTTCTGTAATTTATGATTCTATTGCTCTATTTGCTCCTCATACCCAAGTGGAACAGAAATTATTTAAATGCACTGAACATTTATTTACTAGATATTAAGTTGCAACTGCTTTAAATTAGAGGGCTGAAGACCATGAACAGTGAACACACATTTAAAAGTGAATATGCCCAGAATCCCAAAATTCAGTCATTCGTGAGTTTGGACTCATAGATGGGCCTATGCCTTGAAAGAGAGTCCATATTTATATCCCTGCTCACATTCACTTCATCAAAATGTTATTAAATAATTTATCACTCTTGAACAGTGCAAACTGAAAGCTTTGTCATATTGTAGACAAATATGATCACATTACCTTTACTCACCATCACTACAGAGGCATCCCATTTCATCTACAGGCATGTAGCTCCTACGTCTTCAAAAGGTAACAAGGAAGCAACGTCGATCATTCATGGCACTGATGCAGGAGTATTTTACACCTTCCCACATGTAACCATTAATTTTACAAAACTTGCCCAAAAGGTAAACTTGGTTTATTTTCTAAATAAAAACCAAAAGAACTGCAGGTGCTGTAAATCACAATCAAAAAGAGGTTTCTGTAAAAGCTCAGCAGGTCTGGCAGCAACTGTGAAGAGAAATCAGAGTCAACATTTCAGGTCTGAGAAAGGGTCACCAGACCTCAAATGTTAATTCTGATGTCTCTTCACAGATGCTGGCAAACCTGCTGAGCTTTTCCAGCAACATGTTTTTGCTTTTGGTTAATTTACTAGCTAGCTGAATCACAGGCAGGCATGGAGTCCAAATTACTCATTAGTTTATGATTACATTTAAAATCTGTGTAAGTATGCAGGGGCAAGTGCAGGTTGAAAACAAACTTTGCTGAGAAAAAGGTAAACTCACATGTACAGTCTGGAATTTAAAATGCTTACTTAGACAAGGAAATAGAGGACACTGAAACAAGGTATAAGAATAACATTGCAGGAAGAAAAAGAACAGACAAAAAATCAAGCCCAGTATGCAGCCTTTTAAAGTTACTCAGATTCGAATATGGCTCAATTCACTTCAAGATGTGTGAAAAGAAGCCAGTGACATGAAAATAAACTCAATTAAACAGCCCTGATAAAACAAAATAAAACCTTATTCACGTTTGCAAGCTTTGAACAAAAATGCCCTTCTGTGCCATCTAGACATTCTGGGGGATTAATGCCATATCACTGTTACAAGGATTGCTTCAATTTAATATCACAACGCTAATAATGCAGGCAAAGCAGCACGTTAGGGAGCAGGAGACTTGCAAAACTCACCTTGTTCCAGGTTTTTAGGGTCAGTGGATGGATTAAAAATAAAAAAAATAGATTTGTGCTCAATTGAAAAGTCCTTCTAAGCTATCAGTTATGATGGAGCCAGTTCGAGACTTGGAAAAGCAGAAGGTCGAACAGTTCACAACTCAGGAGCGCCATGAGACGAATAATTTATTTTGACCCAAGTGAAGGGAAATATTTTATTTCATTTTTTTCCAAACTCACTTATGGAGGATTAAAAATCTCTAAGTCTGTCCCATCACTTTTGGAAATGGATGGGTCTTACTCAGTGCTATAAAATTAAGTATTTTGCTTAACTATAAACTCAACCCCATCTAAGATATTACTGCATAACAACATTCAGGTCAACGTTCTGTAATGTTATTCATAAATAAGGGAGTACTTTAAACTTTTGCCTCCCATTCTTGTTTTTAAGAGGAATGTTTAAACAAAGTCAAAGCAGGATGAAAAACAAGATAAATCTATTAGGTCACTTGGACCGGAGACATAGATCTGTACTGGATTTGATCTTGTGATTAAGAGAACTGCGTACTTTATAAGATTATATCTTTCCCGTGAGTGCCTGATAACTAAGCCAGGGTGAACCAAAAAAGTTAGCATCTTTCAAGCTGCAATGAAAAACACTAAATGGTGATCAAGCATTATTGGCATTGTTGATTTGAGCATAGGAATATACGTAAGGCATGTCTTTCATTAACCCAAATCAACTGCAGTGATTGACACAAGCAAGCCTTATAAAAACTCAAAGTAGAAATAGCTGGATATTTAAACACACATACAAACAAATCTTACCAACTGTCGAGATCAACGCATCAAAGACAGACAGTGGTTTCAGTTATCGTCTTAAAATATTTGTGCTCTTTGGTTAGAAATGCCCGTCATTGCCATCAGATGCAGATCAGCAGAGGGCAATATACACAAAAACCAACTACCTGTTCCACTAAACTAATGCACTGATCGACCGCAGTATAGCTTGAGTGATCTTGGCAAACAGAGGGATAGAAACTGCATGAGAGCAACATGTTGCGGGTCTAAATAAGGAATAGATCCAGTGCAGACTTCAGGGGCCAAAGGGCCTGTACCTGTGCTAAACTGTATTGTGTTACCGTCACCATATATCTCACTTTGGAGACTGAAAAGTTAAGAAATTGGGATAGCATGCATGCACAGAAGTAAAAGTTGAAGAACATGGTATCATAACCATGAATAGTCACATGGAATAATTTTTTTAATTATTCCATTAACACATTTCAGAATGTGAATTCAAAATTTTAAATGAAGCTTCAAATTTCAGTCGTGTCTAGAAGAATCATCAACATTTAAGACAGACAATTTCAAGCAAATTTTCTCACTTCTCCATTCAACTTGGAAAAAGTTTTGCTTTCCAGGTTTTTTGTTTGAAGACTTGGTATCTGGGTATACTTCTGCTACTACTCACTGCCTTCAGTAACATTACCAAGTATCCATGATTAATGCACATGCTGCAACAGCAACTATCAACAGACTATTTAGCTGGTGAAATGGGAACCAGATCACCAAGACTAAATACACATTCACTCAACTCATGTCTATTTGACGCTGTTGCATGGTAATATCAATGGGAAGACTGACTCCAAACTTGGAGGCACTGATGCTGTGTACAACCTACAACCCAGGACATACCAGAGATTGAATGAAGGATTGTACTGATCTCTGGTAGCCTTGCTGGAAAAAACTTGCTGATGTGCCAGGAGCTATAATGGATGAGGTCCAAGAGATGTGCAGGAATACCCTCAAATCATCAAAATAATTGGTCAAAGCAGCACAGGGAAGTTGAGAGAGGATTTTTGATGCAATCTGGTCTGTGAATACGCATGTGAATAATTTACAAGGCCACAGATCAGAAAATTTAAAGTGGAAAGAGGCAAAATAGCTTCTGTTTGGTCAATATGGGCACAATAGAATGAATTGCATTCTTCTGTGTTAGGTATGCCAATGATTCTATGACCAATGGCCCACTGCTCCTCGTGAAATGTTGCATCACCCATCCCGATGGATGTTTGAGTCACGATTCTTCACCATCTCTCCTGTTTATATCACAAAGAAATCAGCCCACCAATGCAAACATCCATTTAGTGACCCAAGTAGTCTCTCCTATGTTGAAGCATATATTTTCCAAATTGCTGAGCTACGTAACTATGATGTGATTTTATTCTCAACTCCATCCATGTGGCTTCCTGTGTTGACAAGTGGCAAAGGAATGATTATAGGTAATTTTTATTGCATCTACATGAGTAGAGGATTTACTTTTTTTCTGCGTTGAATGATTAGATAGTTTTGCTTGTGTTAAACATACCTGCCCATAGTTGTCTATTCCAGTAACTAATCTATTTAAATTTAATAAATCAAAGGATGTCCTTAAAGACTGGCCAAGAGTTGATAGTCCTACAGCTTGAAGATTTTTCAATTCGTTCATGAAGGTTGCATGGTTTTCCTTCCAGCCAGCCTGAAAAATAAAATATTTCAGTGATGCTTTCTCTGTTCAGAACGTTTCCAAGTTTTTCATCACAAAGTTTCAGGAAGTCATTTTTCGCAGGACATTGTAGCAGGATAACAGACACAAAAAATAGACATTTGAAAGATTAGTACCTTCACAACTTCAATATAAGTCTCATTTTATAATAGACTAATTTTGAACTTGCTTTCCTTTTCCATCCAATCTCTTCTCCCTTGCCCAAACACAGACTCTTCAATTGTGATACAGCCATACAGACACTGCCCAAGTTTGGGTTTGCCATTATGAAGCATGGTCTGTATCAGGATTTATTTGAAAAACATTGAGTATTTTCCTCACCATTTACCCAAATGTCCTCAATTCTAATGGCCTTATAGTGAGGTTCCATACAAAGTTTTTACCACTTTTTAAACTGACCACAATGGTAAACCAAATGCATCACAGCTATGGCACTCCAGCTTTCCCTCTTTTCATTCTAAAGTAGCTTTTACCAACCCACCCCCTTTGCCCAAATAATAAAATGTCAAAGCAACATGACCAAAATACAAACTCAGTAGTGTCAGTTTGAGGTGTGCCTATCTCTTCCATAACACATTAGTCAAAACGCTATATTGTCTGCATCTTTTAGTTTTCCCAATTATCTAGAAACAGGTTAACTACACACAAAATGACAGGCAGGGAGCACAAGCTGGCCCATCAAGTCTTCAGCTGTCAAAGCCATAAACACTAGGAATATAGACATCACTCTTGCCCTTGTCCTCCCTCCACCACCCCCCCACCAAACCTTTTCATTTAACACCCACTAGACCTCTAACATCTTACTAGCACACTCTCTCCCTTTTCAACACCTGTCAAGGTCAGCACTGTGCAGCTTCGCTTGGGAGAATGAATACTCCATGGCAACTCAAACATCCACTTCTGCAATAACTTCTGTCTCTCATAAAAACTGAAATAAATCATTTTAAAAACAAAAAGTGTGCAACTTAAAACTATCCTTCCTCGAGAAAGCCTGGCTGCACATCTTAAGATAGCCACTTCCCTCTGCTGTCCCTCTTTAAGAGGCGAGACAGTCCACACACCCTTGAGAAAATGAGGCACCTCTCCGGCCTATCACCCTCACCTTAACATCCTTCCACCTATCGCATTCCCTATGCCCCTCCCCCGAGTCCCTCTTCCTTATGCCCAAAACGTCAATTCCCCTGCTCCTTGGATACTGCCTGACCTGCTGCATTTTTTCAGCAACACATTTTTCATCAAGGAGATGCACAACTACGCTTGAGCTTTACTCCAAAGTCAATTCAAACTCTGCAAATGAGTTCCTCCACAAACATATCAACCGCATCCATCCCCACTCTACCCTGTTCTTTTTATGCTGAAGTTGTGTGTGTGTGTGTGTGTGTGTGCGCGCGTGCGCCTGGGTGGGGGCAAACATCTCTCCACCTCCCCCAAACCATCCTGGGCAGGAGGGGCATGTTTGGCCATGTTTAGCTAGGGTGCCTGAGTGAAAGGGGGTTGGGGGGAGGGAGGGAGGGAGGGAGACAAACAGAAAGAGAGAGAAATCTCTTCTGAAATACACAAATTTGGAAGAAAACAAAACCCCACAAGAGCCCGGAGTGAGTGCGGGCGAGGGTTAATTTTTTTTTGGTTTTACCTTGATACCGTGCGGCGGGTCATCGAATGTCACCAGCATGTACCTGTCTCCACGGCTGGCAGGATCTCGGGCCCGCAGCTGCTCACAGGGAGGGGGTGAGGGGTAGGGGGGGTGAGAGGTAGGGGGGGTGAGAGGTAGGGGGGTGAAGGGGGAGGGGGAGGAGAGGGGGTTGAGGGGGGACAGGAGGGGGTTGAGGGGGGACAGGGGTGAGGGGGGCAGGGGAGTAAGATGGAAGAGAGAAAAAAACACAAGTTAGCATCTCATTCAGGGTCAAAGCCTGAGGCCTAGCTCTCCCCCCCCCCCCCAAACAACGCCATCATTTCCCTACCCAACACCAACCAATCCCCACCACCACCAAACCCAACCTCACGCTTTCTGCTCGACCTGTTTTTGTATTTATTACCTTCATGAAGGTCTCAACCGCGCCTTTGGCTATGTCCAGGTAGGTGGTGCCCAGATGGGTGCGCTGGCTCATGGAAGCGGACGTGTCTATGAGAAAAAGTAAGATGGGCATGGTGCTGTCTGTGTGTGTGTGTGTGTGTGTGTGGGTGTGGGTGGGTGGGTGTGTGTGGGGGGGGGGGTAAGGCGGTGTGACTCACTGACTGACTGTGTGTGAGAGACAGACACACACACACAGGGGCCGGCCGGGGGTAGAGTGTGTTAATCAAACTCCAACCTACCCTCACCACTACCGCCCCCCCTCCCTTAAAAAAACAGGACTAAAAGCAGCGGCCTTGGGGTTGGTGCTGGGGGGGGGGGGGGGGGGGGGGGGTTGGTGCTGGGGGGGGGGGGTTGGTGCTGGGGGG
The DNA here is from genome assembly GCF_047496795.1 of Chiloscyllium punctatum. Taxonomy (NCBI): domain Eukaryota; kingdom Metazoa; phylum Chordata; class Chondrichthyes; order Orectolobiformes; family Hemiscylliidae; genus Chiloscyllium; species Chiloscyllium punctatum. The sequence continues at coordinate 5,472,034 of NC_092753.1, read as the reverse complement.
GGGGGGGGGCTGCCTGTAAACTCTGCACTCAGCGGGGTGTCTGTGCTCCAACTTTCTGCACACAGGGAGGGAGGGAGGGGGAGGGTGGGGGTAAATGGAGGAGGGGTTTATTATTTCTGCTCTTCTCCCCCACCCCTGGATGAAAAAAGGTTTTGTTTTGGATGGTCGGGGAGGGGGGGGGATGTAAAGGAGGGTGTGAGGATCTCTGCCCCCTTTGTGTTTGTCTGTTTTTTCTTCTCTCTCCCACCGCCCTTGGTTCCTGTTTTGTTGAGTATTTTTTTTTCCACCCTCCCCCCCCGTCCTTCCTGTCTGTCCAGCCCGGAGCTGTCGGGCCGCTGCCGAGCACACAGCTCTCTCCCTCTCCTTCCCCGCTCCGTCCCTCCTCCTCCGCCTGCCCCTCTCTCTCTCAAATGCCGCTCCGCACAACTTTCCTTCTGCTTATAACTCCCACCCTCCTCGCGGCACGAGACGCGACGCGACGGGTCACGTGGCGTCTCGCCCCACCCACCCCACCTTTAGCCCGACCCTATTGGTCGGCGGCCGCGTCCATTATCTGCATACGGTCCCTGCCCCCACCCCCGCCCGCGCGGTGCCCCTTGCTGCGCAGGCTCGCGCCGGGGGACCGACACGTCATGCGTTCCGCCTGCGCAGGCGCGGCCTTTTTCAAAGGCCGACTCCGGTTCCATGCCCCGCGCGTGCGTACTGGGTGTGGGGCCATTCACTTCCCTTGGCGTCAGACAGGACAAGAATCTAAAGCAGTCTTTGCACAGGAAGACAAATGATAGCAAATAACTCAAGAAGTGGCTATGGGTGGGAGAACGAGATTTTATGTTTAATTGAATGAACGTTTGCGCTGGTAAAGCTGGAGAATCACAGCAGGTCAGGCAGCATCTGAGGAGCAGAAGAAATGACACTTAGCTCTTCATCAGGAATGAGGGTTGGGGGCTGAGAGGTAAATGGGTTAGGGTTGGGGGCAAGGTAGCTGAGAGTGCAATGTTAAAGTGTTCGACCACAGGGCGGTGGGGTTGCTTGTGTCCCGGAGATGTTCTCTCTGGAGAAGCAACCCCACCGCCCCATGGTTGAACACTTGAACTTTCGCTGCCACCCCCCCAAAAACATGCAGGTCCTGAGCCACCTCCATCAGCAAACCCGAACCACCTGCCACCTGGAGGAAGAACGTCTCATCTTCTGCCTTGGGATCCTCCAACCACACCGGATCAATGTGGGTTTCACATTTCCCCTCCCCCCACCTTATCCCAGATCCAACCTTCCAACTCAGCACCATGATCTGGCATTCCTGTTCATCTTCCTTCCCACCTATCTGCTCCACCCTACTCTCCAACCTATCATCTTCACCCCCATCTTCATCTACCTGTCCCACTCTCAACGACCTTCCAGCCCCACCCATTTATGTTTCAGCCCTCTTAGCCCACAAGCCACATTCCTGATGAAGGGCTTATGTCCAAACCATCAATTCTCCTGCTCCTTGGATGCTGCCTGAGCAGCTATGCTTTTCCAGCACCAGACTCTCTGCTCTCTAGTATCTGCAGTCCTCACTTTGTTTGTACTGGTAAACTCAATTTCACGAACATTGGATGCCCCCAAAGAACTATGCAACTGATTAAGTCTTTTTTTGAACCTTAATAATGTAAAAAATGTAGATCAGTGCAAGATTACACAAACAGCAATATAATGATGACTAGACAATGGTTTTGGTATTGGGGGAATGGGTGATAACTGTTTGCCAGGACACCCTTTGAAGCACGGTCAAACACTTTCATTGAAGTGCTCTATCTGTTTTCAGACTCGAGACCAAGTACAGACAACTTCAACTCACAACCATTGCCGCCTTTGTTTCTGCATGGCAATAATTCAGTTTTTCCAATATGCACCTCCTTTTGATTCATATTTGTTTCTTAGCTTGCTAATTATCATTTCTTTTTGCTTTCCCCCAGCATCCCTTCAGTTACTTCATTTCTCCTGCCCTTCTTGAGATCTTCCTAGTGTTCCCGCCCCCTCCACTCACCCCCAACACTGCTGATCTTTGCTTCTATAACTGTTATATCTTTCATGTTTTTCTATTCTGACCTGTTTCTGCACTCATGCTTACAGATGGACTGAATATATCCAGCACACTGTATTTTTATTTCATCTGTGCCAAAAGCATTTCTTTAGATTTTTCATTTAATTTTGATATTTGGATGTGTTTTGTTGCTTAGATTGACTATAATGATCTGCAAGTCAGAGTTTGTGCATTGTTCTTAAATTGGAATTAACCTAACAACCTCTAGAGGCCCGATATAATCAGGAGACACTGAATGAATGGGAGAGGTGAGATTGAAATGTATTGATTGATGCACTTCATCAGTGACAAAGATGCCATTGTGTTCAAGCTTCTTTTATATAACATCATACATAGTTAAAAATAATGTCCCATATAAGCCCCTCAAATAGCTTGTCTCATCATTTTATGATTTTAAATAAAAACCTCATCTTATAATTTGTTCTGATGAAAATACACATCTGTGATTCTTTGTTGATTTATATTTCTTCATATCAGAGTACGTGCTTGTGAATATTTATTGTATTAAATTCTTTCCAAAGTCTTTGAGGTTTTAATGCAGGATCTGGAATGATCACTTGACTTTTGTTTTCACTTTTTTTAAAAAATGAAACCTAAAATTCCACAACGAGTGACAGTTTGAACTCGCAGCATGGAGAGTACTAGCTGCACATTTCTGGTTCTGAGGAAAGGTCACCAGACCTGAAACGTTAACTCTGATTTCTCTTCACAGATGCTGCCAGACCTGTTGAGCTTTTCCAGCAATTTCTGTTTTTGATTCTTCTTTGAGTCAGGGAACATCTAATGAGAGACTTGCCCCACACACCTTCAACAAGTGGGAGACCAGATCCCAAGTTCTGAACCCTGGGTTGAAGTATAACAGGGCTTTGCATGCTGTGAGAAATGGTCACTGTTTGCAGAAGGGCTACAAACCAAAGGAAACCAACATAAAGTAAATTCAAAAAGAACCAATGTTGACATGAGAAAAATCTTTTTTTGCACAGTGAGTGATTAGGATCTAGACAGTGCTGTGCTTGGACTGTGGAATCAATTATGACTTTCTAAAGGGAATTGGAGAAGCTGTTAATGACAAATAATGTATTCAGGGCTATAGGAAAAAAGTGGAGGAGTAAGACTAAGTAGCTTGCAGACAGCTGGCTGGGCACAACGGGTCCTGCTGCATTGTAACCATGCTATGATTCAATGGAGTAGGGTTTCTCTAAATACTAGGTTGACTTGCAGCAGAGAATGGTTTGGTTCAAATGCCAATCTAGTCAGCCCCAGCATGTTCGGAGCATTAGATTGACATCCATTGGAAGCACTTGAATGCTGTGGGTGTGATTCGTCACCTCCTCAAAATTGTGAAGAGTACATTCCATTGGCAGTCCCTTGCAGATGAGAACAATTCCATTCCACTCTCAGGGTGAGTCTGTAGGTGGCTGTACAGTCCAATGTGGCTACCACAGGCTACACTTGGGGCAGAAGATGGTCACGGGAAGGGATGGATGGGGCATTGGTGTGGTAGCATGTTCCATTTGCGTTTTTGCTTTTTCCCAGCAGCAAGTCTCAAGGTGCTCCACGCTTTCTAGGATGCTCCTCTTCCACATTGGACAGTCTTGCACCAGTGATTTCCCAGAATGATGTACTTTGCGAGTGATGCCCTGAGGGTATCCTTGAATCGCTTCCTCTGTCCATCTGGTGCTCGCCTGATTTTTCAAAGCTGGGTTTGGATCACCTGCTTCGAGAATCTCATGTCAGTCATGCAGATGATGTGTCCTATTTATCGTAGCTGATCAAGAGTGGTCAGTGCCTCAATGCTGGGAATGTTGGCCTATTTGAGGACACTGGTGTTGGTGCATCTTTCTTTCCTTTCTTTGCAGGATCTTGCAAGGCAGTGTTGGGGGTACTGCTCCAAAAGTCTTTAAAATTATATCAGATTATCAGCACACAAATGGGCCATTTAGCTCAACCAGTCTTTGCTGGTGTTCATGGAATTTTCTTCTGAGTTCCCAATTAAACTTTTCAGGTGACCAGCTTATATTGTCACAGTGGCTCAGTGGTTAGCACTGCTGCCTCACAGCGCCAGGGACCCAGGTTCAATTCTTGCCTTGGGCAACTGTCTGTGTAGAGTTTGCATATTCTCCCTGTGTCTGTGTAGTTTTCCTCCGTGTGCTCTGGTTTCCTCCTATAATCCAAAGATGTGCAGGCAAGGTGAATTGTCCATGCTAAATTGCCCATCATGGTAGGTGCATTATTCAGGGATAAATGTAGGTCGGGGAATGGGTCTGGGTCAGTTACTCTTCGGAGGATCAGTACGGACTTGTTAGGCCAAATGGCTTGTTTCCACACTGCAGGGAATCTAATCTATACCGAAGGCATCTGAATCAAACTTTTGCAGAATGTGCTGGAGAAAGGGGAGTGGTATTTTATAGGTGATATAAGACTATGAAGATCGGGTAACATTTTGAAAACCTCTGAAGTAAGAAGAATTTTAAAATAATGTTGCTTTCTGAATCAGGTTCCAATGAGATGACCACAATATTTCTAAGATAAGGACAGGTATAATATTGGCTGATCATAAATCATTGTGTAAGCATGTAATCCATGTCAATACATGTGGTTCGATATTCCACAGATCATAGCTTCACAGAAAAAAAGAACATGTTTGCAATCCTATACAGAAACTGGAGTGACAGAAGAATCTGATAGTGAATAGAACATTCTGATAGTGAATAGAACGGTAGCAGCAGTGAAATAGCTAAGATGAGAAAAGACAGTTATGAGAGGACATGTGAAAATAGTTATAGAGTCATAGAGATATACAGCACAGAAACAGACACTTCGATCCAACTCGTCCATGCCGACCAGATATCCTAACCTCATCTAGTCCCATTTGCTTGGCCCATAATCCTCTAAGGAGAAAGTGAGGACTGCAGATGCTGGAGATCAGACCTGAAAAATGTGTTGCTAGAAAAGCGCAGCAGGTCAGGCAGCATCAAATGAGCAGGAGAATCGACATTTCAGGCATAAGCCCTTCTTCAGGAATGAGGAAGAATTCCTAAAGAAGAGCTTATGCCCGAAATGTCAATTCTCCTGCTCCTTTGATGCTGCCTGACCTTCTGCGCTTTTCCAGCAACACATTTTTCAGCCATAATCCTCTAAAACCATCCTATTCATATACCCATCCAGATGCATTTTAAATGCTGCAATTGTACTAGCTTTCATTACTTCCTCTAGCAGCTCATTCCATACACGCACAACTCTCTGTCAAAAAAGTTGCCCCTTAGGACCCTTTTAAATCTTTCCCCTCTCACCCTAAACCTATGCCCTCTAGTTCTGAACTCCCCCACCCCAGTGTTGGAAAACAGAAACTAAAACTTTAAATGAACATGACTATGGAAAAGTGAGCTTTACCTGGATCACTAAAGTGACAAACCAGCAGCTTTGAATGTAGTTACTTTGGGAAAAAATCATGGAATTGTTCTTCTTCACAAATAATAACTGGTTAACTTTATTGGTTGCTACTTTTGAAGCTGAAGCTATATTGAAAAAAATGAATCAAAATCAGGGTTAATGTGAAGGGGTGGCTCGCATTGTTAACTTGAAGTAATTTCAACTGTTTGTTATCAATGGCATGAGAGCAATTTCCCTTCCCACGTGGTTAAAGATGCCCTCCAACGCAACTCGTCCACATCCCGCACCTCCACCCTCAGACCCCACCCCTCCAACCGTAACAAGAACAGAACGCCCCTGGTGCTCACCTTCCACCCTACCAACCTTTGCATAAACCAAATCATCCGCTGACATTTCTGCCACCTCCAAACGGACCCCACTACCAGAGATATATTTCCCTCCCCACCCCTTTCCGCCTTCCGCAAAGACCGTTCCCTCCATGACTACCTGGTCAGGTCCATGCCCCCCTACGACCCACCCTCCTGTCCTGGCACCTTCCCCTGCCACCGCAGGAACTGTAAAACCTGCGCCCACACCTCCTCCCTCACCTCTATCCAAGGCCCTAAAGGAGCCTTCCACATCCAGCAAAGTTTTACCTGCACATCCACCAATATCATTTATTGTATCCGATGCTCCCGATGTGGTCTCCTCTACATTGGGGAGACTGGACGCCTCCTAGCAGAGCGCTTTAGGGAACATCTCTGGGACACCTGCACCAATCAACCACACCGCCTTGTGGCCCAACATTTCAACTCCCCCTCTGCCGAGGCCATGGAGGTCCTGGACCTCATTCACCGCCGTTCCCTCACCACCCGACGCCTGGAGGAAGAACGCCTCATCTTCTGCCTCGGAACACTTCAACCCCAGGGCATCATCAATATGGATTTCACCAATTTCCTCATTTCCCCTTCCCTCACCTCACCCCAGTTCCAAACTTCCAGCTCAGCACTGTCCCCATGATGTGTCCTACCTGCCTATCTTCTTTCCCACCTATCCACTCCATCCTCCCGACCTTCATCCCCTCCCCCACTCACCTATTGTACTCTATGCTACTTTGTCCCCACCCCCACCCTCCTCTCACTTATCTCTCCACCTTTCAGGCTCTCTGCCTGTATTCCTGATGAAGGGCTTTTGCCTGAAATGTCGATTTTACTGCTCCTTGGATGCTGCCTGAACTGCTGTGCTCTTCCAGCACCACTAATCCAGAATCTGGTTTCCAGCATCTGCAGCCATTGTTTTACCTAATCGCATGAGACAGCCACTCTAATCTGTAAATTCAGTGCTTCAGAAGCAAAAAAAGCATTTTTGGAAAGAAATATGATGAGAACAGAGATTAAAATTAGGTTACAGTGACTATATATTTTAATGTGAATTGAATTCATACCAAACTATCCTGGGAAACGTGGTTAAAACATTAAAAAATGTATCAGTGTTTGCACATTGTTGCTTGCCAGGCCTTGTACGCTGGGCTGGGAACTCTAGGGGCAAAGTCTTGAGGATGGAAGCAGGACTGATATTGTGTGGAGGAAGTTGTATGTGCAGCTAAAGTGAAACACCATTTGACACATTCAGTGCCACCATGGTCTTGAAGGTGCAGGGATCTACATGGCCTGCTTGGTCTATTATGGTACAAGAAAGCTCACATTTTGTTCGAAGTAGAAGAGTCCTTTGTATTGAACAAAAAGTTGCTTATTAATTGCTGGCACTTTGTTACCAGTCACATAAATCTGACAGGCATTGTTACAGAGACTATAAGGAGGATACAGACATTAGGTTTCACTCTTGCAAGATCTTTAGCTATTCTGTCCATTCGTCCATGTGGCATCATCATTGTTGGTGGTGCTTATGGCACTTCTTTGTATTAACCCTTTCAGACACATATACAACAAGAAGGAGGAGCTGATTATGGTGTGTATATTGGAGGGAAGAGAAAAGAGTGGCTGATAGCTGTGTGTGCTTGCGCGCATTGGACAGGAGATTTGCTGTTTATAGTATGTAGAGGGCTGCTGTTGTCATCACCTCTTATGACAACAAATGAGAAAAGATGATTGTTCCAACTACCATGGGAATCACCCTCCTTTTCTACATCTGGAAACACTTCTCAATAAACTAGTTCCAAACTGTTGCCTCATTGGGGTAGCACTCTGCTACTCCCAGAATCATCACTAAAATTAAAGATTTTGAAAGGTATGCAGAATTCCCCAATTTACCCATCTTTTTGACCCAGCTTGACAGCAAGCATTGACCAGGTTCTGTACTGAACAAGAATTACTATTTATCATACAAACCCTTTTTTTAATGTTGCAAATATTGAATTAAAAATGTAAAAGAAGGAAGCATATGTCAGGTATAGACAGGAAAGATCAAGTGAATCCTCATAAGAGTATAAGGGCAGGAGGAGTACACTTAAGAGGGAAATCAGGAGGACAAAAAGGGGACATGAGACAGCTTTGGCAAATAGAATTAAGGAGAATCCAAAGGGTTTTTACAAATACATTAAGGACAAAAGGGTAACTAGGGAGAGATTAGGGCCCCTCAAGGATCAGCAGGTCAGCTTTTGTATGGAGCTGCAGATGGGGGAGATACCAAACGAGAATTTTCTATCAGTATTTACTGTGGAAAAGGACATGGAGGATATAGAATGTAGGGAAATAGATGGTGACACTTGAAAAATGTCCATATTACAGAGGAGGAAGTGCTGGATGTCTGGAAATGCATAAACGTGGTTAAATCCCCCGGATCTGATCAGGTGTACCCCAGAACTCTGTGGGAAGCTAGGGAAGGGATTGCTGGGCCTCTTACTGAAATATTTGTATCATTGATAGTCACAGGTGAGGTGCCGGAAGACTGGAGGTTGGCTAACGTGGTGCCACTATTTAAGAAAGGTCGTAGGAACATGCCAGGGAACTATAGACCAGTGACCCTGATGTCGGTGATGGGCAAGTTGAGGGACAAGATGTACATGTATTTGAAAAGGCAAGGACTGATTAGGGATAGTCAACATGGCTTTGTGCATGGGAAATCATATCTCACAAATTTGATTGAGTTTTTTGCGGAAGTAACAAAGAGAATTGCTGATGGCAGAGCGGTAGACGTGATCTATGTGGACTTCAATAAGGCATTCAACAAGATTCCCCTTGGGAAACTGGTTAGCAAGGTTAGATCTCATGGAATACAGGGACAACTAGCCATTTGAATACAGAACTGACTCAAAGGATGGTGGTGGAGGGTTGTTTTTCAGATTGGAGGCCTGGGCCCAGTGGTGTGCCACAAGGATTGATGCTGAGTCCTCTACTTTTCGTCACTTATATGAATGATTTGGATGTGAGCATAACAGGTATAGTTAGTAAGTTTGCAGATGACATCAAAATTGGAGGTGTAGTGGACAACGAAGAAGATTACCTCAAATTACAATGGGATCTTGATCAGATGGGCCAATGGGCTGAGATGTGGCAGATGGAGTTGAACTTAGCTAAATGTAAGGTACTGCATTTTGGGAAAGCAAATCTTAGCAGGACTTCTACACTTCATAGTAAGGTCCTGGGAGTGTTGCTGACCAAAGAAATCTTGGAGTGCAAGTTCATTGCTCCCTGAAAATGGAGTCGCAGGTGGATAAGATAGTGAAGAAGATGTTTGGTATGCTTTCCTTTATTGGTCAGAGTATTCAGTACAGGAGTTGGGAGGTCATGTTGTGGCTGTACAGGACATTGGTTAGACCACTTTTGGAATATTGCGTGCAATTCTGGTCTCCTTCCTATTGTAAAGATGTTGTGAAACCTGAAAGGGTTCAGAAAAGATTTACAAGGATGTGGCCAGAGTTGGAGGATTTGAGCTACAGGGAGAGGTTGAACAGGCTGGGGCTGTTTTCCCTGGAGCATTGGATGCAGAGGGACGATCTTACAGAGGTTTATAGAGATGTACAGCATGGAAACAGTCCCTTCAGTCCAACCTGTCCATGCCGACCAGATATCCCAACCCAGTCTAGTCCCACCTGCCAGCACCCGGTCCATATCCCTCCAAACCCTTCCTATTCATTTTAAATGCCTTTTAAATGTTGCAGTTGTACCAGCCTCCACCACTTCCTCTGGTAGTTCATTCCACACACGTTTATACTCTGATCATTTTGGTCCTCAATCCTAATCCTATTTATTGTTCGAACAGGTTGTGGTTTTTTTTAATTATTCCTACCAAAGTGCAACACTTCACACTTAGCTATATTTAAATTTATTTGTTAATTGTCTGTCAATTCTGTACAATTATTATTTTCTTCTTCTATTTTATTGCAATCTTCCTTCAACATAACTACACAACCGAATTTGATTGCATGTGCAAATTTAGAAGTCATGTTTCTGCTTCCGAAGCATAATTCATTGACGTAAATTGTTACAAAATCAATTTCCATTGTACATGTGAATAAAGTGTTCATCTCCAGGGCACTGCAACAAATTACCTAGCATTCTAAAAATAAATTATTTTTCTTCTTTCTTCTGAACAATTTCTTTATGTATGTATTGGTAACTGAAAAAAAAGTTTTTTTTGACATCAGGAAGCATCCTATCGGGTTAGAAAGATGAAATACATTGACATATTGAGAGGTCAATGATGCTAACATGCAAGAATGATGGTTGGAAGAGGGAAATCAGCTGAAATGTCCAGGAACACATACAACCACATGTGGCAGTCTCAGTGTGGACTTAGTTCGGATGACCCTCCGTTCCAGACTCTGTCAAGATAGTCCCAGTTTTTTGCTAAATGTTCCTGCATCCTGACAATTTCCTCATAGATATTTCAATGTCCCAGTTCTGATCCTCTCTGGGTGAGTGGGAGAGCATGTATGAAATTTCAGCAAACACCTATCATTACAACAAACTGGTATCTATTCCCCCCAACCTCACCTTCTTCTTGCTGTGTCCAATTGAATTGTCATCACCTTTGCTTGGTATCAACAACGTAATTGTTGATGACACCTTTTAAAATAATCTACAGTATATTGTCAACTCAGGCTGCACAGCCTCCAGAGGTCTTTCACCACCATGGCCCAGATTCCATCCTAGTCATAGAATCCATACAGAGCAGAAAGAAGCCATTCAGCCTCTCAGGTACGCACCGACCTCCTGAGGGGCATCTCACCCTACTCCAGTAACCCTGCATTTACCATGGCTAATCAATCTAGCCTACACATCCCTGCACACTATAGCATAGCCATCCACCTAGCCTGCACATCTTTGGACTGTGTAAAGAAACCTGAGCATCCAGCAGAATCCAACACACACACACGGAAAACGTGCAAAGTCCTCACAGTCACTCAAAACTGGAAGTGAACCTGGGTTGTTGGCGGTGTGACACAAACCGTGGTAACCACTGAGCCACTGTACATCCAGTTGGGGAACACAAGTTTATGTTTTTCTTTATTCTGTCTTTGAGTCTGTATAAGGGCAAGATTAATAGACTTTAGTTACCATTGGCATATTTGGTCATATGAGAGGGGTGATGAAACGGCCTCCTAGGCATTTTTCACTCCTACCCCTCCCTCTGCCTGCAGCCCCAACCATCACTATGAATTGGTGCGACAGGAATCCTTGGCAATGATTCGGCTGAATGTGATCCCCGATTACAGACCTGGCTTCGCCACAACCATATTGAATGATGGGACAGACTCAGTAGATTGCAAGGCTTACTCCTGTTTCTCTTATTCCTATTCCTCTTGCGGTGCAGTGGTAGTTTCCATATTTATGGAATCAGAACGTGATGGATATGCAGATGTCATATGTCCAAAGAGACTGACTAAAAAAAAATCTGCAGTTTTTTTTTGTCTCCAAGGACATAGTCCAGATGCTATCACATGATCTCCCACATCCAAATACACACAACCCATGCTCCCACCACTGGTTACCCAACATGTCGATCATCACATCACTAGTGCAGAAGTAATGAAGTTTACTTTTTGTTTTACCTTTTGCTTCAGTCGCTGTTACCGTTTGCACTGTGAATTCCTCTGACATTTGGCAGTTTCCACTCTCAATGCAAACTCCTGGCCGGTAGCCAACAGTCACTGGACGAGTCCCCCGCCAGAGGCGATGCTGCCGCCTTGACCAGTTCACAAACCGGCTGTTAGAAATGTAGACAACAGTGTTTTTGAAATATGCATCTGAAACAGAGTGGGTGAAAGCATGAGATTTGTAACCTTCCATTTCCAAAAGGGATGGAAGGACTAAACAGTAAGAGGTAAATGCTGGGAGAAATAAAATACAGAACATTAGAATCCGACAAAAACTGATACAAGCTCGAAATCCAGTCACAGTCCTGGAGATTTATTTAAGAGAAACAAACATTATTTTGTTCTCCAGCCGCTGTCCATCCACTTCCGGCGGAGATATTTCTCAGTGACACCGGGGGATGGTGTTCGCGGGTGCACGGTGCCGTGTACTTCCGGAGTTGCGCGGAGGCGGCCGCACGGTGCCGGCCATTTCCGGTGTTGCGCGGTTGTTTGGTTGGGGCTTTGGTGGTGACGCAGGGGCTGGTCCATCACCATGGCGGCGGAGGGCAAGCCCAAGGCTCGCATCCGGAGGCCGGTGCTGCTCAGCAGGATCGAGGGCTCCCAGGACGTGGTGAACATGGCCGCCGTCATCCCCAAAGAGGACGGAGTGATCAGCGTCAGCGAGGACAGGTCCGTTAGACCCGTGGGGGACACGCAGCACCAGCTCAGGGCGATGGTGTGGGGCTGGGGGGCTGGGGGGCTGGGGGGCTGGGGCTGGGGCTGGGGGAGGCCTTTCTGGGGGGGAGAGGGGGAGGGGGAGAGGGGGAGGGGGAGGTGGAGGTGGTGGCCTTTCTGGGAGGGGAAGGGTCCCTCCTGGGTAAGGGGTGGCACTGGGACGGGGAGAAGGGAGTAGGGTATAGAATTGGGGAGGGCTTGGGGACAGATTCTCCTGTCGGAGAGTTGGGGGGGAAGGTGGAGAGGCAATGCTGGTTGTTGGGGTTTGTATATAGAGGGGATAGGGTATAGTGGAGGGGAATGGAGAATGTGGAATGTTGGTGAGGAGGGGGGGGGGGGGGGAGTGTGGTTGAGGGTATGTCCAAGGGGATGCAGAGGGGCTGTGTGTGTTTACTTGGGCGTGCGTTTGTGAAGATGGTCAGCGAAGGGGATAGGGGTGTGTTTGTCAGGGAGGTGTAAAACGGAGTGAGAAGAGGGACACAGAGAGAGAGGCGATGGCAAAGTGGTAAACGGGTCAGACCTGTGGCGATTCGCATTGGGAATGTTCATGGAGTGGTGGGGGGCGGTGGGGTTGTACTGAGCAAGAGTTGTGGAGTCTGTTGGAGTTGTCTGCAGGAGATCACCGGGCAATGATTGAAACAGGCTGGTGTGCGTGCTGAGTGGGTTCTGAGGCCGAGGTGAATGGAGGAAGCAGTGGTCATGGAAGAGGGAAGAAAGCAGGTTGCAGGTGTTGTGATTCTTTGTGAAAGATGAAGGACTGTTAGGTTGAGGAAAGATAAATTTGAGGTGTTGAAAGAAGGGCCAGAGAATTAAATGAGCAGGAGGTGAGATGGAATTTGTTGGTAAACAAGAGATGCAAGGTGAGACTTTCCATGAACAGAGATAGATGGTTTGCATGTTGCTTTCACTGATAGGCGTAGCTAAATGTTGATTAATACAAATTCAACTTGGTTAATCAGGAACTAATATCAGGTGATATGAAATGAAGCGGTGAAGTTGAGGCATTTCCATGGGAAGCTGAAGATTTCTTTGAACTTTGATTGCCTCACCTGTTTTCAGCTAACGCTGGCTTCTCAGAGTAGCCAAGTGGAAGGAAGTTATTGATACATGCATGAAATGCATTTTTCATTTGTGACTCCAAGAAATCACTCATCACTTCCAAAATCTTAACAATTAAAATGCTGGCTGCAAGAAGGTTGCTCATTTACCCCAAAAATGTTTTTCTGTTCTCTTCACCCATTCTTGAAAGTTTTTTATTTTAAAACATCATCAAGCTTGACTCCCAGCAGATTGTGGCTAGAGTCTTTGCTACCTCAACTGGTGTGTTTGCTTTTCTCTTCGAATGTTATTACAACTGTTAGCCTGCTTGTGCAATGAGAGGTTTATCATATACCACAACGAAACAGACGCAAACTGAGCATTTCTCCTGAGCTTGCTGGCAAGTTTTAGGTTGTGATTTATTTTCAGCTTAATGTAAATTTTACATTAGCTGGCGTACAGAATAGCAATGTTGTGGGCTTAACATACTCTACAGATTGATAGTTTAGTGCAATACAAAGAGATGATGCAATGTGTTGAGGACCCAAATTCCTGTTTAGTTTGACAGAAATGATACAAACAGTACTACTTGAACTTTGGAACAGGAGGAGGGCATTCAACCCCTCAAATCTATTCTGCCATTCATTCTGATAATGCCTGACTGTTACTTGAACTTGTTTTGTCTCCTGTGTCCCTTGGTACCCTTACTCGGGGGAAAAATATGATCTTGGTCTTGAAACTCTTTTTGTCTGAACTTGGAGTGAATTCTGACTTCAGCATTCTTTAATAACAGAGAATTTCTTGATTTCATTTCCAAAGCCAAACAGGCAGTCCTCTCGCTCTTGGTTGATATTCTTCACTCAATTGGTGCAATCAAATCTTTTGGTAGTTTTTCCAAAGTGACTAGTACTGTGCCGATTTTGGCTACTGCATTTCCCTGCATACTAATGATGAGTCCGTTGAATGTGAAGTGTTGAGGGATGTCCTGAGCGCGTATTTTAACTTCACAAAAGCTGTGTCTTTATTCTGATTTGAACTGCACAACAGCCGGATTGTCACTTTTTAAAAAGATATTCTTGAAAAGTTGCTGGCACTCTAATTTTGGCTGGTTTCCTGACTGAAAACCCAATATCATGTGGACCCAAAGTTAAAAAGCAGAACATGCCCTTTCAGGAACCCTTGGTCTGAAAAAAAATCAATGAAGTTGCTTAATTGCATTTTCAATTTCTATCCCATAATAAAGCAATGCACTAAACCAATCACGATCCATATTGTGAGACTATATCTTGAGTACTATGTAGTTTTATTCTCTATTTGAAAAAGAACAGAATTCTTTAGGATATCAGAGGAGTTTACTCCATTCATTCCTGGGATAAAGAATTATCCTGCAAGGAAGGGACAGACAGATTGGGTTAAAACACATAAATGAGAGGCGATCATGTTGCAGCATAACAGAACATGGTGGAAGTTCCTTCCTCCTTGTGGTGAAGAGTCATACGAGAAGACCTGGTTTAAGATTAAGTGGTCTCATGTCTAAGAGGGAAATTATGAAAAGTTATTTTCTGTGAGGGTAATTAAGTCTCTGAAAGTCTTGATGACATCCTGGTGAAGGGCTTCTGCCTGAAACGTTGACTCCTGCTTGTCGGCTGCTGCCTGATGTGCTGTGCTTTTCCAGTGCCACACTTTTAGTCTATGAAATTCTCTTCCCAAGAAAGTAGTAGAGGCTGTGTCATTGAATTTATTTCAGGCAGAACAGTCATGTTGAATGGCAGAGGAATGACCATACATCTCTCAGTGATTTCAAGGAGAATTGCTTCTTGGATTTCTAGCACTACTGCAAATTTACTCGATTCTGTCTATTCAAATGGAATCAGGCTTTTAAAAGCAAATAACTGCGGATGCTGGGATCTGACACCAAAAAAGAGAAAATGCTGGAAAATCTCAGCAAGTCTGGCAGCATCTGTAAGGAGAGAAAAGAGCTGACGTTTCGAGTCTCACTGACCCTTTGTCAAAGCTGTGGCAAAGGGTCAGTTAGACTCGAAACATCAGCTCTTTTCTCTCCTCACAGATGCTGCCAGGCTTGCTGAGGTTTTCCAGCATTTTCTCTTTTTTTGGAATCAGGCTTTTGTTACCTGCTGTTAGAGTATGATTTCTGCTCTGATGCTGCCTGATTGCTGTGCTTTTCCAGCGCCACACTTTTTGCCTCCGACTCTCATGCCTTGACAGGAAGGCTGCATCCATGGGAGTAACTATTGTTATAGTAACTGATGTAAAGGTGTTCTTTTTATTTTTGTTTTAAATTGCAGACTGAAATGAGTTAAGAACTGTTTTAAAACCAAGGGTTGCTGCTTGGTTTGAAAGCAAGTAACTTGATACTTAGTGCAAGCACTTTGTGTAACCGTGGTTGCAGATGAATTATGGCTGAAGGATAATGTACGAATGAAGCTGTGGCAATGGGTGGATTTTCATTGGCAACTGGTCACGAGCCCAATGAAAACTGTCCTCCGCCTGCCAACAGTGATGTGATTGGTTTTCGGGTCACTGCACAGCTTGGGGCTTGGAACAAGATACATTGGAGCCTTTGGACCACCAGCAGCTCAGAAGTTCTTTGTTCTCTTCAGGAAAAAGCCACGTTAAACCTGAAGCTAAACCAGTTTAACTTTACTTCAGTTTTAAGCCATTCTATGCCTGTTTATTTGAGAAGACAGGGACCTTTTATAAGTGAACCAGCCATCCAGAGGCTCTTGTAAATGACTGAGAAGCAGCTTTGACCAGCATAAGAATCATCTCAGCAACCCTTGTGAACAGGAACTGCTTTCCCAAATCTTTTTCCCTCCATCCATAACGTGCATGTTTTATCTTTCTCCTGTCTGTGTATATATCAAGTGAAATTTGAGGGTATTTGACTTGCAATATATAGTCTCACTTCAGAAACAGGGTCGGTGTATTCTGTCAATCTGATGTATAAGGTAGGTAAATTTAAAAACCTTTGCATACTTGGAAATAAAATTCTTGAATTGTTGTGAGTGCTCTCCCAGTGAGTTGTGACACCAACTGGGTTAATTTTCTCTGGCCAGAGGATTTTCTAGGATTCCACATCCTATATGATGTGATATGAGGACACCTACATTAACTAGATGTGAGTATCCCATTGAATATCATCCGAGAACTCAGAATTGAAGCTCCATTTCCTTTTAGCAGGATTGTGTGGTGTAGCATTTGAACCCAGCACCTTCTGACTGTGTCTCAAGTGTTGTCACTGAGCCACTCACTCTGATAGTGTAACAAGAGCAACCTGATTCCATTTGAATAAAGAGAACCAATAAATCTACTACGTCTCAGAAACCTAAGAAGCAATTCCCTTAAAATTAATGAGAGGCACAGTTATGATTTATGCATATTGTTCTTTTTGCTGTGTGCTGTTTCTTTGTGATGATTTGCTGAGTTCTAATCTCAGTTTCTCCTGTTTGTATTGATTCCTTGCCGTGGATTATTTGCAACTGGTGAAACTATCCTTGTTATCTCATTGCAACAGCATGCATGTTTCTAATTTTCCAACTATCAATAGAAAGTTCCAGAGGCTGATCATGTTTTGATCATGCTCTGTTGCAAATGCAGGACATGATTTTTGAAATCATAGCGCAGGACACCATTTGGTTTAGCCATGCGATATTGGCTCTGTGACAGAGATATGCAGTTAGTCCCACTGCCTTGTGCAAATGTCAGCTTTTACAGTATTTATCTAATTCTCTTTTACAAATTATTGAGAACCTGATTGCAACTGATCTTCAAACAGTAAATTTGAAGAATGTTTGAAGACAAAGCAGCCTTGCTAGAGCTGTTTGTCCTGAAGTGTTTCTGGGTTTCTCACTGAATGCAAATGCCTTTACCAATAACTGGCAGTGTTGGGACAATCCGTTAGAGCCAGCAAATAAAGCTGTTGACCTTTGAGAAAGCCTGTTGAAGCACTTGAGTTGGTTCCCAAGTCAGGCACTGATCAAATTATAACCCTCAATGAAACATTGACCATGTCAATCTCCTCACCAGAGTCTACTAGCTATTTACCAGTTATTTCTAAACATTGCAATTTGTGTAAATTCAAGCCATACAATGTCATCAGTTTGTTCTTTATGAATCACAAGCAGACAAGAGTTCAGAATTCATTTGATGAAACCTGTATTTCTTGAGACCTGCTACATGTTTTGAAGTTAGGGTAATTTTTGTCCCCAGCTGTATCTTCTACTCACGAGGCATGCAATATAATAGCACCAATGATGGTGCTTCTGTAGCTGTCTGAGTTCCTACTAGCCAGATGCCAAAATGATCAATCCCATGCTTCAGAGGTTTAAAATCTAAACAAAATGAAATTATTTTTAAATGTCATTTTTATTTGTCATGTATTGCTCACAGCTAAATACAAGAGCCAAGGATGTTTGCTTTTCAGGCAGTAGTAATGTTCTGGGAAAACTTGCACTTCTGGTTGCACATGTATTGTTTTGAGGCGTTTTCTTTTCCAGAAGGCTTAACAACAAACCTTGCCCTGAATTGTTTGTGGGGTTCTTTTGGATGCAACAAATTCCCAACTTTTGTTTTGAATTTAAAATTAAACTTTGGAAATGATACTCATTTGTCACAATCTCAGGACATGGAATCATTTTGATTCATCTCCCCTCTTCCCCACTCCCCTCATTCATTTTTAAGGATTTGACTCTTGTGATAAGGCTCCAGTGGTTTGACTGTGTCTCTAATTTTGTCACCATTTTTTTCAAAAAAAACACGTTCCAAGATTATGCAATGTGGGGAATAGTAGAATATGGGCTCACTCCCCATCTTGGTAAAGATGTTGAGTGTAGTTGCATTCTGTGAGTTGTCACCAAAAACAGGGGCAGAGAACTATCTTCACGTTTCTTTCCTTTGCTTCTTGCAGTCTCTTTTTACAGGGGGAAAACTCTTCTGCTAATTTAAACCAGCCACACAGAAAAGAATCACATAGTGCTGTCGTTTGTTAAAATTCGAGAGGCCAAGAACTATCCCAAAAATCACTTTTAGAAAATAAATTAACAACTTTTTTATTTAAGTCTGACAACGAATAATTAACTAGCAACTGTTTCCAACTCCTTTCTCTAAAGCTACCTTTTACTTTGCCTTCTACAACATTGGTCTGCTTAAAAATCCCAATTACGGTTTACAAAAAATATCATCACGTTTCAAAATCAGTTAGCTGCCAAGAGTCCTCTGTAGGTTTTCCTCTGTCGTCTTTTCTTCTTAGGGATTCTGCTTCACATGTCGTTGATGAATAAAGGTACCTTTAAGAGAGCAGATATTTCTGCAAGCAGTCTCTCTCTCTAGTTGTTGGTGCTTGGTGGTTCTCTTTGCCACTCTGGTTTACTGTTTAAAATCTCTGATACTTACACGCCAAAACATGGAATTGTTTCATTGGTTTTGATATTGTCAAAATACTTAATTTAAACTTGATTGGAGTTTGGTATTGTGGCATTATTTAAACTGGCCGAATTTGAATTTATTTTTGTGTTATAGCAACCCAGCCCTGACCAAGCGTTACATTGTTACCTTGTTCCAGACTCTGTCTCTCTCTCTCTCTCTCTCTCTCTAAGTCCTCGTTAGCTTTTTAAATCTCTTAAAGGTACAGTCCCCCTTCTACCATCGTAACAAGTCAGTTCAGAGTCATATTAGTGGATGCCTTCCATTATATCTTGAAGAGGGAGGTTGATCCACTCAGAAGACAGGAACGTATCAGGATGGTGTGTGACTTGGAAGTGATGAGTATCGTTGTCCTTTTTAAGTGTGAATGTGTGAATGTGTGAATTTGGGAGTTGCTTCAGAAGATAGCTTGGTGATTTGCTACAGTGCTTTTTGTAGATAATACAAACTGCAGTTAGAGTAAATGGTGATTGGGATAATTGATCAAGTGGATTCCTTCATCTGCTTTATTGATTGTGTTAGTTTGCTGTTAATCATGTGACTGGCCTTTCACTTGCTGCAAGTCTGCTTCTGGGTCTTTTTGAGTGCAGTGCTATCTTTTTTCTCTAGATTTCCTGAGACCAAGTTAAGTTTTGAGATTAGCCCAATGAATTGCTAAATTTATTCATGTGTTTTTTTGATAAGTTTGAAACTATCAAACTTTCCTACTATAGCATTTGAATGCTGA
This sequence comes from Chiloscyllium punctatum, assembly GCF_047496795.1. NCBI lineage: Eukaryota > Metazoa > Chordata > Chondrichthyes > Orectolobiformes > Hemiscylliidae > Chiloscyllium > Chiloscyllium punctatum. The sequence goes on along the minus strand of NC_092753.1, from coordinate 5,452,600 downwards.
TTAGCACCAAAAATAATGAAAATCATTTTCTCCCAAAGTAAATGTTGTGTGACTGGTAAATAAGTTGAAGTCCATGTGAGCAGACATCTTAATTGGTCCTTCCAGTTTTAGTTAAAGATCATACCTTTATATTTTTGCGTCCTTATTTTGCTTTAAAAGGGGTAATCAGCATTTCATTCCCTTCTTGCATTTTCTGATTTAAAGAAGAACAGTGCATGTAATTTGTAAAGTGCAGCTACATTGAAATCCATAGCCATCACGCATGTAGCCAGATTGGACAAACAATTGTCCAAGGACATTTTCTTGACACATTATCTTGGATCATGTTTGGCTGCAAAGGACTCTGTATTAGTGGATGTGCCATGTTAGTCCATGTTAGTTTTGCATGACAGTGGATCAGCATGCTGCTGATTTGAAATTGTCGTGCTTTTAACAAAAGCAAGAAAATAGTTGGAAGCATGTGCTCGTTCTAATCCACAAATATCATAGCATTATTGCAGTCCCAGTGATGTGCAAATAAAATCTTCGAGGGGTTTGTAATTAAATTGCTGGGGAAATAAGTTGTTTTCAACTGCTTCCTCACTTTCCTGCATTGATCAACATCACTTATCCTTATGTTGGCCTAAACATAGCCTGTTTTGCTGTTTTTGATTGTGTGCGCATGAACACAGTCGCAGTACCATGAATGTGTTACGATTCAAAAGCCTTTTTTTTTAAAAACTGCAGTGCAACGTTGCTCTTTGAAGCAGTAAGAAGGAGAAAAAGATTGAACAGCACAGAGAAAAGAAATGGTGAACAGGAGAGGATCGTAGCTGTGAGTGGAATTTAGACAACTTGGCAATAAATAGTGATGCCTTGAAAATAGAAGAGGAGGTGTTTGAGGTCTTAAAATGCATAACAATAGATAAATCCCTGAGACCTGATGAGGTGTTTCCGGAACTTTGTGGAAAACTAGGGAAGAGATTGCTGGGACCTTCGAGATGTTTGTATCATCGATAGTCATGACTGATGTGCCGGAGAACTGAAGGTTGGCTAATGTGATGCATTCTGTTTAAGAAGTGCTGGAAGGAAAAGCCAAAGAACTTGCTTACATCAGCGGTGAATACGTTTTTGGAGGGATTCTGAGGGACAGGATTTACGTGCATTTGGAAAGGCAAGGACTAATAAGAGATGGTCAATATGGCTTTGTGCACGGCAAGGTGGTTATGCGTTAACCACACTGTTATAGGTGTGTCGTTGCCAGGTGTCGTCAAGATTTTTGTTTTAGTCAAGATTTTTGTTTTAGTCAAGATTTTTGTTTTAGTCAAGATTTTTGTTTTAGTCAAGATTTTTGTTTTAGTCAAGATTTTTGTTTTATTGAATTCAAACTCCATTTACCAACCATTTGCTGACTTGGGGATTTTATATATTTGCAATGGTTTGTGAAACATGAGGGCACAATTATCTATGCATTCTTCCCAGTTATGCTGTGACAATTCCCAATTAATGAAGGTGTGTGCGAAGAAAGATGAAAGTAACTTTATTTTTAAACCTTTTTTCCAGAACAATTCGAGTATGGATTAAGAGGGACAGCGGTCAGTACTGGCCAAGCGTTTACCACTCAATGCCATGTAAGTGCATTTTCCATCAAAAACTGAAATTGCGAAATTTCACCCAGGTAAATAGTGCAGTGAAGAAGGCATATGGCGTACTGGCTTTTGTTGGTAGAGGAATTGAGTTCCGGGGTCCTGAGGTCATGCTGCAGTTGTATAAGACTCTGGTGCGGCCGCATCTGGAATATTGTGTGCAGTTTTGGTCGCCATACTATAGGAAGGATGTGGAGGCACTGGAACGGGTGCAGAGGAAGTTTACCAGGATGTTGCCTGGTATGGTAGGAAGATCCTATGAGGAAAGGCTGAGGCACTTGGGGTTGTTTTCATTGGAGAAAAGAAGGTTTAGGGGTGACTTGATAGAGGTGTACAAGATGATTAGGGGGTTAGATAGGGTTGACAATGAGAACCTTTTTCCACGTATGGAGTCAGCTATTACAAGGGGGCATAGCTTTAAATTAAGTGGGGGGGTAGATATAGGACTGATGTTAGGGGTAGGTTCTTCACTCAGCGAGTCGTAAGTTCATGGAATGCCCTGCCAGTAGCAGTGGTGGACTCTCCCTCTTTATGAGTATTTAAGCGGGCATTGGATAGGTATATGGAGGATAGTGGGTTAGTGTAGGTTAGGTGGGCTTTGATCGGCGCAACATCGAGGGCCGAAGGGCCTGTACTGCGCTGTATTCTTCTATGTTCTATGTAACTGGCCAAACTCACTGCGTATTATCTGCTAAGGAGTACTTGTGGAGAGTTTAGAAAGTACTATTTGAGGTTTCTTTTAAGGAAATGATGATCTTAGAAATTAAATATAGATATGCCTCTAGTACTTTTGAGTAAAAATAGATCTGGATTTGTAATCTGTTGCCTCTATTTCACAAATTCCATAATATTTGATGTCTTTACATTTATTTCAACATGAAATATGGACTCTGTTTAACAATTTCAGACAGCGGTTAGATTTTTTAAAATTTTAAGGCAGCAACAGATGCAATGTTTTGGGTTGTGTGGATGGCTTGGTTTGTATGAGCAAGTTCACAAACGCAACGTGGTTGAATTTGTTGGTAAATGTTTCTTTTGAATTTTTTTTTGAGAAGCACACTGCATCCTTGCTTAATGTTTGGTACTTGAAAAAGTCATCGAAATACCTTACTGCTGGATCTCCACCATATGTTTCTTCACAGTCTTCATACTATGATTTATCAATTTCCTTACTCTGCGTTGTTACCAAAGCTGAATAGAAAGCTCATCATGAAGCTGCACACTATCATTGCAAAGTGCACTTTGCAATGTACTGCACCACCATGTGGGAATTTAATTTTCAACAAAAACAGAGCTAAAAACAAGACTAATGACTTGAAAATAAATCTTATGATCCACCCAAGCTCTATTTTATTCTATTGCTGACTTTACGTACTCCTTTTATTCTCATTTCTTGCATGAGAAATACCTCCTTTTGTCACTTTACTGATCTACACCCAACTCTTCATCAGTTAATGTCTGCTGCTCAGATCAATTTTCACTGACCCTAAACAGGTATTGATATTACTTTGTGCAAAAGTGCCATCATTGTCCTGTTTTTTTTTTAGGGGAAAAAACACTTTATCTGAAAACCATGAAATCTTACACAGACAGCCTTTTGGTCTATTGAATCTGTCTACTGTTTGAAACAGCTATCCCCATCACTTCTCTTCCCTCCAACTATTATTCCATCACACCGTCTCCTTTTCTTCACAGGTCTTTAAATATATTGCTTACAAAGTGAAATACTCTGTGGAATGAATTGCACATTAGTGGGTAACAGTGACCCATGTCAGTATCGTGTATAATTGTCTCTTTGTCTCTCGGGAGGTGCATTAATTGCTGTTTGAGAGAGGTTATGAAAGCACTGAGAATTATCAGATGTACCGTAATACATTTAGATCCAATGTAACACCATTGCTGAGAGAATTAATAATTTATTCAAATTGGTATTCTTGAGATGCAGATTATTGTCAATGAGGAATATTTAAGATGAAGTGCGATGTTAGATTTAAATGTCATATTTCTCTGACTTTGGCTGTTGTGTTTTACTGGCCTTCCAAATGCCAGCAGGAGTAATCATACTTCATTGCATAATATACATATGGGATAAATTTGAAATCAGAAAGGAATGGTGCAATTTCGAACAAAAGATCAGTCTTTAGCTAGAGTGTAGCCTGAGCATGTGGCATGGTTAACTGAACAAACATATATTCTTGGCTTCTGGAATGTGTTCTTCAAGCACCAGATTGAGAGTTGGATTGAAGTCATAAGATTTATTTTCAAGTCATTAGTTTTGTGTTTAGCTCTGTTTTTGTTGAAAATTAAATTCCCACATGATGGTGCAGTACATTGTTTCAGTGCACTTTGCAATGATAGTGTGCAGCTTCATGATGATCTTTCTATTCAGCTTTGGTAACAATGCAGAGTAAGGAAGTTGATAAATCATAGTGTCAAGACTGTGAAGAGAAGGCAGGTTCTTGCTTGAAACATATCCCATGACACTCAAAAAAAAAAATGGACAAGTAAATTATTTTGGCATACAGGATCAATTTGTTTCACCCTACACCAGTTTCATATAGTATGCTGACATGTCATGGAGTGCTGCAGGGAAGGACAAAAATGTACCTTCTCTCCTGCTTCTCATTTTCTTCTCATCAGATGCAGGGTAAAGTATAAGAGTTCTGTTTAGATGAGATTCCTGACAGTGTGGAAACAGGCCCTTCAGCTCAACCAGTCCACACAGAATTAGTTACGTGCATTATGGATTTATTTTTCAAAAATTTTCATTTAAAAAAATGTAAAGCAGTCTTCTGAAAAAGTTAAACTGCACAACACCAGGTTATGGTCCAACAGGTTTAATTGGAAGCACTAGCTTTCAGAGTGCTGTTCCTTCATCAGGTGGCTGTGGAGGACGCAATTGTGAGACACAGCATTTATAGCAGAAGTTTACAGTGTGATGTAACTAAAATTATACATTGAAATATACCTTGATTGTTTGTTGAGTGTCTCACCTGTTAGAATGACCATAATAGTTTCACTTCTTTCATATGTAAATCACAAAACTCTTTTTAAAAATTAGATTCGCAGGTTAACTGTAACAATTGGTGTCAGCCAGATAAGATGTTAAGATGTTGAAGGAGTGAGCCCCCTGTGTTCCTGTGTGTGGCATAACATTTAGACTGATTTCTAATCTAAAAAGTGAGTTAACTGAGTTTTACATGGATTCGTGCAGTTTTTGAGCAAAGTACAATGTAACTCTGCAAGTACAAGTTCACCCCACAGACATATATGTATTTATATCTGTGGGGTTTTTTTGTGTCTCTGTCGTGGGGGGTTGAGAGTGTGAGAGAGAGTGTATATGTGTGTGTGAGTGTAAAGTGTCATAAGTCTGTGCGAGGATGCATGTGGGAATGTGTGTCTGTAGGAGTGGGTGTGTCTGGTGTGTGAGTGTAAAGTCTGAGTGTGTGTGGGTGTATATATATATATTTTTATATATATATAGTGCAATGGTGGTCACCTGTAGTATGACATGAACCTAAGGTCCTGGCAGAGGTCCTCCCTAGGGGTGCGGAACTTAGCTGTCAGCCTCCACTCGGCCACTTTTCACTGCTGCCTGTCCCGAAGTCACCCTTGGAGGACGGTCACCCAAAGGTCCAAGATCGAATGTCCTGGACCTTTTGAAGTGTTCTCCAACTGGGAGGGAACCCTCCTGTCTGTTGATTGTTGTGCAGTGCCCATTCATCCATTGCCATAGCCTTTGCTCGGTTTCACCAATGTACCATGCCTTAGGGCATCCTTGCCTGCAGGGATAGACAACGTTGGCTAAGTCGCGTGAGTACCTGCCACTTACATGGTGGGAGGTGTCCCCTCGCGTAATGGTGGCATCTACATCCACACTCTGACACGTCTTGCAGCGCTTACCATGACAGGGTTGTGCGGAGTTGTCCTGAAAGCCCGGCAGTTTGCTACAAACAACAATCTGTTTGAGGTTTGGTGGTTGTTTAAAGGCGAGCAATGGAGGTGTGGGGAAGGTTTTGGTGAGGTGCTCATCCTCATTAACAATGTGTTGCAGGTTGTGAAGAACATGGCGTAGTTTATTTGCTCCTGGGAAGTACTGAACCACAAAGGGTACCCTGTCGGTTGCAGCGCGTGTCTGTCTCTTGAGGTCATTACGGTTCCTTGCTGTGGCACATTGGAACTGGCGGTCGATGCATTGAGCATCATACCCCGTTATTGTGAGGGCATCCCTGAGTACTTCCAGGGGCCCATCATGTTCCTCCTCATCTGAGCAGATCCGGTCTACACGTATGGCTTGTCCATAGGGGATGGCTGTTTTGATTTATTTTGAGTGGAAGCTGGAGAAGTGTAGCATTGTGAGGTTGTCTTTGGGTTTGCAGTAGAGTGTGGTGCTGAGGTGTCCATCCTTGATGGAGATGCATGTGTCCAAAATGAGACAGATAGAGAGTAGTCCATGGTGAGTTTGATGGTGGGATGAAACTTGTTGATATCACTGTGTAGTTTTATCAGTGACTGCTCGCCATGGGTCCAGAGGAAGAAAACAATCAAGGTATTTTTCAACGTATAATTTCAGTTCCATCACACTCTAAACTTTTGCTATAAATTCTGTGTCTTAGAATCTTATTCTCCACAACCACCTGATGAAGGACCAGCGCTCCGAAAGCTAGTGCTTCCAATTAAACCTGTTGGACTATAACCTGGTGTGGTGTGCTTTTTAACTTTTGTACACCCCAGTCCAACACCGGCATCTCCAAATCATTCTTAAAAAGTGGTTATTTAAATTGGAATGGGTCTTTCATGTCATATTGGCTGTCATGATTGATTTAGGATGGCAAATGAAATGTGAAATAAAAGTTCATTATTTTAAATTGAAGTTTGACAAGTGGAATATGTATCTGAGACTCTTGGATACTGGGTATTTCACTTGCCCTCTGTATCTGGTGCTTGGCCCAATTTGAGATTTCCAATATGTGGGCTTACCTGAACATTGATTGCAGTCTAGAGAATGGTACAGCTGACAGAGGCATTAAGCCTACCCTGTCTGGACTCGCTCTTTGGAAGACACCATTCAGTTAGTTCCCCTTAGCCGACTCTCTTACCAGGCCACTGCAACTTCTCCTTTGTCTGAAAAAGATAAATATTTACAATGCATTTAAAATCATAATTTGCTTTTCAGATAAAATTATTTATATTTCCTTACTGTTTTGTGAAGATTAACTGTAGTCATGATACATAAATACTTTGATGACCTTAGTACCATTGAATCATAAACTGTGGAATGAAATCTCGCTGGTTTCAAGAAATTTGAAGAGTGTACCATTTATGTCTTGGTGGACTGGAACTTTTTTCTCTTGTCACAGTCTGACCCATGATTAAATTGCTTTATTGTTTGTCTAAAATCCAAACATGACAACCTCAATTGATTTTATTTTTGTGTGCATTCTTTCAAAACTGTATAAATGGTTCTCAGTGTAAACATTGCTAAAATGACAATCAATTACTGTAGCCTTGAACCCCTGCTTGTTTCTAACAATCTGTGTTATCCTGAGGGAAGTAATGTATTAGCCATTAGGTTATGGCACAGTGTTTTACTGAATGATATTCCACTGGATGCTTGATCATTGTTATGTACCCTTTATTGGGGAGGAGAAAAATTTGGCACATAGAGTCATAGAGGTGTACAGCATGGAAACAGACCCTTCGGTCCAACCCGTCACATGCCGACCAGATATCCCAACCCAATCTAGCCCCACCTGCCAGTACCCGGCCCATATCCCTCCAAACCCTTCCTATTCACATACCCATCCAAATGCGTCTTAACTGTTGCAATTGTACCAGCATTCACCACATCCTCTGGAAGCTCATTCCATACACGTGAAAAAGTTGCTCCTTCGGTCTCTTTTATATCTTTCTCCTCTCACCCTAAACCTATGTCCTCTAGTTCTGGCCTCCCCGACCCCAGGGAAAAGACTTTGTCTATTTATCCTATCCATGCCCCTCATAATTTTGTAAACCTCTATAAGGTCATCCCTCAGCCTCTGACGCTCCAGGGATAACAGCCCCAGCCTGTTCAGCCGCTCCCTGTAGGTCAGATCCTCCAACCCTGGCAACATCCTTGTAAATCTTTTCTGAACCCTTTCAAGTTTCACAACATCTTTCCGATAGGAAGGAGACCAGAATTGCACGCAATATTCCAAAAGTTGCCTAACAGCAGCAACATGACCTCCCAACTCCTGACTCAATACTCTGACCAATAAGAGAAAGCATACCAAACACCTTCTCCACTATCCTATCTACCTGCGACTCCACCTTCAAGGAGCTATGAACCTGCACCCAAGGTCTCTTTGTTCAGCAACACTCCTTAGGAACTTACCATTAAGTGTATAAGTCCTGCTAAGATTTGTTTTCCCAAAGTGCAGCACCTCGCATTTATCTGAATTTAAACTCCATCTGCCACTTCTCAGTCCATTGGCCCATCTGGTCCAGATCCCGTTGTAATCTGAGGGAACCCTCTTCGCTGTCCACTACACCTCCAATTTTGGTGTCATCTGCAAACTTACTAACTGTACCTTTTATGCTCGCATCCAAATCATTTATGTAAATGACAAAAAATAGAGGGAGCAGCACCGATCCTTGTGGCACTCCACTGGTCACAGGCCTCCAGTCTGAAAAACAACCCTCCACCGTCACCCTCTGTCTTCTACCTTTGAGCCAGTTCTGGATCCAAATGGCTAGTTCTCCCTGTACTCCATGAGATCAAACCTTGCAAATCAGTCTCCCATGGGGAACCTTGTCGAACGCCTTAATGAAGTCCATATAGATTACATCTACTGCTCTGTCCTCATCAATCTTCTTTGTTACTTTTTCAAAAAACTCAATCAAGTTTGTGAGACATGATTTCCCATGCACAAAGCCATGTTGACTATCCCGAATCAGTCCTTGCCTTTCCAAATACATGTACATCCTGTCCCTCAGGATTCCCTCCAACAACTTGTCCACGACCGAGGTCAGGCTCACCGGTCTATAGTTCCCTGGCTTGTCTTTACTGCTCTTCTTAAAACAGTGGTACCACGTTTGCCAACCTCCAGTCTTCCGATACCTCACCTGTGACTACCGATTATACAAATATCTCAGCAAGAGGCCCAGCAATCACTTCTCTCGCTCCCCACCGACTTCTCGGGTACACCTGATCAGGTCCTGGGGATTTATCCACCTTTAACCGTTTCAAGACATCCAGCACTTCCTCCTCTGTAATCTGGGCACACGTCACTCATTTTGATTCCTCTTGAGTTTTCATCCATTCTCTTGTCAGAAATGCCGATGTGAATATTTGAGACCGTATTTGTGCTCATTAATGATGAATTCCTTTGAGCAGACCGGACAGATGTTGAACCTCTGGTGAAAAATGTCTCTTTGGGTCAGATGCTGTCATTGTCTGGAAAAACCTCTTAAAAGGAATTCGGAACAGTAGTTGAAGAGAAATGTACGTGGTGGAGGGGAATGTATATATTGTCTCCAAGTTTTTTTTTAATGTTTTTGTGACACATTGAATCAGAAGGACAACTCCAGGTTATGTTTAATGTAGAGGAGAACATAGTTAAGGACAGACCAAGTCTGATTTCTGCCAACGGTGAGTGGCCCTTGGTGCAATGGCGAAGTGTTTGTTTAATATGAAGTCAGTGGATTGTGAAAGAAAAGGAAGAGACTGAGAAGAAAATAAACGAATGAAATACTCCTCTTCTGTCGTGAACTGAAGATAGTGTTAGTTTCTCCTCAAAATGGGAACTTGCTTGTACTGTGAAGTTGGGAGCATTGTATTTTATATATTCAGTGAAATGCATGCATGACTCATCTGGTCTATCTCTCACTGTTACTGTCAGAATCAATGAGAAAACAATATACTTTCCTCTCTCTTTGAATAGAATGTGAATATGCAGATAGCCTCCCAAGATATCTCTTTTAATAACAGCTGGCTGTCTCTATGGGGTTTTGCACCAGCTGAATTTGTACATTTGCCAACGCCCACTTCCAATAGTAGGAAACCGACCTAATAGTAAGAGTGGAAGGGTGACTAAGTTGATAAACCTGAGTTTTTTGTCTTGTGGGATATTATGGAATTCTGCATCTTAACATTTTGTTTTTCCATCCATCTTTCAACCAAAGTTGGGTTTTTTTTGTCTTTTGTTCAGTTTATTAGACAATGCAGATAGAGACTGAGAGATGTACAGCACAGAAATAGACTCTTGTGTCCAACTTATCTATGCTGACCAAACATCCTAAATTAATCTAGTCCCATTTGCCAGCATCTGGCCCATATCCCTCTGAGCCATTCCTACTCATGTTGTGCCTTATAGAGCCACAGAAATGGCACACGTTACCAAATTAACAGTTAGATTTGGCACCACACTCCAGCTCATCCTTCTGTGCCATAACAGTTGATTGAACCCTTAGCAGCATCGATGAGTTCACCAGCGACCCACTCTGCCTGGTTTTGAATTAAATGAAATAGATATTTATTGGATGTGGTTGTTAAAAGTTAAAGGTGTGCCGGTGGAGTTGAGATACAGGTCAACTATGATGTAATTGAATAAGACCAGAAGAAATAGGAACAGGAGTAGACAGTTCAGCCCCTTGAACCTTTCTCACCATTTTTAAAAGGATTGTGGCTGATCTGACATAACACACATCCAGTTTCCTGCCCCTTCCTCATAACCCTTGATTTCCCTACTGATCAAGAATCTATCTATCTCAGCCTTAAGTATGCTCCCACAGCTCTCTCTGGCAAGGAGTTAAGACTGAATCCATTGAGAAAACGAAAATGCTCCTCAGCTCAGTCTTGAACTGGCATCCCTTTATTCTGAGACTATGCCAGAATGGCAGCCCAAGCTTAAGTTGCTGTATAGCTTTCTGCTGTTCCTGTGGTCCACACAGTCAGTGAGTGCACTGTGTACTTGAGCTGAAAATGTGTTGCTGGAAAAGCGCAGCAGGTCAGGCAGCATCCAAGGATCAGGAGGATCGACACCTTGGGCATAAGCCCTTCTTCTTCTTTCCACTGTATACTTGAGACCTGAAATGTTGTTGATGTAGCTTCACTGTTGCAAAAATTAGTGTTTTGGTTGTGCAAGTTCCTGTGCTGTAATCACCCAACACTTAAAAGTAATAAGGAAAACAGGGATTGCTGGAAAAACTCAGCAGGTCTGGCAGCATCTGTGGAGAGAAAGCAGACTTAACATTTCGGGTCTCATGATCCTTCATTAGAACAGTTCTTTTCAGTTTTCCCAGCATCTGCAGTTCTCAGTATTTTTAGGAAAAAAGTACAAGTTATGACACAGAAACTGTGTTTTAAAGCCCAGACTAGGATCTTTCAAAGAGGCATTCCAACTTTTATTCCTGTGTTATGACATGCTTGAAATTCTTTTGTGGGCAGAATAATGTCATCTGTGATTCCTTTGCAAGATTATTTGTGATGGAGTTGGAGGACAGTAGCCAGGCCTTGCCAGACATTGTGTGTGGCAGTCTTAACAGGTTGGCGTTTGTAGCTCTAAGTGAATGGGAGAGGTTTTAGTTAACAGCTGGATACTGTTGAGTCCTCCATATAGTTGCACAGAATTATACATGTTAACCTCTGGGAGAAGTGGAATTGCATGCATTCCGTTTGTCATCTTTTTTTTAGGACATCTTGATAGATATGTAGAACATTTCATGAAGGTTATGGAATGGTGTTGCATTGAAAAATACACAACTTTAAAGTGTGAATTAAAACTAACTTTTGGCACTTGAACAATATTCATGTTGACAAATCCACATTACAGTGCACATTTTTCTTTTCCACAGCTGCATGTTCAAGCATGTCCTTCAATCCAGAAACAAGGCGGCTTTCTGTAGGACTGGACAGTGGTACAGTCTCAGTGAGTACCTAACTGTGAATGACGGGAATGTTTTGTAAATATCTAAAGTGTCCACCCTGTATTTGTGCTTAGTATTTTTTTAAGAGGCATCTTCTTTGTTCATTTTCATGCCATGTAGACAGAGGAATTTTTGTTTTTACACAGAAGTTTTCTTGGGGTGAGTAGTTATCACAGATCAGGTAATGGGAGAATTTGTCCATTTGAACCTTCTCAGCTTAATATTTCCCTTCATTGGTGAATATCGTCACTGTGTAATTAGCAATTGATAGCAGAGGAGAAGAGTGCGTGAAGTGGTCTGAACTGAAATCTGTTTGCCGCTGCTGTGATAGCAGCACACTATCTCCTTAGCACAGTCAAGAAAGATATTCACCAGTGAACACGACAGGCCATTTTGGCTGAGGACTTCAGGGGTTTCCCAAAGGGCAGAAGAACTTGGGATTTCTATTTTTGTCTCAAATGCCCAACAAATCTAGGAATTGAATGCCATTAGTCTAGTTGAAGATGAAGATTGTTGCTTCATGACGTGGCTGTTCATGACAGTTAACTGTCATGATATTTGCACTCGGACTTACAGCCAAGGCAGGACCTTTTAATCCCCTGCAGGTGAGCTGGAACACCAGTGTCAAGGTTAGTCTGACAGCTAACAAAATAAGCTTCACCTGCAATAAATCCACAGGTATTAATGACCATCAGATCACAAAACTGCTGTCAATATTGTTACTGGTATCTTTGTAGGCGACTTGGCCTCGGTCCAGTAGCATTCTGCACAGCGAGGTATTAGGCAGAGTCTGATGGTTCTAGTAGCGCAAAGAAGTGCTGTGGCATTTGATTATGTGGGCATTTGGGGGCAGAGAAGCACAAGTGACACTATTGGATAATGCAAATGGAATGAGGAGCATGACCTCAGAAAATGCTGAATTCTTAAAACAAAGCAGATGCAATGCTCTGAGGGGTGAGGTAAATGCCGTCGAAATTTGGAGGCCCCTGTGCAGAAACCTCTCAGTACTTTCCGAGGCAATGCACAGTGAGTAAAAATGTGAAGGTCACAGTCCTTGAGGGAATGTTTGAAGATGAGAAAGGTATACCATGGCTGAGGTGTAGGAGTAATCATTAGCTGCTGAAACACCAAAGGGATTGAAGAGTGAGCAGTTCAGAGGTGAAGGACTAGAGCAAGAGAGTAAGTCGATTAGGGAGCAAGGTCTCATCTCTATTTATTAACTTCTCAAAATTCAAGACCTGTTTTGTTTACATTGGAATGGATATCTGATTGTAAATTTGGGTATGAATGACAGGTCCTTTCATCTTGTTAAAATGAGCAATGGAGACCATCCATTCAGTTGAAATGATTCCCTTGTCTCAATTTAAAAGCAGTTTATTTTAAGACATTGCATACTCTTTAGCCTTCATCCATCAGACTTCAGAAATTACAAGTTTCTTCCAGACTTGTTGACCCTTTATGGAGTCAGTACTTCTGGTTGGAGACTTTTGGCATGACCTCACAGTCAAGCCCTACGCTATGACAACACACTTGTGCTGGTTTGTAGTAGTTTAATTTGTCTTTTGGATGGATCAATTTGCAAGTACATCGTGTGTGTGCATATTACACATGCACTCGCAATTCTCTTAGGATGTCTATTTTAGTTTGAGCTTGTTTGCTTTGGAACTTATTTAGATCCTGATATGAATTTACTGGTGGGGTGCTAATGCATTATTATTTTCTGCCATTAGGGACCAATGATTTGGGAATCAGCCATCATAACAAACAACAGAAAGAAATGTGTTGATTATAATTGGGGAAACTGACTTGGAGGAGTAGCGTGAAAGAGTTGTATTTAGCATGGTTGCAATGATAGTTGTTGGACTACCCTTGCGTTAATAAACCTACATCCTTACACTGAGCTTGGAAATCTGCAAAAGCAATTTACCAGTACCATCGTCAATCAAATAAAAAGATAACCAAATCCAAGAAAAACCTAATTGAGTGTGGAGTACCATGTAGACTATCAGTCTCCTTATTCAAGGAGCAACATAAATATTTTGGAAGCAGTTCAGTGAGCATTAACCACATTAATTCCTGATTGGTCATGCTGTATTGAGGAAAGGATGGACAGGTTAGGGTTGTATCTAAGAGTTTTTAAAAATTAAGAGATGGATATATCTCATAACATCCTGAGGTCTAGACCAGGTGGATGAGGAAAGAATGCTTCATCTTGTGGGGAATTGTAGAACCAAGGTTCACTGTTTAAAAATAAATTGCCACCCATTTAAGACTGATGAGGTGAATTTGTTTTTGAGAATTGAAAACTCTAAAAGTTAATCTAAGTTCATATCAAATTACATTGAGAGAATTGTTTGCAGTCTCATTGTCATAACATGCAGATGGTATAGAAGCATGCAAAGATGTAAAAAGGATTTACAAGGATAATCCTAAAATTGTGAGGTTACACTGACACTGAAAAGATGAATAAACTGGGTCTTTGTGTCTTCAGAGAGTTCTGTCATTGTATGCTGGGTAGAAGCTGCCAAATGAAGGTATTAACCAAGAAATTGGGGAAGGAACTCAGAATAAATGTGTTAAATGCAGACAGTGGAACCATATGGAGTAATTGAGGCTAATTATATAAATGTATTCAAGCGGAGGCTTACCATAAGCATACGAGAGGAAGGAAATCCGAGGTTATGCTCATCGAATTAATTGAGGGAGCATGGAGGATGCTGAATGAGAGAATAAGTGCATGGACTGGTTGAGGAGCCGCCTTATTCTTGACTGGTATAGTTTATGTCATGTTATGTGAATTGTATTAAATAGGAGGCTATTTGGGGAAATCCTTAGTTTTTATTTTAATCGTTCATACAATGTGGATTACCTGTCTTCAAATCCAAAGTTCCTGTGTTTGGGGTCCTCCTTGTTAGCTGTAGTTTAGGATGTGTTCTGGCTATATTTTAACACTGCGAAACATTTTCTCTGGAGCTAATACTTTACAAACAAAAAAGTGAGTTAATACATTCCAGGTTCATCTTAATAAGAAAGCACCATCGAACTGTTTAACTCGCTCTCCCACAAACACCTAATGGTTCCAGGGCATTCATCTCAACAAAGTTAACAGTAGCAATCATTAATGCAGATTTATGAATCACCTCCTCTATGTCCTTAACTCACTGATCCTCATTTCTTCTATGTCAAGCTATTTCATATGACTGTTTGTTGCACTGATGAGGTGAATAGTGGTCAAATCCTATTCCGAAATCTGCCAAGTTTCAGTACACACTGTCTTTTAAAAATAAAATCTGATGCTAAATTTTCTTAAAATTTTAACTAACTGAAATTTCTGGTGTTTTAATGCAGTAGCTTAAATCTTCATACAAATGATACAAGGGAAGTTTACAATATTTTGTCTTTTGTCAGGAGTTTATTTTGTCAGAGGACTACAACAAAATGACTTCTGCAAAGAGCTACCTCGGTAAGGAACTTCTTGATTAATTCCCCAGGGCAGCACAGTAGCTCAGTGGTTAGCACTGCTGCATCACAGTGCCCGGGATGTGGGTTCGATTCCAGCCTGTGTGGAGTTTGTATGTTCTCCCTGTGTCTGTGTGGGTTTCCTCCAGGTGCTCCGGTTTCTTCCCACAATCCAAAGATGTGCAGGTGAGGTGAATTGGACATGCTAAATTGCCCGTAGTGTTCAGGGATGTCTCGGCTAGGTCTATTAGTCAGGGGAAGTGGAGACTAAGAGGTAGGGGAATGGTCTGGGTGGGATGCTCTTCGGAGGGTGTGTGTAGACTTGGTGGGCCAAATGAATTGCTTCCGCACTGTAGGGATTCTATGATAATTCAGAGTAAGGGAAAAGTCTGAAAGCATAAGAACTGATGACTATATATTTTCATTCCTGCTAAGGGTGAGAAAACTGCTATTTTACCCATCCGTGGTGTTTCCCAAGACTTTGCATCAGAGTTCAGAGCTGGTAACCTGGGGCAAACCCTTAGTGTGAGGTTTTGTGTTGTGAACTATCCAGAGACATGAGATGCTGGCTTGTCACAGTGAGATTGAAAACTGGTTGATGCTATGCTGAAGAGATCATGGAACAGCCTATCAATGCTCAACTCAAAGTTCACTGCCCATCACAGTGGAAGACCTACTAATTCTTTTAACCCTTCCAATGTAGTGCCACTGTTCCTTCCTGAGACAGGTATATTGCACCCCACCGAATGTTGCTGTCTTCAGTGAAATGAATACCTAGATCAAGCATCCAGGCCAACTGGGGGGGGACAGGGTGGCTAAGTCGGGAAATCCTTCTTCAGGGAACAAAACTCGTCAAGAAGACCACTTGGCTGCATACAAAAGGTATCTCGTCAACAAGGTGATTTTTGTCCTTCCCTGAAGCAGCTCAAACTCTTGGTTGAAGGATTTCATTGAGTCATGACAGTGGACAATAGCACCAATAGATGCTCTGTTTTCTGACCAGAAAACTATTCCATCTCACCTTGTTCTGGCCTTCATATTACTTGGGATTCTGATCCCTCGTCCTCCTTAGTCCATTTCACTGAAACAACAGTCCTAGTTTGTTTGAGCTGATTTGAGTAACTATGGTTTTTAATCTTGTTATTCTACCCATGGCCTGATGTTATAAATAGACCACACGAGCTGTTGTGCTTCCATGAAACTGAACTGAGTTGATTATATTCTTGGTAGCTGCAGAGATAAAAGTGATGCTTGCGAGTAGGCGTTACTTATTACAATGTCCAGATACTAAGCATGTGACCCTTGGTCTCCCTCGTTTCTCAATATCAATAGCATTTCCACATAGAAAATTATCACTTCGGATTATGAAAGGGCCTTTGTGATACTGCAGTACAATAGTGTGGGGGTGGTGGGAGGGATTTAAACAAAATCTCTGGGCAAATGAGCAAAATACCATAAATGAGCAATTCCTCTGCTTTGGATTGAGGTGCTTGGGAACATGGTGTTCAGTTTGAAGAAATTGCTGGAGCAAAGACCAGCTGTGCGTGAGCCTGCAGTTTTTTTTACATTTTTGGTATTCGGTGCCAATGCCAAAGCACATTTTTTGGTCCAAGTTTAGTTGTACACATTTGCTTGCTTTCTTTTGTGCAGCAATAAAAAACATGCTTGAGAGCTATTGGCATGCACAGCTTCGACATCTTCCTGTTGCGCAGGCTGAGCTTTCATTCTTAAGCAGAGCACTTAATGAATCTGAATCATACAGCATTTCCCCAGGAAGTTGTTTCCACATACGAACGAACCATCCTCTGTTAAAACAAAAATTTGTCCGTCATGTCCTTTTTAAATCACACTCCCTTCACCTTAAACATGTGCCTCCCCATGTCTTAAGATCCCCCCATCCTAGGGAAAAGACAACTACCATTTAACTCTTTATTTTTTTCCCTCGTTATTTTTAAAACTTGCATAATATCCTAGAAGTCAGGTCTATACTGAAACTAGTGGAAGTAGTAATTAGTATATTTTCTGCCGATCTATTTTTCTTTGCTATTTGAAATTGGGGATATTCAACTGTTGTGTATGATTCAGAATGTTCCCATGAATGTAGCAATACTATGAATTGGGAGATTTTGCTTTGACCTTGATTTATGTTGCAACCATTTACCACTTTGAGATGTTTTCTGTACGTTAAACTAAAATGCAAGAGCGTTCGAGAGCCAAACTCTTTGTTCCTTTTTGTTTCCCACAGCTCATCAAAACCGAGTGACAATGGTCCTATTTATTTTGGAGATGGAATGGGTGCTGAGCACAGGACAGGACAAAAGCTTCACGTGGCATTGTTCAGAGAGTGGTCGAAGGTTAGGCACCCACAGAACTTCTGCTTGTGCCTCATGTCTGCAGTATCCTCAATACTAATGGTGTGCTATCTTAGCTAGAATGTGGCTTATGGCACCTTGTTTACTGAAGACTACCTTTCGTACTTTTCCATAACCACCAGTCTCAGATTTGATATTGAAACACGACATGCTTTTGTTGGAGATTATTCTGGGCAGGTGACTATTTTGAAGCTTGAACAAGACAATTGTTCTGTTGTTACAACATTCAAAGGACACAGTGGTAAGCTAACCAGAGCTTGTCTAGTTGGAGTTCATGTTTGTCTCCCTGTCTCTACCCAATGATGTGCAATCACACGGTCCTCAGCCTCTGCCCATTGATTTTACAATATTTTCCTCATTGATATGTGAATATGTTTAAAATGTGAATGATGTTTTAGATTATTTCTAGATAAAGGTCCACACATATTCAAATTGTCAAGAAGCATGTTGGTGATGGAAAGCATGGCAGCTGCTATTGGTTCTGAAATGGTAGAAAGTTGAACAAAATGTCAGCATACAGTTGAAATCAGATGCAGTGTAGACAATAGGTGCAGGAGTAGGCCATTCAGCCCTTCGAGCCAGCACCGCCATTCAATATGATCATGGCTGATCATTCCTAATCAGTATCCTCTTCCTGCCTTATCTCCATAACCGTTGATTCCACTATCCTTGAGAGCTCTATCCAACTCTTTCTTAAATTAATCCAGAGACTGGGCCTCCACTGCCCTCTGGGGCAGAGCATTCCACACAGCCACCACTCTTTGGGTGAAGAAGTTTCTCCTCATCTCTGTCCTAAATGGTCTACCCCATATTTTTAAGCTGTGTCCTCTGGTTCGGCACTCACCTATCAGCGGAAACATGTTTCCTGCTGCCAGAGTGTCCAATCCTTTCATAATCTTATATGTCTCAATCAGATCCCCTCTCAGTCTTCTAAACTCAAGGGTATACAAGCCCAGTCGCTTCAGTCTTTCAGTGTAAGGTAATCCCACCATTCCAGGAATTGACCTCGTGAACCTACGCTGCACTCCCTCAATAGCCAGAATGTCTTTCCTCAAATTTGGAGACCAGAACTGCACACAGTACTCCAGGTGTGGTGTCACCAGGGCCCTGTACAGCTGCAGAAGCACCTCTTTGTTTCGATACTCAATCCCTCTTGTTATGAAGGCCAGCATGCTATTAGCTGCCTTCACTACCTGCTGTACCTGCATGCTTGCCTTCATTGACTGGTGTACAAGAACACCCAGATCTCTCTGTGCTGCCCCTTTACCTAAATTGATTCCATTTAGGTAGTAATCTGCCTTCCTGTTCTTATCACCAAAGTGGATAACCATACATTTATCCACATTAAACTGCATCTGCCATGCATCTGACCACTCACCTAACTTGTCCAGGTCACCCTGTAATCTTCTAACATCCTCATCACATTTCACCCTGCCACCCCGTTTTGTATCATCAGCAAATTTGCTAATGTTATTACTAATACCATCTTCTATATCATTTACATATATTGTAAAAAGCTGCGGTCCCAGCACGGATCCCTGCGGTACCCCACTGGTCACTGCCTGTCATTCCGAAATGGAGCCGTTTATCACTACTCTTTGTTTCCTATCAGCCAACCAACTTTCAATCCAAGTTAGTACTTTGCCCCCAATTCCATGCGTCCTAATTTTACTCACTAACCTCCTGTGTGGGACTTTATCAAAAGCTTTCTGAAAGTCCAGGTATACTACATCTACTGGATCTCCC
The DNA here is from genome assembly GCF_047496795.1 of Chiloscyllium punctatum. Lineage (NCBI taxonomy): Eukaryota > Metazoa > Chordata > Chondrichthyes > Orectolobiformes > Hemiscylliidae > Chiloscyllium > Chiloscyllium punctatum. Next base: position 5,433,492 of record NC_092753.1, on the reverse strand, counting down.
TCGTCCATCTTCAGAGTTACATCCTCAAAAATTCCAGAAGATTAGTCAAGCATGATTTCCCCTTCATAAATCCATGCTGACTCTGTCCTATCCTGTTACTACTATCCACATGTGTCATAATTTCATCCTTTGAAATAGACTCCAGCATCTTTCCCACCACTGAGGTCAGACTAACTGGTCTATAATTTCCTGCTTTCTCTCTCCCACCTTTCTTAAAAAGTGGTATAACATTAGCCACCCTCCAATCCTCAGGAACTGACCCCGAATCTATTGAACTCTGGAAAATAGTCATCAACGCATCCACGATTTCCCGAGCCATCTCCTTCAGTACCCTGGGATGTAGACCATCAGGCCCCGGAGACTTATCAACCTTCAGACCTAACAGTCTCTCCAACACCAAATCCTGGCAAATAAATTCCCTTCAGTTCAGGTCCTTTAGCCACTGTTACCTCAGGGAGATTGCTTGTGTCTTCCCCAGTGAACACAGATCTGAAGTACCAATTCAATTCTTCTGCCATTTCTTTGTTCCCCGTAATATATTCCCCTGTTTCTGTCTTCAAGGGCCCAATTTTAGTCCTAACCATTTTTTTGCCTTTCACATACCTAAAAAAGCTTTTACTATCCTCCTTTATATTATTGGCCAGTTTACCTTCGTACCTCATTTTCCCTCTGCATGTTTCCTTCTTAGTAATCCTCTGTTGCTCTTTAAAAGCTTCCCAGTCCTCAGTTTTCCCACTTATCTTTGCTATGTTATACTTTTTCTCTTTTAACTTTATATGTTTCTTAACTTCCCTCGTCAGCCACGGCTGCCCATGTCTCCTCCTGCAACTGATCCTGCAACTTCTACATTATACACAGAAATATCCGCCATTGTTCCTCCACAGTCATCCCTGTTAAGGTATTGCACCATTGAACTTTGGCCAGCTCCTCCCTCATGGCTCCATAGTTCCCTTTATTCAACAGAAATATTGTCACTTCTGATTGTACCCTCTCCCCCTCAAATTGCAGATTTGCAGCTTATTGTATTATGGTCACTACTTCCCAATGGCTCCTTCACTTCGAGGTCTCTGACCAATTCTGGTTTGTTACACAATACCAGATCCAAAATTGCCTTCTCCCTGGTCGGCTCCAGCACCAGCTGCTCTAAGAATCCATCTCTGAGGCACTCCACAAAGTCTCTTTCTTGAGGTCCAATACCATCCCTGATTCTCCTAGTCTACCTGCATGTTAAAATCCCCCATAACAACTCTAGTAACATCTTTGCGACAGGCCAATTTCAGCTCCTGTTTCAACTTACATCCGAAATCCAAACTACTGTTTGGGGGCCTGTAGATGACTCCCAAGAGGGTCTTTTTACCCTTAGTATTTCGCAGCTCTATCCACATTGACTCTACATCCCCTGACTCAAGGTCTCCCCCGTGCAAGGGACTGAATATCCTCCCTTAGCAACATGGCCACCCCACCCCCTCTGCCCATCAGTCTGTCCTTACGATAGCACGTGTGGCCTTGAATATTCATTTCCCAGGCCCTGTCCACTTGAAGCCACGTCTCAGTTATCCCCACAATATCGTATCTGCCAATTTCCAAAAGAGCCTCAAGCTCATCCATCTTATTTCTCATGCTTCGTGCATTCATGTATAGTATATTTAACTTGTTACTGCTCTCACCCTTCCCATCAACCTCTATTTCACTCAACCTTACAGCATGATCCCTTTCCGAGTTTTCTGCCTCATTGATACAGTTGTCTTTCTTGACTTCTCTTGTTCTAACTTTCCCGTCAATTTCCTTTTTAAACATCCAGTTTGTTCCCTCCCCCCGCTACTTAGTTTAAACATAGTTGTGTTGCAGTACAAAACCTGCCTGCCAGAATGCTGGTCCCTAACCTATGAAGGTGCAAACCGTCTCTCTTGTAGAATTTATGCTTACCACAAAATATACCCCAGTGATCCAAGAACTTAAATCCTTGCTTCCTGCACCAGTTCCCCAATCACACGTTCAGATCCATTATCTCCCTGTTTCTGGTCACACCAGCCCGAGGAACTGGAAGCAAACCGGAGATAACCACCTTGGACGTCCTGCTTTTCAGCCTTCTTCCTAGTTCTCCCAAGTCCCGCTGTAGTATGTTCCTCCTCTTCTTCCCGACATCATTTGTGCCGACATGTACCACCACCTCTGGCTCTTCACCCTTGTCCTTGAGGATTTCCTGCACTCTGTCTGTGATGTCTTTCACCCTGGCACCAGGAAGGCAACACACCATCCTTAAATCCCGTCTGCTGCCACAAAAACCCCGGTCAGTTCCTCTCACTATGGAGTCTCCTATTCCCACGGCTCTGTGCGATGTCCGACTCTTCTGCTCTGCCTCTGCACCAACTTTTGATTGACAGACCTGGCCGCCTTGCGAACTGACAGTGTCATCAGTCTCTACTGTTTCCAAAAGCTTCAACTTGTTCCTGACAGGTACTTCTCCCGTGTTCTCTTGCACCTGTCTCCTCTCTGCCTTCCTCATCGTCTGCTCTCTTCTGGTATGGTCGGTGTAATAACCTCGCTGAAGGTCTTGTCCAGAAAGATCTCATTCTCTCAGATGAGCCTAAGGTCCTTGAGTTCTTTCATCAGTGCTGCAATAAGCTCGGTCAATAGCTGAATGTGCTCACACTTTCCACACTTCTACGAGCCAGACACACCAGAGTCATTGACCTCCCACATCAAGCACGTAGCACACTGAACCAGCTGGGCAGTCATGTCTTCACCCTCTTCAACTGTGGCGTAATCACTTCACTCAACCTCCTTGTCAAAGACTCCTGAGCTGAAGCCTCACTCTTCAATCCAATCTTCCTTAGACCCTCTTTTTGTGGCAAGTCTGTGGACTCTTAATTTAGGTTAGAGGAGGAGGGAGGGAGAGAGACCCCACTTTGTCGGGCCTGGGGTTTAGAACACACCCACTCAAATAACTATCACTTACCTTCCCGATCGGCTTTGCGCTCCACCTGTACTTCAGCCCAGCTCCCGCCACACTCTGCTGTAGAGAGCATGTAAGTGAATGTTTTTGGCAGCAGTCCAATTTCTGACACAAGTCACAGTTACAAACCTCTGGAGCTTCACTGTGGTTGGTGGGAGTGCAGAGCGGTTGTGTCTCCTGACGTATCTGATGAGGTGACTGCACTGTTATCAAACCTTGGGTGTCTCTATACCCTATGGACTGCGGCAGTTCAAGGAAAGGCTCACCATCCCTTTCTCCAGGGTAATAGGGATTGGGCAATAAATACTGGCTTCGCCAGCCGTGTCCATATCCCACGAATAAAGAAAAACAAGATTGAATTGACCTACTTAATAGAAATTTAGTAAGTTTGATTTTTGCATGGTTTGAAGCTTTATTTCCAAAGAGCATTTACTTGGACCATATAAAATCCCTCTGTCCTCCAGGCAGCATCACTGCACTTTGTTGGGATCCCGTTCAACGGACATTATTCTCGGGTAGCTCCGATCATTCCATTATAATGTGGGATATAGGAGGAAGAAAGGGAACTGCTATTGAACTCCAAGGCCACAAGTGAGTGTTCAGCAGTAATATTGATTCACATGTATATTTGCTCTTCCGACCTGTGCATGAGTGCAATTGTGCTGCTTTAGCTAACTCTTTGTTCTGTTTCTGTCATACAGTGACAAAGTTCAATCCCTTTGTTATGCACATCATACTCGGCAGCTGATCTCTTGTGGTGCAGATGGTGGGATTGTTGTGTGGAACATGGATGTAAAGAGGCAAGAGGTCAGCATGCAATTTCATTCAGTCCTCAAATTTGAACACCATGCAAATAGAATCCAACTCATTTCCAATGATTCACATGCTTTCAACAGTGAAAGTTCCACCTCCCTCCATTGTGTACTGCACTCAAGTCAGTCCAAAGTTTAAAAATTTCTTAATTTCGATGTTAGTCCATTTGTAATGGTTCAGAGCTGCTCTTGCTATGTTGATGAGCATTAGTTACATTCTCAACTATAGTGGGGAGCCAAGGAGAATTTTATGGCTTTTCAGTAAAAAGTGCACAAAGTAGTGACTTATAGACTGGCAAAGCAGGAACAGAGAGGAAAGCAGGCTGGGAAATCAGATTTTGGTCAGCCACTGGCCATCTCAAAGTGCTTCACTGTGTACAGTCAACCAAGTACTTTTGTAGTGTAGTCATCGTTACAGTGTCGGAAATGCAATGGCCATTTGCACATAGCAAATTCCCCAAATCAATTCTAATGATGACCAGGTAATCCAGTCTTTTCGTAATGTTGATGACGGATAACTTTTTTAACCAATGCCTGATCTGACTGCTCGTGTGCATGTAAAACATCTCATTGCACTATTTTGAAGAGCTGAGGGGCCAATATTTGTCCTTCGATCAGTATCATAAATACAATTTATTTGGTCATGATCACATTGCTGTTTGTGAAACCTTGCTGTGCACAAATTGGCTGCTGTATTTCCTACTTCGCAGCAGTGCTCACACTTCTTCAGTACTTGATTGGCCAAGTGCTTTGAGATGTCCAGTGATCATGAAGAGCATTTCATAAATACAAGTTTTCTTTTAAACAATAACTTTCATCTGGTCATAGGTATTGCTGGCAGACAAAAATTGCCCATTCTTTGCTGCTTATTGTTTGATGCAACTGAATGTCTTACCAAGTCACTTAAGAGAACAGTTGAGTTAGCCAACTCTCGTGTCAAACCAGAGTTGCATTTCAAAGGTTTAAAAAGAAGTTACATAAATGGCATACCAGGTCAGGACAGCCAGTTTCTTTCCCCCCCCCTCCCAGGACATTCACAGTTTTATAGTTCATGAGGAGACCACTCAATCCACCAAGTATGAGCCAGATGTTTTGGAAGAACAATCCAGTTTCCTCACTTGCTGTTAATTTTCCAACATTTCTGAATTCTATTTTCATTCAAATATTTATGCAATTTCCTTTTAAAAGCTATTTTTGAGTGTGTCCACCACTTGACCAGACTGAGCATTTCAAATTGTAAACACTTGAAGTAAAAAGATCTTCATGTCATCTCTGGTTCTTTTGGAATTGCCTTAAATACACGCTCCCTGGTTACCAATCTTTTTGCCATTGGAAAAAGTGTAACTTTTTTAACATGTATAAATTGTTTGTAAAACATCTCTAACAAATCTCCTTGAGGCCGCCTCCGTTTTGACGAGAAAACCTCCTCCAGCCTGTCCAAATAATTTTAATATATCATTTCTGTAAACATTAAAAAAGTTTTTGTATCCTGTTCAAAGCCTCATGTTCTTAGTAAACTGACAGTTTTCCAAATGAAAAATATTTTGTAAAGATTTTGCATAATTTAGGGAGAGGTGGTGTCATGGTGGTAATGTCACTGGTCTTATTACTCCATTGATTAGACAAATGCTATGCAGACAGTGTTTCAAATCATCCAGATCCGCAAACATTCGATTTCCCCCACCAACATCATTCAACTGCAGCAATGTTTATTATCTGCAGAAAATTACCAAGGCTCCTGAGACAGCACCCTTTCAAACCACAACCACTTCTATCTAGAACAAAAAAAGAGCAGCAGATACATAGGAACACTACCACCTGCATGCTCACCTCCAAGCCACTCACCATCCTGATTGGTAAATATATACCTGTTCCTCTGTGTCACTGGGTCAAAATCCTGGAATGTTCCCCCTCACAGCATTATGGGTCTATCTACAGCAAATGGACTGCAGTGGCTCAAGTAGAGAGCTGACGACCACCTTCTTGAGGGCACCTATGGATGTCAATAAATGCTGATACATGCCCCACCCCACCTCCCCAAAATATCCCATGAGTGAATGCATAGAAAAATTTAAAATCCTGTGACTGCTGATGGAGTTGTAGGGTAAATTTAAATTAACTTGATAAGTCAGAAATTAAAAGTTAGATTCAGTAATGGTGATCATGAAGCTGTTGTTAGTTGCTGTAAAAATCTGTTTAGTTTACTCATGTTCTTTCAGGAATGAAATCTGATGTTTTTGCCTGGTCTGGTTGATGTATAAGTCCAGATCCACTGCAATTTGGTTGACCCTTAACTGTTCTCAGAAGTGACCTAACAAGCCATTCAGTTCCCTGCCAGTAATGCTCACATCCCATGAAAGAATAACTTTTTCATTGCTCTTGTGCTTTATATCCCTCTTTTTAAAGCCCTCACTCCCTTTGTGCTTGTAATCTGCTTGTTGGCGTGTCCTGCCTGTTTCCAAGTTATGCAAGTTATCACAGGCATGTATTTACCCCATCCATTTTATAATTGGTGGTTGTTAGCAAAATTAGCTAACTCATTTTTTGGGTTGCATTTCATCAGCGATGTTTCTGTGTTCTGTTGAACCCAGTTGCAGTCCTCCTCGCTAGTTGCCTCGTACGAGTTGTCATCTGTACATTTCAAAATTGCATCCGGTACCCCAGAGTCTAAGTTATTAATGTACATGAAAATGCATTGGTCTGAATACTTAATGGGAAAGATCAGTATATAACCCTCTCCTGTACAAAGAAAATGGCCATTTACCATAACTGTTTACTACGAGAAACCAATTTAGAATCCATGCTGTTAATATCTCTTTTATTCATGGGCTTCAAATTTTCTAATGTGACATCTTATTGATCATCTTTTGGAGGTGTATGTCCAGAACATCAGTTGCAATGCTTTGTATACCTCCTCTGTTACTTCGTTAAAATAAAACTCAAATCATGTCTGTCCAGTTAATAAATCCATGCTGCCTTTTCTTCATTAAAAGTCGATATCTTTCACACTGCCAGGATTACACAATCGTGGAATGGTGACAGAATGGGGCTGTTGTGGTTCAATGTTAGTGTTCCTACCTCTGAGCCAGAAGTCCCCAGTTCACTTCCCATCTGCTCCAGAGGTGTGTAATGACATCTCTGAACAGGCCAATTAGAAAATATCTGCAACAAAATATTGTGTATTGTATGGAATGAGCCGCCAAAGGAAGCAATGGAGGCTAGTACAATTGCAGCATTTAAAAGGTGTCTGGATGGGTATATGAATAGGAAGGGTTTGGGGGGGATATGGGCCAAGTGCTGGCAAATGGGACTAGATTAATTTAGGATGTCTGGCCGCATGGACAAGTTGGACCGAAGGGTCTGTTTCAGTGCTGTACATCTCCGTGACGCTATCTGAAGCACAAAAGGAGGCCACTGCACCTTTCATGTCTGTACCTGCTCTTACAAGAGCAACTTGGCTCTCGGGTAACTTACCTAGCCTATTTTAGAACAAGGGTGTGATATTTGCAATCGTCCAGTTCTCTGGCACTAACCCTGTATCTGAGGATAATTGCAGCAGCATCACTGTGTGATTTTGCTCACAAAAAAGATGTAGCCCACCTGAACCTCTATCTATTTTGAGCTGTCTAGTTACTTATCTTTATATGTTTTTAGCAATATCCTGGCAACCAACTGTTTACCACTGCTTTGACAGAAGCTTTGTTCTAGGTGCAAAGATTAGTGCAAAGTACTCATTTACTACCTCTGTTCTCCATCTCCACCAATAGTTCCTCCTCCCTTCTCCTCTTTTGACTGTCCTTTTACTGTTGATGTGCTTTTTGGAAGACCTTTGGATTTTGTGCTATGTTCAAAAGTGTTTTATTCTTCTTCTGTCTCCAGATCTCTCGTTTCCTTCCTTCATTTCGGCACTTAGTATATTCAGCCTTGTTGTTATAACACTGATATCTGCTTTCCACTGCTTTTTTTGACTTTATCTGACTCCAACTCCTTTGTCCTGATGGGAGCCCAGGCTTTGGCTGCTCACTCATTTCCCCAGAGGTACACTTAAGGTAGACCCAAAGCATCCTTAAATTGGCAATCTGAGCTGTTTTACATTTGGCTTACCAGAATTCACCTTGAATTAACTTGGGGCTAGATTTCTTGTCAATTTGCTGAAACTAGCCCCTTTCCGTAACTAATATCAAGCTTTATGCTATGATAACTATTCCTAAGATGCTTCCCATTTGATTCATAACGTTCCCCAGAACCAGATCCAGCATTGCTTGCTCCCACTTTGAGCAAGAAAGATGCTAATGAGAGAGGTTCTCCTGCGCATTTGTAAGGAATTTCTGTTCTTTGCTCTTAAAGTCACTGCTCAGTCTGATTAGTTTTTTTTTGCCTACCATTATCACTAAATTTCACACATCCCTCAGTAATTTCTGCACCAATCTCCTCTTAACTACTTTCAATTATTTGGTGCCTGAAAACTACATTGAGTGGCGTAACAGCTCTTCAATTGTTAACTAACTTCAACTGAATAGTTTGTCTTGTTTGATTAGTCAAGTATATTCCCTTTAAGAAACTACGGCAGCAATGTTCATTTTACAGTTTAAGGTCCATTTTCACTGAAATAAACTCTTTATTTTGAGGTTCCTTTTAAATTGAATGCAAATTCTCAAACTTCTACAATGCTCTTAACTTCTGGATTACAGTCTGGGTTTAGCTCACTTAAGATCTTGAACACTTTTCTGCCCTAAAGCTTTGACTCTTGTTAATCTGTTTCTGCATCTTCCTGAGCTGAAAATGTGTTTGCTGGAAAAGCACAGCAGGTCAGGCAGCATCCAAGGAGCAGGAGAATCGACATTTCGGGCATGATTCTCCTGCTCCTTGGATGCTGCTTGACCTGCTGCGCTTTTCCAGCAACACATTTTCAGCTCTGATCTCCAGCATCTGCAGTCCTCACTGTCTCCTTCTGCATCTTCCTGCCTTGGTTAAATGTCAAAAATCAAAATTATGGCTCCATATAGATTTCTTGGTAGCTGAATCTGCTTGTTATACATCTGGCTGATCCTGAGAAAAAGTATCAAAGATGTTATTCACCTAAATAATATTGCTGTGATATTTGTACAATACAGTTTTCAACATATCTACACTTTTTAAATGACAGATTTTTCCTTTAAAGTTTGGGTCAGGGTATTTATCATTAACAAGAAAAAAGTGTACCGGATTTCTGGAATGATGAGTCATCGTTGTAGTGTACGTGTTAAAGAATAGTTGAATAAGTGGCCTGTCCCTGGAAATTTCTGTTGCTGAATTTGTAATCTGTGGAACCAATGGAGGAATCCAGGCACTTGGTCCAACAAATAAACAAGCGCATAACATGGGAATGAGAGACACCCAGTCTGCTTTTGTGGCTTCCTCTTAGCCAGTCCAATCACGCCAAGACATTTTTAAGTGTGGTGACTTATGTTTTGGACTAGTCTGAACATGGATTTAAAAAGAAATGTAGCTTTAGATTGCGAGACTTGTTCATCTAGCTAATTCATAATTCCAGCTGCTTCAGGTTAACTTACTCTGAGCACTAATTAACAAAACTACTGATTGAGCAACGAGATTTGGCATTACATGTTGCACTCCACCCATTCTGCTGTTAACTAATAGGCTCAGGTGTTTATGTAGAGTGGCAGTTCAATTAGGTTATTTATTTACCAGCCTTTGTCCCCCTTAGTCATGTTCCAAATGAGGACTGTGGTAAAGTTGAATTGACTTTAAATGTTCATACCATAGTTTTCTCCATTTGCTGCAAGTAGATGCTGTTTCTCTGCCATCAAGCAAATAAGGCTGCAGAGAGTACCAATTAGTTATTAAGCTGTTGGCAACTAACTGATAGGAAAGAAGCAAGAATAGTCAGAAGCAAGTGTATCTAAGAGTGTTGAGGGAAGAGATACTATTTAAAGATTTACATATGAAACTTCCAGCAAGCATATGCTTTAACTGGACTGTATGGTTTCATTAAACCAACAGCTTCCCATCTTAATGAGTCCTTTGTTAAATATAAATAGCGAATGGACTAACATGTTGTGATCGTGCATGCTAAAAAAATGCATGTGATAAGTTTTTGCTTGTTTAAACTGTCAATAAAATAGATTTTTAAATACTGCCTCATAGTTTTTCGTGGAAATTAGCAACTTTGTTTTTTCACAAATCCGTGCATTTTAATTGTTTAATCAAAACTTTGTGCACCCAAAATTGAATCCTTAATTTTGAGTTTGTCCCTCAATTTAATGCAAGTGTTTTCAGGATCTTGGCTTTTGATGTTTTGTATTGAGCAATGGTATTCCATGTTCACAATGAAACCCACAAGTTGATTGTGGATATTTGCAGGTGCTGGGCAAGGATGTGGAGGTGGATTATCATCTGTAACATGAAACAGAAGTTTGTTACACATGGGGTGGTGTGCATCTGTTCTGAAATCTTCAAAATATTTGGTTTCTAAACATAAAATTAAACTGGGCTAAATTTCCCAACGGTTAAGTCTTACTGGGGAAAAGATTTCTCTGGTGCATTCGGTCTGCACAAACAGAGAACACAGCTGGTTATATTGGGAAACTGCAATCTTAATATTGTGCACATCTCTGTTTTCCTTGGCTTGTTGATGATTTTTGAAAGCATTTTATCCTTTAACACAACACTAACCACTCCCGTTCCACCCCCCCCCCCCTCCAAATATCTAACTAAGACCTGTTCTGAAGCAAACACCTATGTCTAAACCATGCATTGAATTCAGCTTACAGCATTGTTCCCTCAAAGCTGTGTAAGTACAAAAGAATTGCAGTGTCGACTCACAAGTTCTCCCCTTTTAAGATACCATACAAAGCAAATTAACAGTTTTATGTGTGGAAATGAAGAGACCACACAAAAAAAAATTGAAAGGAGCATTAACTTGCACTGCAGCTTAATTGTGGAAAACATCCAGTGAATAATTGAGAGCAAAAAAGCTTAATTGTTGTTGGCTGAGTCCTCTAAATGTTTTGGTGTTTTTGTGTTATCAGGAAATAATTGAGACAAAACTCTCCAATTAACTGACAGTGACAAGCAATGCCCCCAGTTTTTCACTCCACATGCTAATTATCATGTTTGGAAATAGATGGTAATATCATTTTTTCACTTAAAAACAAGCAAAAAGGCATTGTAAATTGTGAAGTGAGCAGAAAATTGTATTAGACGAAAACATTAAGCAGGTGGACAGAGAAAAAGAAAATTGAAGCTGTTTCCACATTGTCAAGGCCTGCGCATGATGAAAGCCTTTTCTTGAGACACTGACTGTAATTTGGGCTTATGGGGCCACAGATAAATGGAGCTTGTATTCTTGGAGAAGAGGAGAAAAGTTAGTGAAGGGCTATCATAAGTTGATGGTAATTCTGTTTGCCTTAAGGCTATATTGGAAGAAATTTGTAAATTATACGGCAATATTGACAATATGAAGTAGCTACATAGCGCAACATGTATCCTTAGCACAGCAGTGTCTTGAACTAACAGCTGAAAGTGACACGTTTTTTGGAGCTTAAAGCTAGCCTCATTCTTAAATCAGACATTTCCATCTTTATTTCTTAGTTTTGTTTTAGAGCTATGTTTTTAATTCAATTAACTGCAGGCAAATGTGTAATGTCTTCAGTCTCTGAATGTAGTTCATCCTCAGAACTACTAGCTGGATGTTCATTGTTAATATGACTGCTGTTTTTTTTTGTTTTGCTGGAATTCTTTCCATGTCCTGTATTAAGCCTCCAGGGTAAAGCAGAGGGGCGGCACAGCGGTTAGCACTGCAGCCTCACAGCACCAAGGACCTGGGTTTAATTCCCGCCTAGGGCAACTGTCTGCGTGGGTTTCCTCCGGGTGCTCCAGTTTCCTCCCACAGTCCAAAGACGTGCAGGTCAGGTGAATTGGCCATGCTAAATTACCCATAGTGTTAGGTGAAGGGGTAAATGTAGGGGAATGGGTCTGGGTGGGTTGCCCTTCGGAGGGTCGGTGTGGACTTGTTGGGCCAAAGGGCCTGTTTCTACACTGTAGGGAATCTAATCTAAATTAAGGGAATCTAATCTAATCATGTGCAGATGTCATTCTTTAAGTGAGTTTGGGAAAGGGCATGCCACCTTCCCCATGTTTCCCATGTTGTCAGGAGCTTGCTTCACTGTACTTTGATAAGCTGCTGGTTTGTATGTAGCGTTTGACCTTGACTTTACAAATGCAAGAGAGCATATTCGAAATAGGTTATCTCTTATTATGTAGTTCATGAAGTAATATTTCATGTAGGATCTGTGGAAATGTAATTGTTATCTTTTCTTATTCCATCTAATTTTCTTAATCCTGTGACAGTGCCCTCCAAATTTGTGACCTCTATCACTTGGAACTGTAAGGGTGTTTGAAGGGAACTGGCAAGTGGTGGTGTTCCTGAAGAGTCTCACTACACTGACTTAGCAGCTTATCACTGTTGCTGCGTCAAAATCCTGGAACTCGCTCCCTAACAGCCCTGTGGGTATCCTTACATCCCAAGGACCACAGCAGCTCAAGAAGGCAGGTCACCATTATCTCCTCCAGGGCAATATTGGCTCCTGCATTCCCAACATTACAAGACTGACTGAACTAAAAATTCCTCTATCACTACATACCACTTTGGGATATCCTGTGTTTATGAAAAAGTGCTTTATAAATGCAAGTGTTTTTGATTCTTGGCTATATTTTACTGCACAGTGCAAACAACTGGTTTAGATTTGTTTGGAGCCACTGACCAATGTGAACTTAAATTTTCACATTATATATAGTATTCCATGGTTGTTTTTGAAAAAGTTGTCAGCTGAATGAATGTCATAGATCAATTGTGGCATCTTTCAAGATGCATTCTAGAATATTACATGTCTGTCTGAATGTAGTTTGTCAAGAGACCTATTGAAAACAGGATTCGATGCATCTAGATAAAGTGCAAAATTAAAGTCTCTTGACTGTAACAGTGCTTGAATTCCAATATTACTGGAGTATGCATAGTAGAATCAGTGTTCTGTGCTGTCTTCAGGCGGTTGCATTGAACTATCCTCATGATCAATGGCAGAACAGGATGCAAAACAAATCCTCCCTTTTTAATTTTGAATTTCAGTGATCATCCAGGAAAGTGGTGTGCTTATCTGAATAGTGTTTCTACCCTGAACTTAAAGCTTTTGAGTTACCTTTTAATGAACTAACTCCTTTTTCTCTCCATTTTAATGTTAGACTCCTGATTGGTTAGATAGTGATTCCTGCCAGAAATGTGACCAGCCTTTCTTCTGGAACTTCAAACAAATGTGGGACAGTAAGAAAATTGGCTTGAGACAGGTATGCAACATTACTATGTAAGAACAAAAGTTGTAAGCTAGCCATTAGTGCACTAAAGTCTATGTAATACAGAGCCAAATACAAATGTGCTGCCCCAGTAATCTGCAGGACTAATAATACACAGTACAATGAAAAACAGCTAACGATTTTATTTGCATTTGGAATAATTTAGAATGGTGCTTTCAATTGAAAATAGCCTCACAAGTTGAATAAATAAAAAAGCTGAGATGCTATTTTTAGTAACAATATATTGGTAAAATATGAATACGTTTTCAGATTATCAGTATGAGATTGAGTATTCATAATCAAGGTAATGTTCCGAGTGGTATTCGCAAACCTAAAGTGAACCATCAACCTTTTTTTTAGTATCGATATGAATACGTTTTCAGATTATCAGTATGAGATTGAGTATTCATAATCAAGGTAATGTTCCGAGTGGTATTCGCAAACCTAAAGTGAACCATCAACCTTTTTTTTAGTATCGATCCTTCGTAAGACCCTAATGAGCAAAAACAAAAGGCAGGTTTTTTGGTTTGGTCATATATTACAAACTTTTTATTGTCAAATTGGCTTTTCGGTTTGAGTTAAATTACTTCACATTTAAAAACAGTAAGAATTAGTCAGCTCAGAATGAATTGTAAGTATTTTGAATCAAGTAACTTTGTATCTTCCTGTTTCTGGAAAGATCCCATAGTATATTGTGATGGATTGTAGACCAGCTCATTAGTAGCATCAGATGTGCTCCATTTCAGTTATCGTTGTAGTGACTGAAAATTGAAAGAGATGTTTTGATCATCATTTTATCTGACTCAAACAAATTTGTTATGAACAGTCTATTGTTGTAATGCACAAATGCAGTTTGGTGCTGCAGTTTTTCATATTCAAGATGAAATCTGACCATTCTGTCTATGACATGAAAAATATTATTTTCTAATCATAATAACACATACAACTGACGGTCATCTCTGATCCAGAATGGTAAGGCTTAACCTTTTAAGTGTAACATTCTGAACAATTGTCAATATCCTGTTGACTAAAGCAAACAATCTACTTTTTCTCAGAAGTTAACTATTCTGAACAGGTTCTTTTGGTCAGTTTGATTCCTAAATAAATAAAATGCGCAACACTTGTGATGAGCTTACTGACCTTTTCTAATTGTAACCTTTTGTATCAAAACGTGTTCAGCAGATGAAATATGCCAGCAAAGCTGCTATGACTGTGCTTTCCATAACTGAGGGTCAATAATGTTAATTGTCACGTATTCTACCTGTCCATAATTTTGCCAGTTGCCTAGTTGAATTTTCTGTTGTGTTCATTGGAGCGTTGTCAGTCATTTTTACTTCAGTAAAACTGCAAGTGCTGAAGAAGCTCAGCAGGTCTGCAGCATCTGTTGAGAGAGAAACAAAGCTAGCACTTCTAGTCCAATCTGGCTTCTGTTTGGAACTCCAGTCAATTATCACAGAATTCTTATGGCACAGAATGAGGCCAGTCAGCCCAATGTGTCTGCACCAGCTCTTCAAATGAGTTTCATTACCTAACACGAATCTCCTTTTGCACACTACTTCTATCGAAATAATCACTCAGTGCTATCTTGAATAATTCAGCCTGCCTCCTCTATATTTCTAGGTCGTGCATTCCATACCATAAGTAACTACTCACTGTGAATTTTTTTGCCTCACATCATCCTTGCATCTTTTGCACATCTTTTTAAATCTAAGCTCTCTCTTTCTGGTTCCTTTTATGAGTGGGCACAGCATCTCCCTATGTACTCTATCCAGATTTTTAAAAGTCTATCAAATCTCCTATCAACTCCATTCTCTCCAAGGAGAACTGTCCCAGTCTGTTCTCCTGACTGAAGTTTCTCATTCCTGAAACCAAGCTAGTAAATCGCTTCTGAAACCTCTCGGGCACATACTCTTCTATAATGTGGCACCCACAAATGTACACAGTAGTCCAGTTGAGGTCTAAGAAATGTCTTATACAAGTTGTACATCATCTCCTTGTTTTTGTACTTTATGTCCCTATTAATAAAGCAGAGGGCACTTTATGAACAGCTCTCTTCAGCTGTCCTGCCACCTTCAGTGATAGTGCACAAATTCACACAGTCGCCTCTACTCCGATGCTCCCTTTAGAATTATAGCCCCATCTACATTGTCTTTGTATGTTCTTCCCACCAAAGTGCGATACCTCACACTTCTCTGCATTGAACCTCCATCTACCACACATTCCACCAACATCTCAATGTCCTTTTCGTCAATGCTGTCGTCACTATTTACAATTCTTCAAAGTTTCATGTCATCTGCAAGCTTTGAAGTTGCCCCCTGCACACCAAGATCCAGATCATTAATCAATATTGGGAAAAGTATAGGCTCCAGTACAGACCCCGGGGCTCTCCACGAGAAATCTTTCTCCTGGCCAATACATATCCATTGACTCTCTATTTCTTATATCTCATTCAAACATTGCTACTGTCCTTTTCATACCCTGAGATTTAATTTTCCTCAAGTCTGTTGTGTGACACTGTATAAAATGCCTTCTGGAAATCCATGTACACCTCCAAGGGAGACTATAAGATTACATAGTCAACAGTGTTACGATCATCAAGCCTTTCCCTTAGCTCATCAAATATAAACTCAAGTGTCTTCGTTAAACACAACTTTTCATTCAGGAATCTATGCTGACTGTGGCAAATCAATCCACCTTTTTCCATGTGTCAATAATTTATCCTAGAAGCTTCCCCACCACTGCAGTTAAACTGACTGGTCTGTAATTGCTGGGATTATTCTTACAACATTTCTTGGACAATTATCCAGTTTGTTGTTTACAATTATCCAATCTTTTGGCACTTCCCTTGAGTTCAAGGGAGACTAAAAGATTACATGGTCAACATAATCAATTTTACTTTCAACAATCTTTTGATTGTTCTAATACTTCCAGACAGAGGAACAAGAGTGAATCATTCGCCTTTACGCTCTATAATCTCAAACTACCTCAAGTACTTTTAAATATACTTGTTTTAACAAAATTCTGTCAATCCCATTGTGTAATTTTCAGTTAACTCCCAGCATAAGATTTTTGGAGGAGAGAATTTCAGACTTGCACTGTTTTTTGTGTGAATATTTGCTTCTTGAATTCATCCCTGAACAAATCAATAATATTTTGAGACTATGCCTTTTGTCCATGTTTTTTCAGTAAATAAATTAGTTCATTGACCTTACCAGCTTTGTTAATTATCTTAAGCACATCAATTAAATCATCCCTAGATCTTCTGTGTTCAGGGGCATACACACTTAGACTATGTATTTTATCGCCATCATTGAAACCTTAGCCTGGTATTCAGCTAGGACTAGAATCGTTTTGGCCAAATTTCAGTTCAGATTTTATTTGTCCTGATGAATCTGTGGTAGGTCGAGTTACAATATGCTGTGTCTTTATCTGTTTTTGCTTTAGCACCATTGCAGAAAATGTGGGAAAGCTCTGTGTGGAAAGTGCAGCTCAAAGCGATCCTCCATTCCATTGATGGGATTTGAGTTTGAAGTAAGGGTCTGTGACGGCTGCTTTGAATCAATAACAGATGAAGAGTAAGTAAAGTGAAAAATTACAGTTGGGCAAGGCTCTTGTTAAACTTTACAGTAGTGATATAATTGATAGGCAGCTTCATTTTGATTATGTTCCATATGATTGAGAATACCTATCTGGAACCCATCAAAACTGGAAAGGTACTTTAAACATGGGAATTCTAGTTAAGTCACCATCTGTACTTATGCTTGTTATGATTGCAAACTATGTGATGTACCTTTATTTCAGATTAGAGATCAGTTTAAATTGAGAGGGGTTCATTTTGTGTATTGAGTCAAATTTGCTGAGTAATCACAGTTCAGCTAGAAAATCTGTGGATTTGCTTTGAATCTCTCACAAATCAAGACAGATACTTCAGTAGAGTGCTGAATTCTTGTGGGTACAATCTTGCAGTTGATGAAACTGGATTTCCTTGTGACTTGAGGGAATGAAGATGGGTTTCAACCAGTGGACATTGCTCAAATTGGAGAAAGTATAAGTGTTTACGGCAAGTAAGGACATCAAAGGTGGAGGTGAGGGATTTGTAAAGCAGATCAACAGTTAAGAATTCAGCTCACTGGAGGACCAACGGGTAAGGCATTTGCAGCTTAAAAATTGAGTTGCTAGTGACTTGGGATAGTTGTTTGAAGAGGATATTCTGAAGGAAGGTGATGTTGGAAAAATATTTAGAAATTCTGGACAGTGGAGAGGGCCTTGCCTGGGTGACATAGAGGCTCAGTGGTTAGCTTTGGGATTCTCAGTGCCAGAGACCCCAATTCAATTTCCCCCAAACTGTCAGTGTGGAGTTTGCACATTCTACCCATGTCTACATGGAGTTCCTCTGGGTACTAGACTATACCTCCTCCCACCCTGCCCCCTGTAAAAACGCCATCCCGTATTCCCAATTCCTTCGTCTCCGCCGCATCTGCTCCCAGGAGGACCAGTTCCAAAACCGTACAACCCAGATGGCCTCCTTCTTCAAGGACCGCAAATTCCCCCCAGACGTGGTTGACGATGCCCTCCACCGCATCTCTTCCACTTCCCGCTCCTCCGCCCTTGAGCCCCGCCCCTCCAACCGCCACCAGGACAGAACCCCACTGGTCCTCACCTGCCAACCTCCATGTACAGCGTATCATCCGCTGTCATTTCCGCCACCTCCAAACGGACCCCACCACCAGAGATATATTTCCCTTCCCTCCCCTATCAGCGTTCCGAAAAGACCATTCCCTCCGTGACTCCCTCGTCAGGTCCACACCCCCCACCAACCCAACCTCCACTCCCGGCACCTTCCCCTGCAACTGCAAGAAATGCTAAACTTGCGCCCACACCTCCCCCCTAACTTCCCTCCAAGGCTGCAAGGCATACTTCCATATCTGCCACAAATTCACCTGCACCTCCACACACATCATCTATTGCATCCGCTGCACCCGATGTGGCCTCCTCTATATTGGGGAGTCAGGCCGCCTACTTGCGGAACGTTTCAGAGAACACCTCTGGGACACCCGGACCAACCAACTCAACCACCCCGTAGCTCAACACTTCAACTCCCCCTCCCACTCCACCAAGGACATGCAGGTCCTTGGACTCCTCCATCGCCAGACCATAGCAACACGACGGTTGGAGGAAGAGCGCCTCATCTTCCGCCTAGGAACCTTCCAACCACAAGGGATGAACTCAGATTTCTCCTGTTTCCTCATTTCCCCTCCCCCCCCACCTTGTCTCAGTCAAATCCCTCGAACTCAGCACCGCCTTCCTAACCTGCAATCTTCTTCCTGACCTCTCCGCCCCCACCCCACTCCGGCCTATCACCCTCACCTTGACCACCTTCCACCTATTGCATTTCCAACGCCCCTCCTCCAAGTCGCTCCTCCCTACCTTTTATCTTAGCCTGCTGGACACATTTTCCTCATTCCTGAAGAAGGGCTTATGCCTGAAACGTCGATTCTCCTGTTCCTTAGATGTTGCCTGACCTGCTGCGCTTTTCCAGCAACACATTTTCAGCTCTGATCTCCAGCATCTGCAGTCCTCACTTTCTCCTTTCCTTCTACAGTCCAAAATGTGTGGGCTAGGTGAATTAGCCAGGGGAAGTGCAGGGTTATGGGGATAGAGGGGTGGACAGCTGGATCTGGATCTGGACAGGATGCTCTTTGTAGGGTTGGTCATGACTCGATGAGCCGAATGGCCTGCTTCCACACTGTATGGATTCTGTGATTGTGATTGCACCTGTAGAATGTATAAGACAGATGACTGTGAATATGATATGAGGTGGGGGAATTTATCTTATCAGAAAGGTGGGGAAGTGGATGTAACATGGGTGTCACACAAAGAAAGAAAAAGCACCTTGAGTCAAAATGGAGACACGAAATTGGGCTGAATCTTGCAGTCAATGGCAAAGCAATGACGTTGCTGCTAGCCTTCAAGAAAACTGCCTGCAAAGCGATTTTTGTGAGGCAAACTTCCTCTTTCCTGACACCATTTTGAAACTTACTGCCATTGTCAATAAAATCACCAGTACCAATGTTGTCATCAAGAAACTAACTAATCGTTAAGGTATTCTCAACAATGCAAAATAAGAAGTTAAAGACTTTCTAATTCTTCAGTTTTGCTGATGATGAAAAATAATTGGAATGCATGCACTAATAAGATGAAAGCGAAATGTAAACTTTCAGAAATGTTTTATGAAGTTTTTGTCCGTTTTGGATGATCATTCAAAATAAAAATATTTTTCTCGCAATAGTTATAATATTGCTATTGTGCCTGAAGAAAGGGTGTAACCTTTTTGAGGATTTTCATGATCAAAGTAAGTAAAGGGTTAAAATTCTGTTGTTTTGAATTAAATTCTTGAGAGAACCTCAACAGCCTGTGATTATGAATGGAGAAACAAAAGGTCAGCAACAGCTTTTTGTTTTAGCTGTGCCTCTGTGGACAGACGGTTGACAGAAGTTTCCCTCAGTTTGAGGAAGAGTAACTGAACATTCCCACTACTGAAGGGCAAGATGGCAAATTTGTGTCTTTATTTTTATACTTATTATTACAAATGCCGATCTGCTTGTCAATATCTGATTTTAAACATCCGTTTTTGCTCTGTCTGGATTTGTGAATGTTTTTTATTTATTTTTTCATGTGTGCAGTCGAGCACCGACAGCTACTTTCCATGACAGTAAGCACCATGTGGTTCACGTGCATTATGATGTAACCAGAGGCTGGCTTTTGACATCGGGAAATGACCGGGTTATCAAGGTAAGGGTACCTGATGACTGTGCCTTCTCATCTCCTGTATCTCTGAGATATGTGCAATTTATTTTCCCAATGGAATGCTACCAACAGTTTAACAACCAACAGTTGCCTGCTCTGAAAATATTTTTCTCCGTGAAACTATACTTGCATCTGACTTCGGTTAGATCTCCTTCAAACTGAACCAAAAGCTTTCCAAATAAATCTTTAAAATTGCTCATATTGCATTCTGCTAAAGTTGATGGCATAATGTTTTATCTGTTCTGTTCTAACCCTACAGCATAAACAGACTTCCATTAGCACTCCAGGAGGCTTGCTGTCTAACGCCAGTTTTAAACCATGGAAAATGGCTAAAGAGAGCGATTTCCTGATAAATATCACAGCTAAATCCAATAATAGTATTTGTGTTTGATAACATGATCAACATCTATTCATCCCAAGTTTTTAGATTATTTACACCAGTGTTGAATTCCTTTTTTTAAAATCATATCATGAGGCTACAATTGTTGGAGCTGTAGTCATCTATAGAGATGTAATGCTCCAAGGCGTTAATGTCATCTGGTTGGTCTTGGTATGCAAGCAACATTACAAATCTTGCAAATGTGTTAACCAGAATTCTGATTATACTTCCTCACAGCTCTGGGATATGACTCCTGTGGTGTCATGACATGCTCTTGATGATCTTACAAAGGGATTCTGTCAAACAGGCTAGTCTACACATGGAGGATCAGTCTGCGGTGGTCATGCAGTGTGATCACATCAATGAGGAACCAAGGAATTTTACATTTTCGAAGCAACCTTCCAAACCCTGAACAGTTTATGACTAGCCTAAAGTGCAATGATTCCAGAAAAAACTTGGCTGTGAAAAATGAAGTACGGTTTTCCAAAGGGTGGTTTGTGCAGTTGAGGTGTTTGTGTAATTTTGCTGGAATTTATTTGATGGTGTGAAACAACTTCTGTGAACTGTGTTTTCTTAACTGCAGTGTTAAATTCTGTTCATGTTATTTTTGTTTGTATTTCAATTTTATTTGTAACTTGTTAACCAAACTTCATCCTTGAGGGCAAATCCTGTTTTGGTCATGTTATTAACAATAATTTTATTGCTGTGCAGGTTTACTTAAAATTATTTCTCATTATGAACGAGAAATAATTTATACTGATAACTTGGATTTTTTTTCCACAGCAGAAGAGAAATCATTTCTGAAAACAACAGAATTGTGGTAAAGGAAGTGATAAAGGTTAAATTGTCTTGGACACTCATTTTCTACATCTCAAACAGTGAAAATTCCGTACTAAAAGCATTCCAAGTTTTCTCCAGTGATTTTAAACAGTTAATCCAACCTCCTACATCTGCAGAAATAGGTTCAGAAAACCAGTTCTTTTCTCTAACTTAAGGTGTAAATGATTAGTAAATACAGGTATAGCTCACAAGATGTTGAATGGAACGCTGGTCTGTCAGACGAATAGTGGTTCCAAACAAATCAACACAACATATAGTCAGCAATGTTAAGTACAATTGACTCAATCTTGTTTTCAAGACTGTTTTACTGAGAATACAATTTTGATACTCAAAAAACAAACTAAAATGTTTTCCTTACCTCTGGATTTTATAATCCTTGTTATTCCTTCCTTTCTTTATCCCATTGCCTCCTTTGAAAAAGGAAAGCCAATAATTGAGGAACAGTGAGTGCTTTTTACAGCTATGCGCCTTGTTTTCTGGATTGATGCATTCTTTCTTTTGGCTTCTGCTTTTCTTTACAATATACTGATGAATTAAGTGAATTGACCAAACCCATTCTAATCAGAATGCATGCCGTGGTCTGGTGATCTGGCTAAACCCACTTTGTTAATGAGTGTTATAGTCTTGTGACACATTCAATGATCCAGCTAGACCTATTCTGATCAGTAATGCATGTACTGTAATGACCAACGTGGAATTTGAAACTTCTGTTGTTAGTTAAATGGCCTTTTGTTTTACTCCTTGTCTTTTCAAATTACAGTACATTTCTTACTTCAGAAAATATTGTGGAAATTCTAACCACTTTCCTTAATTTCTCATTGACTTCTTTCACCTCATTTCCATGTTGTTGTAATTCTTGGTGCTGACCCAGACACTGGCTGTCTCGGTTGTTTGTTGATGTAGCATGTGAGCCGATGTCGGGATTCTTGCTTCCAGTTCTGAGTCATAGGCATTTGAACACATAAGCTGTGCAGCTGCTTGATCCACATTGAAACTGTTGACTCCATTCCTATTCCCTTTATTTATTCTTCAACTCTGCATTTTGTTTTGGGTTCACTTTTTTTTGAGTGGTGTATTTTCAAGTGTAAATGTGATCAGCCAGTCTTTATTGCAGAGATCCTCATCCACCACTGAGCTGACTCAGTGGACATTTTGAAAAGCGAAAGACTCTCATTACATTAGTACCTTTTATATGCTCAACATTCCACTGATTCACAACTAAATTAGTTATTGTTGTTACATTGACACAAATGGTAGATGGCTTACACATGGTATCAATAGCAACTATTTCACAATGATAGACCCTGTGTAAGAGACTGGATAGCTCAGATTGGCCTGGCCTTCGTTGCTTATTGTCAGTTTTGCCACTTATATTTTTTCATGTTTAGAAAACATCATGTCCATGCTTGTGAGTCTTCATCAATTATGTACAATGCACAGTAAAGCAAAACGGTTTTACTCAAATGCTTGCAATTAATCTTCATTCCATCTGCTGTGCTTTATAGTCAATATGGTGCAAGAAGATTGCATTTAAAGCACAAAGTAACTAGTAATAACCAGTTGAAAGCACTACATTTTGTGGAGCACAACACTGAGCAAATGTACATGGGAATAGGAGCAGTCCACTTCAACCTGTTGCATATCCTTGATACCCTTACCTTATAAAAGCTACATTTACCACCCAATATCCATGGCTACTGGGGACAGGGTCATGGTAATGGGCCCTAGTTTTGCACTACTCTGCATGTAAAAAAGGGTTATTTTCCCTTATTCTTCCTTTTCACCCACTCAAAATAGTTTCTCTGTTTCTGTCCTATTGAATATTTTTAACATTAAGCACGCAGCTAACTTCTGATACCATACCATCTTGTACTAAGAAGCGATGGAACTAAGTTAAGGGACATTCATTTAAATCCAATCAGGATTTTGATTGGAATCTCATTTGGTCTCTGTGAATCCAATTATCTTTCAACTAGGGAACCTCGCCATTGCTCCAAATTCATTGTTGATTTGGTCTGTTGTGCAATGAGTGAACTTTGCAGCCGATTGAAGTGATGAATCATGATGTGCTAATCCAAATCCAAGGCATTTTTGTGATGAAACTTTTCATGTCGGAGCTTGGTGACCGAACAAAAGTCTGCCTTGAGAATTCCAATCCTTCCAGCCTTTTGTTAAAATTTGATTACACGTTAGTGTTGATGAACAAAACCCAGTTACTTTTCATCAGTCACAAGAGGTGAGGGAAATTCTGGCATTACAACACTGCCAATCAAATTAGATTCCAGATTTCCACTCTTCCTGTTCTTTGTGAAGAACTGCTTTCAGATATCACCTTGCAATGTCTTTGCTTTAAAGGACATGAGAAATAAGACCAGAAACTGATCTTGTGGTCCCTACAGTCTGCTCAATACAACATAAACATGGCTGATATGACTTAAATGCACTTTCCTGTCTATTCCCAATATCCTTTGATTTCAAGAGATCTGACGTCTATCTACCTCAGTTTTGAATATATTCAACAGTGGAGCATTAACAACAATGTTTTGAAGCAATTTCTTATCTCTTTGCAAAATAAATGACCCCTTTTCCTCAACCATGGGGAACAACTTCTCAGTGCCTATCCTACCAAACAGTTCCATTATCTTGGATGTTTCAATAAAATCACCACTCATTCTTTTGAATGCTAGAGAACGTAGGCACCATTTCCTCGGCCTTCGATCATAGGACAGTATTCATCCCAGGAACTGATGATAATGCAGCTTTCTCTGTTGAGCTTCCAAAGCAAGTACATTTAAGAAAAGATTAGCAATTATAGGTGAGGTCTTGAGGAAAGCTACTCGTTTACAAGTGTCATAATATATACTGTAGAAGATCTGTCTGAAAGATGGCTCAGAGATTTGCTTCCTTCAGCATGTGTAGGCGAGAACCAGCCAGAAAATCCTGCTTGGCTACAGCGTGCTGTAACTTACTTCAGCATGGCTGTTGCTATTGGTGACTGCCTAGATTCTGATTGTACGTCTACCCAAAGGCAACTTGTCATTTTTAAAGAAAAAGTTATTAATTAACTTGTTTGGACAAACTTTCACTGTCCAGGACAAAAATAGGAGGAACCTTAGACTTTCATTCGCTGTTAAGCAGGATTTCGGATAAATGTATTGTCGTCCTAATTCCTAACTTATCCCATAAGATGGGGCAAAGGTCCTATCTTTGATGTTTTAGATTGTTTGTACAACTCTCCTAATAGCACAGATTGCGCAGCAGTCGCAGTGCTCCTACTGGGAGCTTCAAGTCTGACAATGACCCTGGCTCTGAACAGGTTGATTAAAATAACTATAAATAGCACAGCTAAGGGCTCTTGTGGTACCATGGTAGTGTCCCTACCTCTGGGCCAGAAGTACTTATTTAAGTCCCACCTGCTCCAAAAGCATCTCTGAACAGGTTAATTAGAAAATATCTACAAATAGCACTTTTTAAATATAATTTGCATATCTTTCTGTGAAAGCACGTGTTTGGATATAAGATTAGTCTTGATGTTTTCCCTAGCTTGTTGGTTTACACTGTTGTATGTGAAAAGTAGCTTTGTGGAATCATGTACATAAAGTGCAGAGTAGAATCATTCTGGGTACATCACTGCACTCTAAAGTTCAATATTATGTGAATTTTAAATGAGTTAATTCTCAGAATCAACTGTGTTAAAATTCTGGACCCTTGAATATATGTAGATTTCCCAGGAATACACTTTAACAATGAACACAAGCTTGTTTTGTCATGTGCAGTAAACATTGAATAAACCAAAGGTGTAAAAACAGAGACCGTACAGCTGTCTTCAGATCAATTCTGGTACTAGTTTTATATGGCAGTATAAATCAGGGATAAGTAATACTTCCAAGTACTGTTTTTTTTGTCTTCTATATTTTTTTTAAAAAGAAAGTCTGTCTCTTTCTCAACCAATCCTAAATGGTGTGAACAGACTCAGTGGAGCAAACTGAATGACCATTTGTAAATATCTGTCTGGTTACTTTTGGTTTTCACCTGTCTCTTAAGGTGCATTGAAAAATATACTTCTGGAACAATTGAGTCGTTAGTTACATTACTCATTGTGAAGTGTGCACAAGCTCAATGTACAGTAGGAATCGTATCCCGATGTACTGTGGCAGCATGCCCCTGCAAACTGAGGACTCGGCCTAGGTTTTGGGTTGGAGGCCGATGGAGTTCATAGCTTTGAGCTATCTGGACAATCCCATATTCCTGCCAACTCAATAAGATACTGCTGAGGGTAGGAATCTGAAACTTGAAGATCAAAAACATGGCAAGCAACAATTCCATTGACCTGAAATGTTGTTTCAACAGCTTTCTTGCAATGCTGTCTCATCTGAGATTTCCTCTCATTTTCTCTTAATTTCTGTAGCATATTGCACATTACAATGTAATGGGTTAAATGATATTGGTTTTATGACTGAACAAACTAGAAGTGTCGTAACTGTAGACCGTGACATTGTTCAGTGATTTGGTACAAAGCTGGAGTAATGAGCAGTCAAACAATGTTGAGGCAGTCCACATTGTGTTCATCTCATGGTCTTGTTAAATGTGCACAGTTCTTCAGTATATTGAAGATTCTAGCTTCTAAAGGCTACTATGTGGACTGCATTTGGAACAGTACATTGGTTTTGGGTATTCAGATCTCAGAATTGTGATTTCCCTCTAGAAATGCAGTATTGTCTTCCCAATTTGTGTGTGTAACATTTAAGAGATCACCACCTTGTTGCTTTATTTCCCAGAACCTCTTGGTGTTTTACAAGTGTTCTTCTCCATTACTTTATACATAAAAATATTGCTTGCCACCAGCCAAAAAAAAATCACGTGGTCCTTAACCTCAATGTTGTTTTCTTTCAGTAATTCAGTTTTACTTCCTGCCAGGGAGGGCATGGAAAGACAGCTGACACAGGAAACCTGCAGTGGTAGAGCTAGTAGATAGCATGTATGGCTAATAAAAAAAACACTTTCTTCACATTATTTATATTGCAAATATCATGTCTGCATAATTAGAAATAAAAATATTAACAGCATGATCAGTCTCAGTGAATGGGCTGTATCAATGCTCTTCTGTTGCCTTTTTTGCAGTGGAACATGAGTTTTGTGTGTCAAGTCAGAAGGCATTACAAAAACAGTGTAATCGTACATGGTCTCACACAAGATTTGTTACATTTACACTGCTTATATCTACTTAACAATTCAAATTATTGAATCTGTTCAATTTTGTTTTTTGGACTATGATATGCAAGGAGGAGGAGCAGATCAGTACCTCCCCTCCATTTCCCTTGGTACTCTTTGTTTTTTTGGAAAAAGATACCGTCTGATTCTACTATGCTCACTCTTAGATTAGGATTATGTCTCTTCATTCTTGATCAATGCAAGTATTTTTCTCCTTACCTCTATCCTACTGATTCCTTTAATCGTTTTAATCACACTCTATCTGACCATCCCTCAGTCTTCTGCCTGTGAATGGTCTTGGCTTGACAACACTATTTAACTATGTAAGCCATATCATTCTGCTAACTTAGTTCTCTTCAAAGAAGACCCAACGAAAGCATTTGATAGAAATACTTGTGCATCCTCTTCCTCCCTCACCCTTCCCACATATACCGGTTCATTATCGAGCTCATACCTTTTTAACATCTAGCCAGCAACATTACAATTTCCATGGCATTAAAATGGCTTCCACTGAATTTACATGTGTTGAAAACATGAGCTCTGCTTACTGCATTTCAGTTATTTAGCCAAGTGTACATATGATCTCCAGCTGAAAACAGAATTCTAGTCTGATCCAAATGATTATCAGCTCCTCTTCTATTTTTCTGAATTTGCCAGCAGTCATATAGCCATGGGTAAAAACTTACAGTACAGAATAAGACTGTCCAGAAAATTGTGCCACTGCAAGCTTATCACAAGAACTATCTTACTGTGCTTTCTCCATAGAGTCCTTTATACTCTTGAGCTTTCAATATCTTCCTGTGTTTCCTTATAAATTATGCAGTTGTCTCTGAAATAGCTGGGGGGAAGCATCTCTCATATGCCTTTCTGAAAAAAAAAGTCATCAGGCACCGATTTACTCTTCTCTTGGAAGAATGGAGCAGACAATTTAAATACTGAGTTATACCTCGAGCTCGGTTAATGATCTGATCACACCATGTCAAGTAAGCAAGGAGGACTGATTCATTTTAATGGCTGATTTCCCTTTTACAAGTATGCACAACACCGTTTGAATTCAACTATATGCTGAGTGATTGTTATTTGTCTTGCTCTGAAATGTGCTAATTTTAAGTGAGCATTTTCAGCTAAGCTTTCCTAATTAATAAACTCAAAATATAATCACCAGTGATAATTAGATCTTATAACTGTGGAAGGGAAATCTGGAAAATTGCTGTTTTGCCTGAGAACAGCAACATTTGAATTTGATAGAATCTTCAACTCGCAACAAAGTGGTAAGTCGGCCTGTCTTGTGCAAGCTCCGCGAGAATCCCAATCTCTGCCTGTAAGTTCCTTATCCCTGGAACCTTTCCAACTAAGTCTTGTTTTAAATTATTTATGGCTTCAATATCGACCATCTTTTCAGATACAATATTCACCTCCTAATAACTCCGTGAAAAAAAATCACTTTAGTTCTACTCTTTCGCTAATTGTCTTGAATCTGTGATTCTACTCACTCACTCACCAAAGGGAGTACTTTTTCACTTTTGTATCAAAACTTCTCATCTTCTAAAAGCCTGTAAGTCACTACTTGACTTTCTCTTGAGTAGAATAGTACTAATTTTATCAAATTCAAAACATAGTACCTGAAGATACTTGTAAACTGTTGCTTTTATTTGGGAAACGATTATTTGTAATGTACCACAGTGTAAAGTCCATTTTCTACAAATTGGAGCAGTAACCTTGTGCAGTAATTCCCATTTGTGCTTGTAGTAGTGATCTATGTAGCCTCTGGTCTCTTCATCACAATGAAAACACAGATATACATTTCCCGTTGGGTTATCTTACAGATTCCACAACTATGATGAATACTATTCTAAGAGGCAAAGGAACCTGTTTGAATTCTCTCTCTCTCTCATGATCTCATACAATGGGGTCCAGAAGCAATCTGCTCAGGGGCTTTTCTCTACGTGGCTAATATACTAAAAGCATGCCTCACTAGAAACAATGTGAATAATGTCAGTATAAGCACAAAGTAAGTTGCCAGAAGGATATAACTCTGTTTACAATGACTGAATTCACATAGAAATAGACTTCCAGTCTTGGAAATGCAGTTCCCTTCAGCAATTCGCTTTTGCATCTGTCTTTTCATAACTTGATGGTTGGATATACTTGAGGCATTTCACATAGATGTTTTCCTTTGTGGTCTAACCTAGTTAACTTGAAGAAAAGCTGATCGAAATGCTGAAATCTAATTCCAGCAAAGAAAAATTCTAGAAGCAAGAAAGAACCACTAAACTTGAAGTCAAAACAATCCAAATGCAACTATTACATTTATGAATATGCAGCAAAATTTCAATGTGAGTCTTTTTAGACTGCTGTACACTTTGTCACAATTATTTGACTGTGTCTAGTTTTTGTGTACATTGTTTAATTAGCTCTTGTTTCCCGAAAGATTCAATAAAGGAAGACCGTCCATTTTACTTGCAACCCCTTAGCTACGTCGTTCCAATCTGGTTTCCACAGCTGCTTAGACCAAAAGTGATTAAATGATAGTCCAGAACCCTGCCCATTTTACCTTTGATTTGAATCATTCCTGACTGAGCAGAAGGTTGTTCCAGAATCAAGATTCTGTAAGGCAAATGTGACTGGCCTCGAATAAGAAAGGGATTGAGTGGAGTTGGGGCAAATGTGTTCAACAATACACGAGATCAACCAATTGATCAGACATTCCCTAGTCAAGTACATCTCTTTACACCCCTCTAACAAAAATTATCCCCAGGTCTATCGAGTTCCTCTTTCGGTAGGGAGTGTGCAGTTGGACGTGCTCCAGCTGTCAGAATCTGACCAATGCAAACAGCCTACAAGTCAAGTTCCAAGTATCATATGCATGCAATTAATAATGTTCACCATAGCAATAGGAGCAATTGAATGCTATTACTGAACATCTACAAAGTTCCAGACTCCAGTAAAAGTCTTTTATGAGTTTGGGGAAGTTATAACTTGAATTTGGGCTGTGGAAATCTATGGTACTGTAATATATTAACGTGATCAGATCTTACTATCAAGAATTGGTACACTTGCAGATGAAGGGCTCTCATGAACATTACTGAAGTTTAATGAGATTGCTGCTAATGTGTCAATACACAAGCCAGTGCTGTACTACCAAATGATGTTTTTATTACTGGTACAACAATTACATTGTTATCAAAGTAAAATACTGTGCATGCTGGTGGTCTGCAATAAAAACAGAGCAAATGGAAGTACTCCAGTCTGGCAGTATCAAAGAGAGCAACAGAGCTGATCTTTCAGATTGATGACTTTTCATCAAAACTGAATCTTTCCAGAATTTTCTGTTTTTCTTTTATACTGTGCTGGTAATATTTTGATAAATAATTCTGCAAGTATTCAGTGTCACCCAGGTTTTATTGCACCTCCACATTAATACATACCAACTTAGTTCAGAATTTTAATGTGTCATTAATGTATCTAAATTGTTACTGTATCAATGTATTGTCAATCAAAATAAAAGTGTTTGAGATTTGTTAGAATGATCATAACCTTGAGCACTGTACTTTGACATACTTTGGTTGTGCACCTTGATGTGGCTACAGTAATTGATACACTTCTGGTGTCTTGCTTCAGTTAGCCAATTTTATAGGAATTGCATGGTTTTCAGTTGTAACTTTCTCTTTCCCTACATACTCCTATCCATGGTCTCAAGGTGAAATTTTAGCTTGTTACAGATTGACATGCTGATAGCTTCACCTGCAGATTCCACATTTCTGTCTCCTTCATTTTCCCCATCAGTATTGTGTTTCATCCCAGTCTTCGACCTTGAATGAGTAGTGACATCTCCCTCCTTCACTGGAGTAAGGTCAGTACTGCCACATTCAGCTACCACCACTAACTTGACTCCTTTGATTCCATTATTTTCACTGACTGCCCTTTAACCGAGTCCTTACAATGTTTAGTATCCTTCATAACCCATGCACACTATCTCTGTCGTACCCTGACCGTTGTTGCAGAGGTGGAAACATGGTCCTCTTCTAACTTTCAATTTGTCCCTCAACATCTGAAACTCTTTCTTTCACAATGAGTGTGACTCAAATATTCCAATGGCTGCACAGGCCATCCGACCTCTTCCTCTCCCTGTCTAAACTTCTGCTTCCAAAATATGGGTCCTGCTAACCCAACACCTGCATTAGCACTGGCTTCCTGCAGATGGCTGACAACTAAATAACCCAACCATAAACACAGGGCCAGTTACTTGGTCATTAGGCTGACGGAATAGCTTTGCCTGGAGGATAACTGAGTCCATGAACTTCTGATATAGTGAGGTTTTGCACACTTTTAACAGAAAAGGTAGTCTATTTCATTATTAATTATTTTCCAAGATAGTTGTCAAAGGTATTTACAAATGCAATAAATTTTCAAAAACCATACAGAAAGACTGCCATTGCTTATATAAAAAAAGGCACACGTCTCTTAAATGTCCTTTGAATCATGTGGGAATAGTGCTCTTGAAATAAATGTTAAATATTTAGTGTTATATTGTCATGGTGAAATCACTCAAAACATTAAGGGTTTTATAAAGACAATAGCGGGACAATAAATATCTAGGTGCCTTTTAAAATATTTAATAGCTGATCTAGAAAAATCATGCAGAGTTCTTGAATAAATGTGAACTGAAATGCAGAAAATCAGGAAATATGCAATAGATAGCTCTGAAGATGGAGACAATATATATCAAGATTTTAGTCAGTGATTCTGTACCAGAAGTCACTGTTACAACGCTGAATATAGATATTTTAAAACAACCTGCTCAGAGATGCTTTGATACATTTAATTCAGATCTCTTAGTTCAGAGATAGGGACCTTACCACTGCACCATAGGTGCCATCACACAAAACAAGAGTACTAATGTACAGCTATGGAAAGCTACAGATAGTGGATTTTAAAAGCCAGTTCAAAAACCTGGAAAGAAGTGCTGAATGAAAATGGAGGGGGAGGGGGTGGGGGAAGCTCATGGGCAATGTAAAGCCATTAGAAAAGAATAAAAACAACTTAAGCCACTAAAAGCGCACTTAAAGGTTGTGATTGCATTCTGGAAAATTACCATTTTCCACACATACGTGTGGCATTATGCATTCTTAGCTGAAATTACTTGCAAAATGAAATACATAAACAAATAGGCTGCTAATAGCAACACATGGGTGTCATTGCACTGCTTAAATTCAGTCACGCATGTTTAAACAGGTTCAAGTCTAAATAGGATGCAGCTGTGAACAGGGAATGGGAGGGGTCCTGACACCTTAGCCCCCACCTCTCACATGACCACATACATACCCACACCCATGACATTGCTGGTTTCCAGATTCAAGGGCATGTGCAGTTATGGGTGTCAGTATGCACTGCCTAAAAGTACTTGCCATGCAGTACTGTACTGTACTTTTACATTGACTTAGATGCCATCAGTAGCAGAGGTTGGTTAGTGCTAGTATTCACTAAAATCCTGGAACTACCAGCAATAATAGGCCTCTACCATTATATAGAGCCCTAGATCTCAATTGAGAATGGAGTTAGCAACCAAGAGAAGAACACCAGAGCCTAAGGAAAGACAAAAAGGGGTAAGGTGATACCGGAATACTAATGTTACTGGATTAGTAAATCTAGAGCCCCAAATCCAATCTCTGGCGACACAGTTTCGAATACCACCACAGGTTCATAAATCTGGAATATTAAAGCTAATCTCTTCAACGGTATCCATGAAACTATTGTCATTAAAACCCATCCAGTTTAGTCATGTTTTTTAGGGTAGGATATCTACTGTCCTAGTCCACGTGTGACTCCAGATCGGCAGAAATGCGGATTCCTCTCGATTACTCTCAACTACTCTTTGCAAATGGCTGAGCAAGCCACTCAATTCAAGGGCAATTTGGTATGGGTGAAAAGTGCTGGCATCGCTAGAAATACCACATCCCAAAAAGAGCAAAGACCAGAGGGCAGGAGGTGAGGCCCCAGGGAGAGATAATGCCTGGGACAGAGGCAAGGGAGCAATGTTGGAGACTGATGGCTCGAGCAAAGGCAGAAAGAAGACAGTAAACAGAAGAGGACATCTGTGGCAAACAATGCAAGTGAAACTGGGCACATTAACAGTTAGAAAAAAATCCATTTAATGATGTTAGAACATAACAATGTCAAAGGGGAGACTTTATTTCTATGATAAGTCTTAGCGACGGAAATCGAAAGGAAGCAGAGGGAGAAGCGGAAAGGAAAACAGAGGCAAATAGCTGAAGGACAAAAATAATCACCGGCACTCAGCTGAAAGTGCTGCAAGGGTGAAGTATTGTTCCTGACTGCATGACCTATGGTTGCGAGTTAAAAGACAAGAAGGTGGGATAGTAGCTGGAGACGGACAGATTTTGACCTAGTGATCACGCAATCTGTGTTGTGTGCCCTCATTATGGAGGGGTTGCCCAATTAATAGCAAAACGTGTAGGTTGGAGGGCAACAGAAAGAGTTTCGCCTCCGTGACTTTTCAAAGGGTTGCATTTGCCTTTACGCTGACAATATCAACTGTTGCCAGGTTTATGGTTTGTTGCTATTTCCTCCAAGCTTTTCATCAGTTTCTCTTCCTCAGCGGTTGTTGCTTTTGTTTGAGCCAGCAAGAGATGTGTTGACACAGGCTTCCTGTCTGTTCAAAGGGAAAACAACAGAGAAGCTGAACACAGCAGTGATAAACACTTTCTAACACAACAGAAAAACATTTTAATCAAAGTGCCTGCACCAGTTATGCCACTTTCGAGCACTTTAAAAGCAGAGAAGAAAGATGTGCACAATTTTAAAATAGCATTGATTATATTACACAGAAACTTGGGTTCTGTCTAGCCTGGTAACTTTGGACCCATGGTCCCAAAGCTCACCATCACTGGGATTTCCTGTCTCAATTTGCTGAAGGTTAATTTGATGGGAGATTATAACATTGATAACTTATCCAAGGAGACTCAGGGAACATTGGACATGGGATCAAATCTTAGCAGATGGCGAAATCTGAATTCAATTCACAAATCTTCAGTCTAATAACAACCGTGAAACCATTACTGATTGTCCAAAAGAGGTTCCAGTCGAGAGGAAGGTGAAACAATTCCGAAGTAAAAGGATCAGAGCCCAAATCTGTAGTCTTGTGTACAAAAGCCAGGTCAAATCAAACCCAGCCATTCACTGACCCTTCACACAACTGACAATCATAAGCAAAAAGTGATAAAAAGGGTTAAACAATCAACAGTTCTCTCAAACAGGACCTGCTCAGCTATAACCTGCTCACTGACTCTCAGCTTGGCTTCCACCAGGGCCATTTAGCTCCTGACCTCATCACAGCCTTGGTTCAAACACGGACAAAAGAGCTGAATTCCAGAGGTGAGCTCCAGGACATCTCTGCAAGGGTTCCTCACTGTATTGTCCTTGACCCCACCATCTTCAGCACCTCTATCACTGTCCTTCCCTCCATCATATGGTCAGAAGTAGGGATGTTCACTGCTAACTGTACAACGTTCAGCACCATTTGTGACTGCTCACATACTGAGGCCGTCCATGTTCACATGCAGCAAGATCTGGACCATATCAGGCTCGGGCTGACAGGAGACAAGTAACATTCATGTCACACAAATGCCAGGCATGGATCATTCTCAACCAGAGAGATACTGATTACTGCGCCTTGATGTTCCATGCTATCACCATCACTGAATCCCTCACTAGGAACATCCCAGGGGCTAACACTGTCTGGAATGGAACTGGAACAGCCATACAAATACTGTCACAACACAGCAGATCAAGAACTAGGAATTCTGTGACAAATGACTCAGCTCCTGTCTCTTACTCCCCTGTCCACCATCTCCAATGTTTGCTCTGGAATGTTCCCCACTTGCCTGGATGAGTTCAGTTCTGAGAAGCTCGACACCATCCAGGACAAAGCACCTCACCCGATTGGAGTTCCACCTTAAACATTTACTCTAACACCACTGACCCTCAGTAGCAGCAGTGTCTACCACTTACAAGGCACACTGAAGAAATTCCTCCAGACTCCTGCAACAGCAGCTTCCAAACCCACGACCACTTCCATCTAGAAGGACAAGGGCTGCAGGTACATGGGAACACCAGCATCTGCAAGCCACTCACCATATTGACTTGGACATATATCACTGTTCCTTCACTGGCACTGGGTCACAATCCTGGAACTTGCTCTCTTACAGCTTTTCTGGTGTCCCTGCACCTCAAGGACTGCAACAGTAGAAGACTGCAAGACACCGTCACTTTCTTAAGAGCAGTAAAGGGTGGACATAAAAGCTGGTCAAGCTGGTGGTGCCCAAAGCATGGAGCAAATGCATTAAAAAAAATTCAAGGTGTGGTCTGCTCTGATTTATTTGCAATTCCTTGAACATTGTATCGGGTGATTTCTAGGATGGCGGAAGACCTTTTGGAATATTAGTCGTTACGTCTGAACCACAGAATGAAAGCTCTTGTTGCAAAGTGGGAGTAATTGGTTAAAATGCCTCTTGAGACAGGCCCTGGGTGGACTGGATTAATCTCCATTGCACTTACCTTGGAAATAGAGGCCACTGGGTTGCTGTGCTGCCATGTTGGAAACAGCAAGCCAAACCAATGTATCTGCCCCTTGAAACGGAGTCCTCAGCCTGTCCTTCATCTTTGCATAGAAATCCGGCATAGAAAATCTCACAGCTAGCAAGGGAAAAGATTTTTGAATCAAATGTACTGAGATTTAAAGTCAAACAGCAATGTCCGACGTGTCCAAATAACTCGTGCAGTGAAAACAGATGCATTTTGTCTTCGTTAAAAATCAGCATTTGGTGTCATTTGACATTACCTGCTGTATCAGCCCAGCCTGGATGCAGAGAGGAGAAGTGGATGTTCTTATGCATTTTAGCCCATTGCTCTGTCATAACCACTTGTTGCCGCTGGGTTAGAAAAAGCAGTTAGAAAGACTGAGACAAGGACAAAGTTTAATGTGAAGGCCGTGACCCTCAAGAGCTATCACTTTGGTTTGACTCAAAACACAGAATAGGGCAGGAAATTCAGAGAAGGGGTTGTGAAATAACCAGGCAGGATGTTCAATTAGCACTCAGAATTGTTCTGATCTCGGCCAATGAATAATGATTATAGACAAATCTAATATCATTCTGGCAGAGTGGTTGCTAATTTGTCCTCACCTGGGGTTCAGTGTAGCACAGTCAGAAATGGAGAGACATTCGTCAAGTAGTTCAACGTAATATGACTCAAGTGCAGAAATCTGCAATTACTTATACTCTTGTCCAGTTAGTCTCCTTCCCTTCTACGCCAAACTCCTGGGTTTCTCTGTATAAGCAGTTCCCAACTCTAACAGCTCTGTTAGATATGCGCAGCTCAATCTTTGAGGACAAACCTTATTCTGTGCGTAGGCCATGGGTCCATCAAATCTCCCTTTCTCAAACTGCAAGTCATCCACGTTCAGCTTCTGGACCAGCATTCCTCCTGACGACACGGTGATCTGGCAAACACATCAAAATATTCCATCAACGTGCATGAAAATAAATCAGGGAATATCCTTGAGGGAAGCAAGAGAATAGCAGGTTATGCCAAATAAAGATGATCTAGAAACTGGCGTACAACACGGTTGTGGGAAGAACAAACTGAGCTCACCACTCTGGCATCTTCACATTTTTCTAGTAGAGGTATCAAGGCTGTAGTGAGAATGTACGGACCTGAGGAAAGAAGGAGGAACCCATAACCATTTGCAAATGGCATTAATCTGGTAGACGATCACTTGTAGTTTAGTCATTATTTAATACACTGGATTTCAAACCATAGAGTCATAGAGATGTACAGCATGGAAACAGACCCTTCGGTCCAACCCGTTCATGCTGACCAGATATCCCAACCCAATCTAGTCTCACCTGCCAACACCAGGCCCACATCCCTCCAAACCCTTCCTATTCATATAGCCATCCAGATGCCTTTTAAATGTTGCAATTGTACCAGCCTCCACACCATCCTCTGGCAACTCATTCCATACATGTACCACCTTCTGTGTGAAAAAGTTGCCCCTTAGGTCTCTTTTATATCTTTCCCCTCTCACCCTAAACCCATGCCCTCTAGTTGAGGAGAAACTACTTCACCCAGAGAGTGGTGAGGAGAAACTACTTCACCCAGAGAGTGGTGGAATGCTCTGCCCCAGAGGGCAGTGGAGGCCCAGTCTCTGGATTCATTTAAGAAAGAATTGGATAGAGCTCTTAAAGATAGTGGAGTCAAGGGTTATGGAGATAAGGCTGGAACAGGATACTGATTGGGAATGATCAGCCATGATCATATTGAATGGCGGTGCAGGCTCGAAGGGCTGAATGGCCTACTCCTGCATCTATTGTCTATTGTCTATTGGACTCCCCCACCCAGGGAAAAGACTTTGTCTATTTATCCTATCCATGCCCCTCGTGATTTTACAAACCTCTTTAAGGTCACCCATCAGCCTCCGACGCTCCAGGGAAAACAGCCCCAGTCTATTCTGCCTCTCCCGACAGCTCAAACCCTCCAACCTTGGCAACATCCTTGTAAATCTTTTCTGAACCCTTTTAAATTTCGCAACATCTTTCTGATGGGAGGAAGCCTCACAGAACCTTCACAATTGTAATGTCAGGACTGTCTTGTCCGAATTCTAGCTTGGGCTTCACTTACTGGAGTCTTTCAAGATTTGTCATTGTTGCCACTTCCTGTCCAATAACATCACTTCTAGTAACGCTATATGCTAATGGAAACTCATACAAAGGTTTAAATTGGGCAGCACCGTGATCAAAAATTATGGATGATTTAGGTGGTGAAGCCTACCATTGAATTGAATTGATTTGGCTTTATTGTCACATAGCAAGTCACCATACTATAGCACCCTCTTAAGTAGAGATTTAAATTCTGAGGAGGAAAAATAATTAGAAAAATAAAAAAGTCCAGCATTACAGATCACAGGGGTCGATTAGAAAGCTAAAGAGATACAAAGTTCAGATTGGCAGTCTTTCCTTGCCAGTGTGAATTCTTCTCCACTCATCAGGACTCGCATTGATTGTTCTTTCCCTCTTGAAGTGCAAATGAAAATAGAAAGGAGCAGGACCCAGGAAGCAAAAGATTTTGCTCCTGTCCACCCCACTTACTCAACTTCCCAAGCATGACCTTTGGAACAGGCAGTAATTCAATGAAGGGAAGGGGCCTTTTAGGTGGTTATCGGTTCAGGTTGGTTTCCATCACAGAGTATATGACCAAATGCAGCAGCCCAGGTTCCAACAGTGAACTCCAACTTTAAAGGCAAGTTTCCCTCCACCTCCACCCTTTCCAATTTCTCCAAATCCCAGCAGAGTACTGTCAGCGTCCGTACCCTGCTAGACCAATCAGGCCCCAACCCA
The DNA here is from genome assembly GCF_047496795.1 of Chiloscyllium punctatum. NCBI lineage: Eukaryota > Metazoa > Chordata > Chondrichthyes > Orectolobiformes > Hemiscylliidae > Chiloscyllium > Chiloscyllium punctatum. The sequence goes on along the minus strand of NC_092753.1, from coordinate 5,395,722 downwards.
GACAAGATGGGTTTCAGTTAAGACACAGATGAGAGGAACTACTGCAAATACAGCCCACAGCAGCGGGAGGGAAAGGGGAACTTGAACATTTCTCAGCTCCCATCTCTGTTCCACCTAGCGACCAGAACACCAGGAAAAAGCCCACATATACAGTGTGTACAGGCCAGATTGTATGGTTAGCAAGAGGAATTCAGAGATTGAGGTTGTGAGGATAGGTTGCATAAACTTGGCATTTATTCCTTTGAGATCATGGGGTGATCCAGCCTGAGGCATTAAAAATGTTAGAAAGATTGAATCAAGTTCACGCAGATAGGTATGAGTGGGGAAAGTGAAGAATGAGAGGATGGTTAAATCGCAGTTTGGCTTTTTCAGAGAGAAATCATAAAGCAACTGCTCACAAAGGATGGGGGAGATCCATATCTTTAGTTGGTTATGAGTATCAATGGGTATGGAACCAAGGTAGGTAAATGAGCTTAATCTAATTAAATAGGCCTCAGGGACTGATCAGCCTACTCTTGCTCATTGAGGTCTTTGCAAACTACAGACCCTGCCCTACCTGTACCAAGGGACATCCACAATATCCACCATTTCCTTCAGTGACAATCCCTTCGTGCTCTTGGACTGTTCACCAATAACGTCCTCTCCAAGCCACTCACCATCCTGACTTAGTCAAATGTTGCCGTTCCTTCACTGTCACTTGGAATTCCCTCCCTGAGGGCATTGTGGGTCAACCCACAGCAGGTGGACTGCAGCGGTTCAAGAAGGCAGCTCAGCCCCACCTTCTTCAGGGGCAACTAGGGATGGGCAATAAATGCTGGCCCAGCCAGTGACACCCACAGAACGATTTTGTTTTTAAAACCCAATCACTATTCAATGTACTCACAAAGAAAACCCTTACGATTTCACCATTTCTGAAGAAACTCAGTGATCCATTAGTCCTTGTAACTCACTCTCTCACACGCCCCACCCAGAAAGAAAACCTAAATACTGATCTATTCTAATCTGTGCTTGATATCTAGCAAACCAACAATCCTTCATTGAAAAAGATACCTTTAACGGACAGTCTACAAGGCCTGTCTATCCAGTCCTGCACGTAAATATTTTGGAAGCAAACATGAAGATTGCAATAGTCATTACTCACGGTGTTACAGTGTACAAGAGCAGGCAGCTGTGATATCTGTCTTGTGCCAGGGTTTGGGAGATCTGCTCTGGGCTGGAGGAAGAAGTACAGTGGAAATGAGAGGATCCAATGGTCCGAATCAGTACCAACGTTATAGATAGAATTAGGAGAGAGATGTACGTATGAGAAGGCCTAGGTGTTTGGTGCTAAATTAATGAGCAGCGCCTCTGAAGTGATAATCTCTGGATTACTCCCTGAGCTCACTCAAAAATTGGCACGGAATGAGTAAGTTGGGAGAAGCAATGTAAACACCAAATGCTGGAGATCACAGCGGGTTGGACAGCATCCATGGAGAGAGAGCAAGCTAATGATTTGTGAGAAACAAAACTCACATATTAATAAACTTCAGTCCAAGTCAAATTCTGTAGCAGCGAATTTTATTGATACGTACTTGCAAGAACGGGTGTCTAATGAGTAAGCACCCTGATCTGAGGGTTACATTCTGATTTATGCTGTTCAGCTCCGTCTCTTGGTCCTCCCCTTTCACCCCATTGGTTACTTTTGCTGTAGCCTATCACAAGCTCTAGCTTCGCTCCACCTTTGTCTAGCTTCTCTCCGCCTCTGTTTACTTCTCCCATGACTCTAAGCCTGTCGCCCCTTACTCTTTTTTATCTCATTCCTTATATGTGACTATCCTGACACAGTTTGCTGTTTTCGTGTGATCATCCTGCCAAACTAAATTCCATCCGTTGGCCACATCCCTCCTGAGACTAGCACATTATCGTCCTGTTACTGGTACATCCCGTTACACAGTTGCTCTGCCCTATTAGTCAGAGATAATTCGGCCTGTTTTCGCTTCTCACTGTTTAGTATTTGCATGCACAGCCTAATTTTATAATGTAAGCTTTTGCAGAAACAACACCTGTTCCCTTATTCTGCACAGTTTTAACCCTCTACCTTACAATCCCCCCCTTTTCTTCTTGGCTACTAAGTGTTGTCTTCTGCATTTGTCTCATACGTTGCCTTCCAGTTCGCTCGCATCATCCCCGAGACTTCATTTATCGTGGCTAATTCCTTAAGGCCACCCCTCCCCTCATCGTTCAAGAGGTTGAGTTCCTCTGCCTGATTACCTTTTAGAGGCATTTGTTTTGCCAAGGCCGTCTCAATTAGTCGCTAGGTTAACCCTCGTACACAAGGTATGATACAACAGCCAATTGCTGTCAGTACCCCTACTACCACTATCAGGGAGGTGAGGATGGAGACTACCACGCCTCTCCACTTCCCAAACCATGATTCCAGCCATCCCGTGAGTGATGTGTCCACTCCTGAATTCTCAGCTAATGTTTCCACCAAGGTGGTCAATCCTCGCAAGGCACGAGAGATTGACCCATCAGGTGCTGTATTATTTGGAATAAAGGTACAACAGCTGCCCCCTAACATCACACATACACCCCCTTTTTCAGCTAGGATCATATCTAAGGCCAGTCTGTTTTCCCAAGCCATTCTGCTGGTTGCATCAAGTTGCTCGGAAATCCCCTTGACTGCATCTCGAGTGTAACTGATGAATCTTTGCTGGTTGTAAAAAAAAATATTGAATTTTATCCAGTCCACATTCTTGTTGACCTTTACCCACCAAAATAGGGCCGATTCAAAACCTGCTACAATCTGGTTGCGGGCCTTGAACTCATCGGGGACCCCTCTAGGAACTCCTATAGAGTCGAGATAAATCCTATCATCAAAGGAAGTATCTAATAGCGACCTTTTACTCCTCTCATTCTTTGTTACTACCACCTTCTCCTTCTCAAATGCCAAGGTGAATGGGGTTGCCAATTGTACAATTGCACATATCCCTCTCCAGTCAGGAAGTAGGGTAGGTCGCAATATACTGGCTCCACAGTACCACCAGAGATCCGCCCGGGGAACCCAGAGTGCTGAGTGCTGAGTTCCCTCCTATGTCTGTTTCGGTGTCATTCTAAGTTTCTATACATAACCTCAGCTCCCCCAAGTCTCTAGACCGATTTGTACCCTGTCGGCTTGTACACGATGTGTGATTCCTGACTGTGGTCAAAAATGGGGTGGGGGTGCTTTCAAATCTGTCTTCTTCAAGGGAAGGAACATTAGAGATAGGGATATACAATTCCTATCATTCCATGCAGTTTTATCCTGATACACGGCTATCATACATTCCATGCCCTTCCTGTTTCGGTTCCACCTGAGTGGAAAGGGGACCATGTGGGCAACCGGCCTACCGGAGGCACATGCAAAGCAATTGCTTTTATTCAGAGTTTTAGCAGTGTACTTTACCCAGTCAACCCAGGCATTTGCGTCCCTGTTTCTATTTCAATGGTCTGCTTCAAGTCCTTCACCTCTATAAGTTTTACCACCTTTGGGTCATTGGGAGGGACAAAGTGTTGTATCTTACTATCAAGTTGTTTGACTCATTTTCCATTTCCTATGACTATTCAGAAGCAGCAGCCTAAAAAAACCCTTCCTAGTGGCTTCCATTACTATCTTTAAATCGTTACTAAGGAGTTGAGACTGGTTTTTACAGGGAAAGGAGTCTTCAGCGGCGATATTCCTAATGGTGAGATATATCGGGTGGCACTTTCTGTCAGGACAGTCTAGGGCTGGGCAAAAGGGGGCTCTATGGATCGTGATGCCAGGAGGCAGTTTTTGCTTCTCATCCTCTCTCTTTACAAACACTTTCTGTGCCTCTCTCAATAATTCCTCAAGTGATTTCTCACTCCACCCATCTATTTTCTGAATTGTTTTTTGGATGTCTGGCCATGATTTAGTTACGAAGTGTACCCTCAGTGGCCCTTCAGCTACTAGCCCTTCCAACACAAAGCACAATCTGATCCCTCCTGACTGTAAGGCTGTTTTTCATTGACATATAAATTCAAATATTTACAAACCCAGTCTTTGTCTGACCTGTACTTTGGCCAGAAGACAGCGGGACAAAGAATGGATTCCTTAGTCCATACAAAGCAACAATATTTAATCATCTTTTTCCTATCTTTTCCCCTTGTATAAGTATTATTTTTCCAATTCCACAACATCCTGCCCAACAGACATTCTGGAGGTATGTTGTCAGGGACCCCGCCTCCATTTCCATTTATTTTTCGGAGGCTTTTACTTTACCCTCGGCACAGCCCAAATTGAGTTCCTTTGTTAGACACTTATTAACTACTCGAACTCAATCCCAGCCACCAAGGCAGTACTTAAAAATCTCTTTCCCTACCTTGGTCCATGCACGGAGTTGCCTGGCTCCCTGTACCTACTTACAACCTTTCACCTGGTTCAGATAGACTCTCATCGGATCTCAATCAGTCAACCAGAAGGGGGAACCCACCGCCGAGGAACATGGGACCGTTCTAAAAGGAACGGGACGTGTCTTCCCAACCGTCGACTGTGCCCACCCTGCTGGCGATGATGGTTATCCCGGACACGAGCCCCCAAGTTGTGAGAAACAAAACTCACATATTAATAAATTTCAGGCCGAGTCAAATTCTGTAGCAGCAAATTTTTATTGATACGTACTTGCAAGAACGGGTGTCTAACAAGTAAGCACCCTGATCGGAGGGTTACATTCTGATTTATGCTGTTCAGCTCCGTCTCTCGGTCCGCCCCTTTCACCCCATTAGTTACTTTTGCTGTAGTACGCAGCCTATCACAAGTTCTAGCTTCACTCCACCTCTGTTTACTTCTCCCATGACTCTAAGCCTGTCGGCCCTTACTCTTTTTTATCTCATTCCTTATATGTGACTATCCTGACACAGTTTGCTGTTTTCGTGTGATCATCCTGCCAAACTAAATTCCATCCGTTGGCCACATCCCTCCTGAGACTAGCACATTATCGTCCTGTTACTGGTACATCCCGCTACATGGTCGGTCTGCCCTATTAGTCAGAGATAATTCGGCCTGTTTTCGCTTCTCACTGTTTAGTATTTGCATGCACAGCCTAATTTTATAATGTAAGTTTTTGCAGAAGCAACACCTGTTCCCTTATTCTGCACAATTTTAACCCTATACCTTACATGATTCGAGTTTCCTTGACTCTTCATCAGAGATGAAGTGAAGGGACACCATTTATGCTTTAGTTCAAGGGGGAGGTGCTGAGGGGGTAGTGGGTGTAGGACGCTGGTGCAGAAAAGATGTTGCTAGTTCAGACTAAGTGACCGGAATGTGAGAATGACAGGACAATGGTGTGTGTCACTGCCAGACTGGAAAGCATAGACAGACAGACCCACTGGGATGGGCAGAGGAAGGAGAGGGCATACAGTAATAACAGAAGGTAACAAGCTACAAGATAAGGGAAGGAATGGTTCACAACTTGAAGGTGGTCAACTCAAGTCCAGAAGGCTATGAAGTGCCTAGTCTGAATAGGAGATGTTGTTTCACCAGTTTGCACTGTCATTCACTGGAACACTGCAGCATGCCGAGGACAGACATGTGGACATGCGAGCAGGACTCGGTGTTAAAATGACCGGCTATGAGAAGGTCTGAATCCTGTTTGCACACAGACCAGACGTGTTCTGCAAAGATCAGATTCCCTGCAATATGGAATAGGCCCTTTGGCCCAACAAGTCTATACTGACCCTCCGAAGAGTAACCCACCCAGACCCATTCCCCAACCTATATCTACCCCTGACTAACACAATGGGCAATTTAGCATGGCCAATTCAGCTGACCAGCACATCTTTGGATTGTGGGAGGAAACCAGAGCACCCAGAGGAAACCCACACAGACACGGGGAGAATGCAAACTCCACACAGACAGTCGCCCATGGGGGGACTTAACCCAGGTCCCTGGTGCTGTGAGGCATCAGTGCTAACCACGGAGCCACCATGCCACCCACAAAGCAGTCACCCAATCTTGGTTTCTGTTTGGAAAGACTGTTCAGACCCCTGGATGAAGAGCAGGGAGGAGGGGAAGGGGTAGGTCTTGCAGGGGTGGAAATTGGAGACAAAAATAACTACATTTTCAAGGTGCTGCTGGGAGCATGAAGTGGCACCGAAGCAGTCGTCATCGAACCGAACAAAAGAATTGTGGGAGGGAGCCAGTGTAAGATTGGAACAAGGATTGTTTCACATACCCAGTATAGAGGCAGGGCATAACTGGGATCTATGTGGGTGCCCACAGCCACTCCTTGACTTGGCAGAAGTGAGATGAATTAAAGGAGAAATTGTTCAGTGAGAGAACACGTTCAGCCGAGCAGGGGAGGGTGGTGTTAGCGGATGGAGATTGTCCAGGTTTCTGGTCGAGGAAGAAGCTGAGAGCTCTCAGAGCATCCTGGTGAGGAAGGGAGGTACAGAGGGTTTGGACATCCATGGCGAACAGGAGGTAGTTAGGGCCAGGGAACTGGAAACTGTCAATATGGTGGAGAGCATCAGAGGAATCATGGGTGTAGGTGGGTAGGGTCTGGACAAATGGAGAGACGATGGAGTCAAGGTGGGAGGAAATGAACTGGGGGGCACGAACAAGCTGAAACGATGGGCCTACCGGGACTGTCTGGTTTGTGGAGTTTGGGAGGGAGGTAGATGCATGCTGTCCATGGTTGGGAGACTCTAACATTGGAGGCAGTGGGGAGGCTGGGGAAGATCTCTGAAGATGTTGAGCTTGGTGACAGTCCTGGCAACAATGGATTCACGTTCAGATGTGGGGTCACAGTCCAGGGAGGTAGGAAGAAGTGTCCAAGAGTTGGCATTGAGCCTCTGCAAGGTAAAGGTCAGTGAGTCAGACTACACTGGTACTGCCTTTGTTGGTCGGTTTGATAACCAAGTTAGGGTTGGACATGACAGAGTGAAGTGCAGTAAATTTCACAAGGGGACAGGTTAGAGTGGGTGGGAGGAGCAGTGACATTGAGACGGCCAATGTCACGTTGGCAGTTTTCGGTGAAGTGATCAAGGACAGGCAAGAGGCCAGGGGAAGGGGGTCCAAGTGGAGGGTGAATACTGGAGGCGGGTGAAGGAATCAGTGGAACGAGGGAGGTAATCCTGCCTGAAGATATGAGCATGGAGACAGAGGCGGCAGAAAATCCGTTCAACATCATGACAAGCCCAAAAAACGGAGGTGTAAGGGTCTGAGGCTGAGTCCTTGTTGAGACTGAACATACCGTCCTCAGAAGGGAAGGTCAGGAGGTATGGTGAACACACAGCAAGGGCTGGGGTTGGAGGCACTAGCCTCGGGGGGACAGAAAGGGATGACTGCTAAGGGACGGTCTTAGACTTGCCTCCTCCCACAACTCATTCCTCATTGATATCGACAACTGCTTCGGTGCCCCGTCATGTTCCCACCAGGACCTGGAAAAAACTTTGTTCTATTGGCCTCCAATTTCCACCCCTCTACAACTTACACATCGTCCCCTTCCCTCCCTTTCCTTGACCTCTCTAACTCCATTTTGGGGAATAAACTGTTCACTGTCATCACCACTCCCATAGCTACCTTCACGATGGCTCTTCACACCCCACATCCTGCAAGGTCTCCATCCCATTCTCCCAATTCCTTTGCCTATGTTGCATCTGTTCCCATGATGCCATCTTCCAAAACAATGCTGCTGACGCGGTTCCCTTCTCCCATAACTGAGTTTTCCCACCCACTGTCATTGACAGAGCCCTCATGCACTATCACCCTTCCCATCCCTCACAACAGCGTGATCGGCTCCCCCTTGTTCTCACTTTTCATCCCACCAGCCTCTGCATTCAAAAGGTCATTCTCTACCATTTCAGACAACTCCAGCAGAATGCCACCACCAAACATATCTTCCCCTCTGCATTTCACAGGGGCCATTCCCTCCAGGACACACTCGTCCATTCCACAACCACCAACACCAGCCCCCCATGGCACTGTCCCATGTAACTGCAGATAGTGCAACACCTGCCCCCTCCCCATCTACCTGCTCACCATCCAGGGTCCTGAACAGTCTTTCCAGGTGAAGCGTCATTTCACCTGTACCTCCTCCAATCTTGTGTATCGCATTCGCAGCACCCAATGTGGCCTACTCTACATTGGAGAAACCAAACACAGACTGGATGACCACTTTGCGGAACGCCTCTGGTCTGTGCGCAAGCACGACCCCAACCTTTCCGTGGCCGGTCATTTTAACACAGAGTCCTGCTCACATGCCCACATGTCTGTCCTTGGCATGCTGCAGTGTTCCAGTGAATCACAGTGCAAACTGGAGGAATGACATCTCATCTTCAGACTAGGCACTTTACAGCCTTCTGGACTTAATATTGAGTTCAACACCTTCAAATTGTTAACCAACTCTCATTTCTTCCCCTATCCCCCCCCCCCCCCCCATCCCAGTGGGTCTGTCTGTCTATGCTTTCCAGTCTGGCACTGACACACACACACCATTGTCCTGTCATTCTCACATTCCGGTCACTTAGTCTGAACTACCAACATCTTTTCTGCACCAGCGTCCTACACCCACTACCCCCACAGCACCTCCCCCTTGAACTAAAGCATAAATGATGTCCCATCCACACTTCACTTCAGCTCTGGTGAAGAGTCTTCTAGACTGGAAACATTAGCTTGTTCTCTCTCCATGGATGCTGCCTGACCCACTGCAATCTCCAGCATTTGTTTTCCTCAGTACAGGTTCCAGCCTCTGCAGTAGTTTGCTCTAATAGGATGAGAGAAGTGACTGAACGGCTTAAACACTGGAATGGAAGAAATGGTTCACAGAATCATCTAGTAGGGAAAAGGCCATTCAGCCCATCACAGCTGTACCAGTTCATAGGACAACTATACTGGAGGAATGGGGTCTATAGTGTCAGGACAGACCCACAGTCCCTGAATTATGCTGGGACTGTTGTTCTTGCAGACCACAGAATGAAGGAAGTAGAGAGGGCTTTAATCACAGGAGGTGAAGGATCCAACATGGTTAAATGTAACGAGTCATAGACTCAAGGCCAGAATCCTGACGTGGAAAATGACGGGGAGAGAATGGCAACAAGTGTCAAAGAGTAAAATCTGAAGAACGTATCCACCATCAAGACAAGATGATATAAAGACGAAGAAACAAAAGTAGAGGCTTTCTATCGGAATATGTATAATATTCATATCAAAATAACTGAATCGATGTTTTTTCACTTCAGGGCGCATTATAATTTGATAGCCATTCAGGAGATGTGGCTGCAGGGTGAGAACAGTTGGGGTTCTGAATATTGGGAGGTCCATGATTTTTAAGAAGAATAGGCAGCTAGGTAGAGGTGGAGGGGTAGCTCTGTTAATCACAGACAATTTTGCTACATTAATTACAAATGAACTTGGTTCAGGACATTAATGAGGATCCATTTGGGTGGGGATCAGGAACAGTGGAGGAGAGAAGTTGTTAGTGGGAGTGATCCCCTAACAATAACCACAATGTTTTCCAAAAGTTCACTCATGGGCTGTGAGCACTATCGACTGGTCTAACTTTCACTGACCGACCCTAGTTGCCCTTCAGAAGGTGATGGTGAGCTGCCTTCTTGAACCGCTGCAATCCACACTGTAGATTGGTCCAGCATGTCCTTGGGAAGGGAACTGCAGGACTTTGACCCAGTGACAGTGAAGGAGCCGCGATATATTTCCAAGTCAGGATGGCGAGTGGCTTGAAGGGAAACTTGCAGGGTGGTGATATCCCATGTAGCTGCTGCCCTTGTCCTCCTACCTTGTATGGGTCATGGGTTCGAAGGTCGCTGCTGAAGGACATGGGGGATTTCTGCACTGCATTTTGTAGATAATACTCAATGCTGCTACTGAGCGTCGGTGGTGCAGGGACTGGATGTTGGTAGATCCATTACCCGAAGATAGAATCTGAGCTACTTATGGAAGGAGGGGTCCAGGTGAGTGCCTGACACAATTTGCTTCACTCTGAACCCCATTGTGAATTGGGTATGACCTGCTCTGTCCTGAATCAGGTCAGGCTTCTTGAGTGTTATTGCAGCTGCACCCATTCTGATTGACGCACACTCCTGACTTGTGCCTTGTAGATGGTGGACAGGCTTTGGGGAGTTAGGAGGGGAGTTACTCACTGCAGTATTCCCAGCCTCTGACCAGCTTTTGTAGCCACTGTGCTTATATGACTAGTCCAGTTATTGGTCAACCATAACACTCAGGGTATTGGTAGTGGCAGACAGACCCATGGATGGTAATGCCATTGAATGTGAAGGGGCAATGGTTAGATTGTCTCCTGTTGGAAATGTCAACACTTGGCACTTGTGTGGCACCAATGTTACTCGCCACCTGTTGGCCCAAGCCTGGATCATGTTCAGGACGTACCTGACTTGCAATGTTGACTCTGTTTCTCTCTCCACAGACCTGCTGACCTGTGTGTTCTTATTAAAGTAAGGATAGTTTGCTTCAGTTACATTGGTGAGACCACAGTTCGAATACTGTGTGCGGTTTTAATCTTCTTACTTCAAGGAAAGACGGGTGCAAATGCATTGGAGGCTGAAAAAGGAGGGGGGAAAGCTGTGCTTGCTTTCACCAGAGTTTAGGAGAACAAGGGTTAACCAATTGAGATTCATAAGATCCTGAATGATGTGGAATAGGCAGACAGACTTGTCAGTGGGTCCAGAACGAGGGGTCCTTACGGTAAAAGCAGGGTTGCCTTTTTATCCCCCTCACAGAGAGCTGTGCAGCTTTGAACCCCCATGCTTCCCAAAGTGATGGAGGAAGGTTGACGATTATATCTCAGGTGGAAGTCAATTCCCTCGCCTAACAAACACCTCAGACTCATGGAAGGCAGATGGGAACGTGGAGTTTAAATTACAAAGGGATCAGCCATGATCTCATTTGAAGGGCCGAATGGTCTATTTCCGTACCCAATTCAGAGTGGTGTGGAGGGTGAAGCAAATCTTGTTCAGGCACTCATCTGGACGCCTCCTTCCATAAGTAGCCCGGAAAATCTTTGCAGTGGCGGTCAGAAAACACAGTGAAGAATCAAATCATTCACAGTAGAAAATGTAGAACTTACCCAAAGTATTGGTGGCAAAGTTTGTTTCTAATTGATCAGCAGTCAGCTCTCTCTGATTGACCATACACCCCGCATTATTGATCTAGCAAAGATTGTGAAACAAATATTAATTTGTCTTCCCGATACTCAAACCATTATCAACATGCTTAATACCGGAATTCACAGATTAAAGGCTAGTTTTCTGTGCAGACTGCAGTCCCAACACAGAAGGGTCTGTTTGGCCATTATATCTGCACCAACCACGACCAATTCCAGTTTCAACCCATCGAGACTTCCATGCCTATTGCCACAAATTCTGATTCTATCTTAAAGCTCAAAGCGACATTTACTTGCTGGACAGAATTAGAGATAAGAATATACTCCAATTCTTACCCAACCATCTGTTCAACCCTGCCCTGTTATTCAATTAGATTGTGACAGATCGCTGCCTTAATTATATATCCACCTTGGATGTAACCTGTCCTCACTGTACCTCTTTCTGGCTGGGTATGATTCTTGTGAAACTGTCCTTCACCCCTACATGCAGTCCACAGAGCTGGATGAAGTATCGCAGTGGGGTTTAACAACAGCTCCGTTCAGCTTTAATATAATTTCTGCCACTTTATAGTCCAACCCCTTAAAGTATATGCTAACATCTTACCAGCCTTTGACAGTATTTTTTCCATTCAGATTTTAGTGGATTTTTACATGAGCTCCTAAATCGCATACTCCTCCACAGCTCCCAGCTGCTCACACCGTGAAAGCAGGCAGACCTTTGGAGTAAAGTGGAAATCTTTGCACTCCCAGGGAACTCCAGCACTATTGTTGTTTTAACCACCTAGTTTGTAGATGCCCCCATCCCTGCCCTGACTCCACCACGATGAGTAACTACTCCAATTAAATCAAAGTTTTATTCAATGTATCACAAAGTCAAAATAAGCCTTTCCTTGACTATGGGAACCAATGTTGTTTTAATAAGTTGTTGAATTTCTGTACAGGTGAATATTTACCAGGCTGCTGCCTGGACTGGAGGGCATGTCTGATGAAGAAAGGTTGAGGGAGCTAGGGCTTTTCTCATTGGAGTGAAGAAGGATGAGAGGTGACTTGAAAGAGGTGTACAAGATGGTGAGAGGTACAGATAGAGTGAATAGTCAGAGACTCTTCCCTGGGCAGAAATGGCTATCACAAAGGGGGCATAACTTTAAGGTGTTTGGAAGAAGGGAGATGTCAGAGGTCACTTCTTTACACAGAGTGTGGTGGGTGTGGGGAATGCACTCCCAGCGGTGGTAGTAGAGTCAGATACATTAGGGTCATTTAAGCAACTCTTGGAGAGGCAGGTGGATGATAGTAAAATGTAGGGTATGTAGGTCAATTTGATCTTAGAGTAGGATAAAAGGTCAGCTCAACATGGAGGGTGAAAGGGCCTGGATTGTGCTGTACTGAATTGATGTTTGATACATAGGCAGTACCAGGAAGATGTGAATTTAGACCAGCATTTCGAGTTGAAATTGGTCTTGGGCAAGTCCCTTCCCTTGGTGAAGTCCCTTCACCAGGCATTCTCTGAATGTTTCAGTTTCCATTACCACTGGCTATCTGCTTCCTCCAATGTGAAATCAAACATTTTCACCTCAAAGAAAACCTGATTTTCCTTTACTTGAACAGCAAAAACTGCACACTATTACGGAGAAAACTTTCAAACAAAAAACTCACCAACACGTTCAGTTTGTCATTTGATTGCTGGAATGCATCTGCAAACTCCCAGATCATTTTGGGCCGTGACATATCAAGAATATGGACAAAAATCTCCTTTGAAGAAAAAGAAAAGATAAAGTCAATGTTGCAATTGAAACCAATTGCCTCCAAATCCAACTTTCTTGTACAGTAACTCGGCTTGGTTACGGGACATCAGGTTCAGTACAAATATACCAACCCCACCAGCAGCCTAACACCTAGTGAAAGGAATAAGCTTTGAGGAACAGCTCTGTTTGTTTAATAAAGAAACCCAATATTGGGTATAATATGTTGTATGCCATATCATTCTTCTCAAGTGCTCACTAACCCACATTGATTCCAGCATCAAATTTAACATTTTTATCCATGTTTTCAAATCTATCCATGCCCTTGCACCTCCCTATCTCTCAAATCTCTTCCAGGCCTACAACCCTCTTGGGAGGTCATGTTGCGGCTGTACAAGTCATTGGTTAGGCCACTGTTGAAATATTGCGTGCAATTCTGGTCTCCTTCCTATCGGAAAGATGTTGTGAAACTTGAAAGGGTTCAGAAAAGATTTACAAGGATGTTGCCAGGGTTGGAGGATTTGAGCTACAGGGAGAGGCTGAACAGGCTGGGGCTGTTTTCCCTGGAGCGTCGGAGGCTGATGGGTGACCTTATAGAGGTTTACAAAATTATGAGAGGCATGGATAGGATAAATAGACAAAGTCTTTTCCCTGGGTGGGGGAGTCCAGAACTAGAGGGCATAGGTTTAGGGTGAGAGGGGAAAGATATAAAAGAGACCTAAGGGACAACTTTTTCACACAGAGGATGGTACGTGTATGGAATGAGCTGCCAGAGGATGTGGTGGAGGCTGGTACAATTACAATATTTAATAGGCATCTGGATGGGTATATGAATAGGACGGGTTTGGAGGGATATGGGCCTGGTACTAGCAGGCGGGACTAGATTGGGTTGGGATATCTGGTCGGCATGGACGGGTTGGACCGAAGGGTCTGTATCCGCGCTGTACATCTCTATGATTCTATTCCTTTGTGCTTCTGGCCTCTTTATGTTTGCCTGATTTTTCCTGCTCCACCATTGATGGATGTGCATTCAACTGCCAGATGCTAAACTGTGGAATTACTACCTACAGTCTCTCCATCTCTCATTCTTTTGTTAAGAATTTCCGTGAAGCTTTCAGCTTTTAGTCAGCCAACCAAAGGTCCACTCGTGTTGCTCAGTGTCACATTTTGTGTGATAACACTCCCTGTGAAGCAGGATTTTGGGAAATGTCATGCTCAAAACCCCTCACTGATATCCCATAGCTCCCCGTTTCTCAGGAAACACTCAGACCTTCGGCCTAAAATGGATGACGTTGCACTTACCCACATTAAACTTCAACTGCGGTCGTTTTATCAGGTGCTAAACAAATGCATGCTGCTCTTGTTAAATAGTGAGGGATCCATCAATGGAATATGAGATTAAACGTTTCCATTTACCATAATATTTCATGATATTTCTTTTTAAATTGTGTTACTGTATGATTTATCATAAGCTGTCATCATCATAAACATCTGAAATTGCTCCCCCTCTTCTTCCACCCCCCCAACCAAAAAAAAGGGGAAAGGGTCAACACTTGCAGTAAAATGTCAGAGACAGTTTTCTGATAAACCTGTTCAACACTTATGCACAAATATTGCACTGTGCAGGTTGAAGGCAAACAGGTTTACAACAATTAAGAATTGGAGTAAGTGAGGACTGCAGATGCTGCAGATCAGAGTCGAAAAATGTGGTGCTGGAAAAGCACAGCAGGTCAGGCAGCGGGAGAATTGATATTTCGGGTATAAGTCCTTCATCAGGAACTATTGAGAGTTGGTCTGTTTTTACTGTGACTGCTGTTTGTACTGGGGATGTTGTGAGGGTGAAGCTGCCTGGCTGGTACTGGCTCAAGAGAGCCACCATGTGTGAGTCAATGGTACTGCAACACAACACCAAGCAAACAAGATTCAGTGCCACCACAGAATCAGTTAAAAATCACACAACACCGGATTACAGTCCACAGGTTTATTTGTAAGTACTAGCTTTCAGAGCACTGCTCCTTCATCAGGTAGCCATGGAGTATGATCACAAGACAACTGGTGTAGTGTGCACTGGCACTTCCACATCATAGCTACCATAGAGTCATATAGCACAGACCCTTCAGTCCAACTCGTCCATGCTGACCACGTTAGACTATATTTGGTTTCCACTGTTGGCAAGTTCCAGGGGGAAGGAATGTGGACAAGTGCTGGAGTGGGATGATAGTTTGACTTGTGTCACCTTCTATCCAACAGTGATGAATGCTCCAGTTTAATCCTCCGACCACCCCACCTTAAAACTTTCTCTCACCAACTGCAGCTCAGCTTTCTGAGCAATCTTTTGTCATGCCTCCTGATCCACATCAGTTATGTCTCACCAGTACCACTCTTGCCTCTGAGTGGATTGACTTCCCACTCCATACACTCCCACAGTCAATGTACACGAACACTGCAGTGCAGTACTGAGGGAGCATTGACCTGCCCAAGTGTGTTTGTTTTGATGAGATGCTAAGCAGTCTCAAAAAAAAGGGCATAGAAGCTTTCACCCCATGTCCTGGCCAATATTTATCCTTTGAAGAAAAATCACTAGACAAACCATGTGGTCATTTATTTCATTGTGGATTTTGGGAGCTTGCAAGATGCAAATTAGCAGCTGTTACCAAGATAACAACAGGAACTACGCTGAAGTAAAAGAAGTGGGATACTTTGGTCAAATGGATTTTCTTTCCTCTTCATTCACTGATTGAGGGCATCGCTGGCTGCCAGCATTTACTTTCAGGGTGCAGTTAAGAATCAACTACCTTGCTGAGAGTGTGGATTCACATGTAGGCCAGATCAGGTAAGGACAGCGGTTTCCTTCCCTAAAGGACATTAGTGAACCAGATGGGTTTTTCCTGACAACCGATTCATGGCCATCATTGGACTTTTCATTCCAGACTTTTATGGAATTCAAATTCCACCATTTGTCGTGGCAAGATTTGAACTCAGTTCCCCAGAATGTTACCTGGGTCTGTGGATTAACAGTCCAACAATAATACCTCGAGACCATCACCTACCCAGCAGAGCAAAGAATAAACGCGTATTTATAAAGCACCTCAGGATGTCCCAAGTCAATTCTTTTTATACCTTAGTTGCTGTTTGGTAAGCAAAAGCAGAAATCTATTGACATACAAGGTCCAATGAACAGCAAGAAATGATGGGCAGTCTTTTTTTGGGGGTGAGTGTGGACGGGGTATAAAAGTCTTGTCAAGTACTGGTGAAGGAGTTCCATTCTCCATGACTGGGCTTGACTGGATAGGAGGCTGAAATCGAGCCACCATTTGCAGTATCCCCATCGTGAAAGCAGACGACTTTACCTCCTCGTTTTTCTCACTGTTGTTGCTGGGACCTGTATAAATCTCAATGGCCTACCCCAGGGCCTACCTTACAAGTAGCTCGGGGCGTGCTGTCACAATCGTCAGGTGCACATTCTTCTATTTCTTTGTGAAAAAGTGACCATCAGGAGGATCACACATTCATCCAAAAATAAATGCAAAATGCTGCAGATGCTGGAGATAGGAAATAAAAGCAGAAAGTGCTGGAGAAACTCAGCAGCTCTGGCATCATTCCTGATGAAGGGCGTTTGCCCGAAATGTCGATTCTCCTGCTCCTCAGATGCTGCCTGACCTGCTGTGCTTTCCCAAGCACCACTCTGATCTTGACTCTGATCTCCAGCATCTGCAGTCCTCACTTTTGCCTAGACTCTGGCAGCAGCTGTGGGGAGAGGTGGAACAGAGGTAATGTTTCGAGTCCGATGTGACTCTCCAAAGATAACCTCTGCTGAGTTTCTCCAGCACTTTACAGTTATCCCACAAATTCACATTCTGGTCCATCACAGGGGTAATGACCTGAGCAGGAGCTAGGTAACCTGGTGCTGGTAATAAAGCTGTGATTTCCACTGGTAGGTGCCATGAAGGGGAAGTGGTCATTTAGTTGGGTCCAAATGGTCCAGAAGGCGATGGCCACCACCAGTACTGTCTCAGGACAACTAGGACCAGGCAGCAAGCCCTAACCATGTCCACAAGCACAGAGTACATTTTAAACCAACAGAAGGAAGTAGCCAGCCGCAAAAAGGCCACAGTCCTCCCAAAGCTACTCAGAAACAACACCTTTACCTCATTACCCGTCTCCTTCACAATCTCAGCTTTGGCCTGTTCAGCTCGCTCTTTGTTTCGACAAACAAGGTGAACGACTCCACCTGAGAAAAGCCAAGGCTTTTATTAAAATGAAATATTCAGCAAATCAGATTACCTGATAAAAGTGTGATCCTGGGATCCTTGTACCTTTTCCATCCATGACAATTGAGAAATGTGCTTCACAAATGACAATTTATCCCATTTGAACGCGGTACCCATGAGCCCATCTCTACCATGTGAACACATTCACAGACGGCAACTGAGTACTGCAGTCTTATCGCTCACAAGAACTTGCTTCAACCAGTCAAGCTACGTTTCCAATTTAAGGTCAAAATTTTATAACCTTTTAACAACATCCGATACACTTGATCTTCAAAGGTGCTGAAATTTGAACGAACCTAAAGTTATAAAAATAGCATTATTGCACTCAGTGATTAGTCCTCCACTTGAAACTGTAATAAACAATTCCATGCAGTTTCAAATTAACCTAACATGATGCAGATTTAACCCTTTCACTGTCTAAGGCTCCGTGTAATAGGACTTTTGATTGTCTCATTCACTGTAAAGTCCCACTTAGTTTATATACCTTTCACTGTTTAGTACAAACAGCGGCTTACATTTACAAGTCATGTAATTCATCATTGCTGTTTAAAATAAAGCAGCAAGTAACTTGCACTTCTATCGTGCACTTTAACTTCAAAAAACATGTCAGAGTAGTTAATTTCCAAAAACAGAAAGGGAAATGTCATCGAACAGGAGTGGGGAACTGAGAGGCCAAAAGCCAACTGGATAGAAGACAAGGGTTTCAGGAAGGTGGTCTTGGAGCTCAGCAGCCTCACGCTGAGCATGGGGAGGTGATGGCCTAGTGGAATTATCACCCGACTGTTAATCTACAGACCCAGGTAACGTCCTGGTGACTCAGGTTCGAATCCCTCCACGGCAGATGGTGGAATCTGAATTCAATAAAAAACCTGGAAATAAGAGTCAAATGACAAGAGTCCCATGACTCTGTTGTCAAAGAGAAATAACCCAGCTGGTTTAGGGGAGGAAACTGCAGTCCTTACCCAGTCTGGCCTACACGTGACTCCAGACCCATGGCAATGTAGACTCTTAATGGCCCTCTGGGCAATAAACGCTGACCTGGCCAGCAACACCCTCATCCCATGAATGATTCTTTTTTTTTAAAAATGCAGTGACTGATAATTGTTCGGAGAGTGTAAGCTCTGCCGATGTGGACGCAAGCTGATCACTAAAGGTGGGACAAGACAGAAGGCCTAATGATGCATTCTTGCTCTCACAAGTCCAGAATTTTATCCGTCTGCTTCACTGCTGAAGTCCAATTGCTCATCTTCCATCTCATGGACCTTAGTAGCCAAAAACAAGGATGGCCTCTTTAAAATCTGTAAGACTGAGTCGAATGCCATGAATTTGTAGCACAGGAACAAAGCTCCAAGGCGAAGGGAGCTGGAACACCGGATACCTTCCCCTGAGCAGGGATTTGAGATTTCAAATGAGTTCTTATTTGAGGCAGGCAGACAGGCTGGCTCAGGAAGACATGAGGGAAACAGAGCCTCGAACTGAGAAACTCTCAGACTATGGTTTCACTTGTAGTGAATTAGAGGCAGGAACAAAGGCAAGCCAAGAGGTGGACTGTACTAACTGGGGTCCGTGTGGGGGAGGAAGCTCAGCTTCAAGCGGTCAGCCAGAGTACCACCCCTTAGTCTCAACCTGAGCTGGTAGGTGATGGGCATCGAGTTCGGACAATGTGCCAGCAGACTCTGGGGCAAAAGGGCTGGGGTGACATGTTAAGAGTCAGGGGCATATAGGTGAAAGGTTAGCCCACCCTCCTTCTGGTATCACTTAGCAATAGCATGCAGAGAAAGGACAACTGAGATATGGGAGGGTACTATGTAAACAGTGGAGGAAGTATCATTTTATCCTCCATTGCAAAGGACAAGGACAGAACCGGGAAAGATATAGTTCTGTGGGGGTGGACTACAGAAGATAGGCAGTGGAGGAGAACAGTCATCATGGTTGTTCGGGGGAATAGAGAAATCAAGGAGCAGGTGGAAGACTAGAGGCCCGTCACAGTGTGGTAGGAGGGGTCCAGTAGAAAGTCAGAAATATATTCCGGGACTTTAGATTGAAAGGAATTCAGAGGAAACCCGGGAGAATATGAATGTTTCTAAGTAAGTCTTCAACCCTGTTGATTAAATACTTCCTCAGCACATACACTCGCTCTCCAGGGAATGAGTTGGAAGCTTAAATCCTTCACCTTTATAAAATAGTGTGCAGAGGATAAGAGGTTTGCCATCCTTTTGACTTGTCTCTCCTCTGTAAGCAGCCTTCACTCAGCAAGTGCTCATGGGAGAAAAGGTGACATCAGAAAACCTGTCAGGTGGGGAACTCAAACCCACAACTGGTCACTTGTCAGCGCAGACCCCTGGAAATTCAGACTTCAACACAACCCCACCAGACTCAGAAACAGCCAGCAATCTCGGTGTTCCAGAAAAACAAGGTGATGGCACCATGCCCCCCCACAGTCTGCTAACCAGGGGAATGAACACATCGTGTCTTTCATGGCTACCCAAAGCAATTTTGGAAGTGAAGTCACTGCAGGAGAAATTCTTATTTAAAGCCCTTCTGGACCCACGAGTTACAAACTGAACTCAGCTGCAATGCCCTTCATTGTGAAATCCCCTGGGATTGATGGTAGCCCATGGGAAACAGTCGCTTTACTAAGGACAGGCTGTGCATTCCTGTGAAACCGCCCCTACTCCTGTCACCTCGGAGCTCCGTTCCTGAGCTGGACATTCCATGGCATTCCACTCAATCTTACTAATTTTGCCAGTGTCCTCCTTGCTCATGAGTACAAACCTCCATGAGACAGAAGATGAGCAACTGGAGTTCAACAGGGAAATGGAGGGAAGCACCTTCCGGACACATCAACATGGAGCAAATTGTCGTGCGGCAGCTTCATACCCACTTCTGCAGGGCACAAACCAAAACAAAGTATGATGAATAGGATTGAACGAGCTCAGTGTTTCATCCCATACACACAGCCAATACAGAATATCCCAAAAACAGGCTCCATGTTAAAATGCAGGAAAGCACCCTTACAGGAGAGACCAAAATTGGAAAAGGATATTGTATGGCAAAGTTCAGGGCTGTAACTACACACTGAAACTGTTTTATTGACAGTGAAGCACTTTGGAACAAGTCTGAAAAGATGCTGCAAATCTCTCTCTCTCACTCGAAGCTCTGTTAAAGACAACCCATGGTCAGAATAGGTGTTCCCGTGCCGAGTGTAAATATCTAGCAACACTTGCTCCGAGGCTAACCACACACACTACATCAAGTACATGAAGCTATCTCAGAACTGGCCAGCCAGAATCAGGCTGGATTATGGGAATACTCACCCCGTTTTGCAATTTCCAGTGCTGTGGCCTTACCAATCCCGCTGTTAGCTCCAGTGATCAGGAAGCACCTTCCGGATACATCAACCTCGAGGTCCTTTGGAGCAAACTGTTGTGCGGCAGCTTCATATCCACTTCTGCAGGGCACAAACCAAAACAAAGTATGATGAATAGGATTGAACGAGCTCAGTGTTTCATCCCCCACACACAGCCAATACAGAATATCCCAAAAACAGGCTCCATGTTAAAATATACAACCCTCCTCTCGCAGCTTCCCAACATCAGCAGTTGGGCTTTTACAGATTGAATAAAGGCCACCCCAGTATAAGACAATGGCTTTGGGAGTGGGAAGTGTTTTCCCATCTTATTCAGACAATACCAATTTTAATAAGAAGTAAGACTGATAACCTCACTGCCTCACACACAATGAGGGTTGCAGTAAAGAGTCTGATCAAGAGAATGTAGGCCCCACAGTTCTGTGAGCTTTGAGAAAGCTTGGGCCATCAAATGGACACAGGCAACTTTGAGTCATGCCAATAACACCTTGTCCCAAGAAAGGTTCAGACATTCATTTGTTTTTTACCCCCAATTTGGGGTACTTTGCCTCCATGCACTTGTAGTGAAATGGTGAAGCCATGACATGTTTACGAACCTGTGTCCATTTAGCTACAGAGTCAATGGTAGTTGCAGTTAAGACCAAAAACTGAGTGATGCTTTTGCAGCCACTCTTGGTACCGGGACTACATGTTTTAAAAAACGGAAAGGTTATGGATCAACTATGCACAGCCTCAACATCTGCTGGATAAGCTTTCCACTACTTTAACTCCATTCTTAATTTGGGGAATCCACATTCCGCAAACAGATACTAATCCTCTCCAAAACTAATTGACAAGCATCAACATTCCATGAGGATTCAAATCCATCTGTAGAAGAACTCATAAGTTACTTTCTTCTTTCATGCTAGGATTTAGGATTTGGTTTCATCTCACACAAGGAGTTTTTGTTTTCTATTGACTGATATATAACTTTGTACTGTGTACAGATTTGTACCGTGGGCTATAAATAAACAAATAGTTAGGTCACTTATTCCCAGAATGCTTTATGGTTTAATGCATCAGAGGGCAATATAGCTGACTGCTGTTTCGTTACCTGCTGAGATCCAGGATACATTAGTTTATGCCCAATGACTAAATTCTGTACGTGCATTCTTTAACAATAGTCTGGTGATAGGAAACGGGACCATGAAGATTAATAATGTGGTTAATGTTGAAAAACATTGGCACCTCGTGACTTGGGGTCTTGTTTACCCTACCCTGGCATCATAAATGCTGAAGGACAGCATGTAACTACAGGCCTGCAAATGTCATGGGCTTTCTTTCAAAATTTATAGAACTAAAGAAATGACAGAAGTCACGACGTCCAACCCATAGGAATCGCAGCATAACATTAGTTATTTCCTTGTAGGACTACTGCTTAGTCACTAAGTGCACCCAGGCTCAGACAAATACAATGAAAATCTTAGCTAGTGCCATTTTTGGTTTCAGATTCAAATCTTCTTACAGATGTGGTCATCACTGTGCTATAGAAACTAATTCCTATCAATTACAGCATCACTGCACACTGGTCACACATCAGTATGTCAGGCCATTAAAACACACAGGCCATACATTGCAGTCAGGTATTTAACCCCTTTTGTATATCACTAGAATGGTAAAACACAAACATGACTGCAAGGAATGGGCCTCCTGCTAACAGATGGCAGGCCGTCATTATCTCTTCCATTTTAGCCTTTCTGTTTGATTGTTCTCACGCTCTGTACAGGGATAACATTCCGTGGTCCCACGCAGGACTGTGCCAGACAGTCACTAAATTTACATCCACAGTCATCATCTGGTTGCACCAGTCCTCTGTTAAAACAAAAAGAGTGGATAAAGTGTGGCGCTGGGAAAAACACAGCAGGCCAAGCAGCATCAGAGAAGCAGGGGTTTCGACATTTCAGGTCGTGACCTTTCACCAGGACTGGGCCACGGATATTCCAGCACCTGCAGTCTTCATCTACTCTAACTTTCCAGCTGTCCTCACTATCTCCAACTCTTAAAAAAAAGTCATGCCGTGATTAAAACCATTCAGGAGGACCTGAGGGTTCTGATCCATTGTCGTGACTTAAGCATTCAAACTGGCTTCAGGCCTTATTTCATAACATCCGCTGACTGGTTACCTGAAGAAATGCAAGACCTTTGTGAGATTTGGTTAATGAATCTTCCCATCCTCATATGAAAGAGTCTGTCCCAGTTTCAAAATCTCTCTCCCCACATGATCAGATGCAAACCATACCTTATCCAACTGCAGGGCATCTTGTTAGTAAAGAGTCCTGTATACAGAGGAATTGCTCTCTTTAAAATGGGTTATCAAACAGAGGCTCCACTGATGCTCTCAGATGGATATGAAAGATCCCGTGGATGTCCTGGCCAATTCGGATCCCTCAGATGGACGGGCAGGAAGAACACAGCAAGCCAGGCAGCGTCAGGAGGTGGAGAAGTCGGCATTTCGGGTATAACCCTTCTTCAGGATCCTTTCTCCACCTCTTGATGCTGCCTGACTTGCTGTGTTCTTACAGCATCTGCAGTTTCTATTGTCTCCAACCAATACTTATCCCTCAAGCAGAAAAAGTAAAAATGATTCGCTGGTTACCATCACATTGCTATTCTGGCTGTGACCAAGTTGGCTTCTGCATTTCCTCAGATTACAACAGTGACAACATTTCAAAAATACTTCATTGACCTTAATGCACTCTGGGATATCTAATGTTGTGAAAGCCGCTATAAGAATGTACTTGTTTGCTTATTATTTTATGGGGGGGGGGAAGAGTCAGCATGTTCATTATTTATTCCAATGTGCAAATGTGATAAAAGAAAAGTTTTGACAAGACTATTATAGCAAAACAAAATGTGCAAATTCAGATTTAAATCTTTATTTTTTTTTAAATCTAGAAATGCTCAGCCCCAGAAGTGAAAAGAGAACAGTAATACTTGTGAATCATGCTGCTCAGACTTGGTTTGTATACCTCAGAACAGGTCAAGGTAAAATCACCATGGTCTCACTCTCTCATCAGAGAGAGAGAGAGAGAGAGAAAGAGACAACAGATGGTAGTTTTCAACCTAAGGGTTTCCACATCTTAAGGTGGAATTATCACAGCAATCTCAGCCGGTGTGGGAATTGAACTTGCTGATATCAGCCTACATTGCAAACTAGCCATCCAGCCAGCTAACTTCTGGATTAGTGTTGCTGGAAAAGCACAGCAGTTCAGGCAGCATTCGAGCAGCAGTAAAATCGACGTTTCGGGCAAAAGCCCTTGTTTTTACCCAGCTGAGCTAACTGCAAAGCTTAGAACAGTATGCTAGTACAACTTCCTAGGTGTTACTTTGTTGTCTTACTGCTATTTTCCCTCTCCGGAGCAATAATGTCACCTCAAATCTTCAGAACTTTCAATGCTCTCTGAGATTTTTTTTATTGAATTAATTTACATTTAAAGAGCTACTGAAATGATTGCCGTGACTAAGATTAGTTTTGGACAATGGGCATGGATAGGGTAAATAACCAAGTTCGTTTTTCCCTGGGGCAGAGGAGTCCAGAACTAGAGGGCAAAGGTTTAGGGTGAGAGGGGAAAGATATAAAAGAGACCTAGGGGGCAACCTTTTCACACAAAGGGTGGTATTTATATGGAATGAGCTGCCAGAGGAAGTGGTGGAGGCTGGTGCAATTGCAACATTTAAGAGGCATTTTGATGGGTGTATGAATAGGGAGGGTTTGGAGGGATATGGGCCAAGTGCTGGCAAGTTGATCTCGATTAATTTCTGATATCTGGTCGGCATGGTCGAGTTGGGCCGAAGGGTTTGTTTCTATGCTGTCCAGCTCTGTGAGTTTGATCAGTTTCAGGAAGCAGGCAGAGAAGAAACAAAACTACAACTCCCAGTATACTTTACAGATTGCCCCAGCCTCACGTTGTAAGATCCTGTCCCTTGTACAACTGGTTTTAAGCTAGTGTGCTTCCAATTAAACCTGTTGGACTATAACCTGGTGTTGTGTGATTATTAACTTTGATTTAAATTGATACAGTA
The DNA here is from genome assembly GCF_047496795.1 of Chiloscyllium punctatum. NCBI lineage: Eukaryota > Metazoa > Chordata > Chondrichthyes > Orectolobiformes > Hemiscylliidae > Chiloscyllium > Chiloscyllium punctatum. Next base: position 5,371,160 of record NC_092753.1, on the reverse strand, counting down.
TCCAGAAAGGGGGGTCTCCAATGTAATGATATACTGCATTAACCAGAAGTACGCACGAATTGGACTTTTGACATTGGTTCTCGTCTTTACTATGATTTTATTTTTTTTTAAGAAAGGTTTATTTTAACAGTAGTATAGTCCACAATCGCCCTAGATTAAAGAGCCTTGGTAATTGTTTTCTGCATTTGCAAAGGATCTAAGTGACCCAGCCCTAACTTATGTAACCCCGTTTTGAAATTTGTGCAATAACAGGGGGGGGGAAGAGGTGTCATCTACCGCCTTCATCTTGCAATGCCCCAATGGACCCGCTACTCTCAAAAATCCTCCCTTTTTGCAAAAAATACCCAAAGCAAAGTCAGAAGCAGCAACATAAACGGGTCTCCCCGGCTGACAATTCTGGGCTGAATGGCCGGGGGTGGGTGGAGGCGATTAGCGATCGGTACTCACTTGGTGTATTCACGCATACCCTTGAGAAACCACACACTGTTCCTGTATAGGGACATGGTCAGCGGCGCCCTCTCCTCCTCCTCCTCCTCTTCCTCTTCCTCTTCCTCTTCCTCTTCCTCCTCTTCCCCGTTTATTGAGCTACCACCATGTCCCAGTTCTGTTGTGTGCAGCACAGCCGTCTTGCTTTTCTGTCGTTCACCAATCCGCACTCGCCTTCCGGAAGCAACATGGGAAGACAACAACAACAACTTGCCAGCTATCTCTGCATTCGATAAGCGCCGACCCGTTAGTCAAACGCCAACAGGTCACCCTGAAGGTGAAGATTTGCACACGGGAATTGTCCCCAAATCTTTCGGGAAATAAGGATCAAACCACAGCTGTGAACAAACAGGGGTGTTTTTATTTCTTTAAAAAATCGCACAAAACAAAGTCGTTTTCATCTTCATTCTCATGCCTTAACTGTAACCGAGAGATGGGGTTGGGGGAATACACGGGGGTTATGATTAATTCAGGAGGGTTCCTTGACAGTATGTAAAAAGTCCAACCAGGGAAGGGGCTATACTGGACCCGGTTGTGGGAAATGAGCCCAGCCAGCTGAGTTAAGTTTCACTGAAGGAGCATTTTGGGAGCAGTAACCATAATACCATGAGTTTATTTTTTTTTAAGAAAGGTTTATTTTAACAGTAGTATAGTCCACAATCGCCCTAGATTAAAGAGCGTTGGTAATTTTTTTCTGCATTTGCAAAGGACCTAAGTGACCCAGCCCTAACTTATGTAACCCCGTTTTGAAATTTGTGCAATAACAGGGGGGGAAGAGGTGTCATCTATCACCTTCATCTTGCAATGCCCCACTGGACCCGCTACTCTCAAATGGGTTTTAAGAACCCATAGATCAGGATAACAGCAATCCTCCAATGAATGTGTTAAACTGGGGCAAGGATCAGCACAACAGGTCTTAGGTAGGATCAGGAAGGAGAGTGTTGATTGGAGGTGGCTGTCTGAGGGGAAATCCACATTGTGGGCGGCACGGTGGCACAGTGGTTAGCACTGCTGCCTCACAGTGCCAGAGACCTGGGTTCAATTCCCGCCTCAGGCGACTGACTGTGTGGAGTTTGCACATTCTCCCCGTGTCTGCGTGGGTTTCCTCCGGGTGCTCCGGTTTCCTCCCACAGTCCAAATGATGTGCAGGTTAGGTGAATTGGCCATGCTAAATTGCCCGTAGTGTTAGGTAAGGGGTAGATGTAGGGGTATGGGTGGGTTACGCTTCGGTGGGGCGGTGTGGACTTGTTGGGCCGAAGGGCCTGTTTCCACACTGTAAGTAATCTAATCTAATCTAGACATTTGGGAATATTTCAGACAGCGGCTGATGAGAGTTCAGGAGTGAGACGTTCCCGCAAAATTGAAGGATAGGTACAGCAAGTTACCTGAACTTTGGATGACCAGGGATGTTACGATCATGATCAAAAAGAAACAGGAAAAATACATAAGGTCTCAGAAGATGGGAACTGATGAAGCCCTTGATGTATACAAGGAAAGTAGAAAAGAACTTAAACAAGGAATTCGAAGGGATAAAGGGGGTCATGAGAAGTCAATAGCAAACAGGGTTAAGGAGAATCCCAAGGCGTTTTTCACACAAAAGGGTAACCAGGGAAAGGGTTGGCCCACTGAAGGGCAAAGGAGCCAGAAGAGATAGGTGAGGGTCCTAAATGAATACTTTGTGTCAGTCTACACCAAGAAAAGGCAATGGCAGAGGATGGTCTCAAGAAAGGGAGTGTTGAAATTCTAAGCCAAGTTGCTATTAAAGAGGAAGAGGTAGATAAGTTCCTGGCTTCTGATGGGGTCTATCCCAGAATAGTGAAGGAGGCAAGAGAACAAACTGCTGGATCATTGACAGACATCTTTGTGTCCTCTTTGGCCACAGGCGAGGGCCCAGAGGATTGGAGAGTAGCCAATGTGGTTGCATTGTTGAAGAAGGATAACAGGGATAATCCTGGAAAATCCAGGCCTGTGAGCCTCACGTTAATGGTAAGGAAATAATTGGAAAAGATTTTCAAGGACAAGATCTATAGGGATCTCGAAGTAAATGGACTTACTAGCAAATGGCAGCTTGGTTTTGTGCGGGGCAGGTCATGCCTCAGTAACTTAATCGAGTTTTTTGAGGAGATGACAGTGGTTAAGGTTGTCTCCGTGGACCTGAGGAGGTAGGAATGCAGGAGGTTGAGGAGTGACCTAATAGAAGTCTACGAGATTGTGAATGGCATTGTGAGTGGTAAGTGTGAGGCTTTTTCCCAGGGCAGAGTGGTCAATTACCAGGGCACACAGGTCAAAGTGCGGGGGCGATATTTAAAAGAGATGTGTGAGGCAGGTTTTTCACACAAAGGGTGGTGAGAGCCTGGAACGCACTGCCGGAGCAGATGGTGGAGGCAGACACAATACCTGGACAAATACTAAGGGCAAAATGTATCAGTGCAGGCTTGGAGGGCTGAAGGGCCTCTTCCTGTGCTGTACTGTTTTTTGTTCTATATTTCCAGGAACCACTCTGTACAGAGTTGGTGTCCAGAAAAATAGCATGCATTGATGTAGCGTCTTGGACGTTTTACTTCCCAGGGATCAAAATGACATAAAGCAAAATTCCAACAGCAAGCTTGTTCAAAGAGCTGGGTTGGGGAAGCGTGAAGGGACCGGTTGACTTTTACAGTCAGACCAGCTTCATTGAACACTGCTGGGACTAGCATCCTGGCCCATCCAACCATCTAATTGAGGGGAGAGGAGAGGGGACTTGCAGGGTTACAAAGCACCAAGATTTGGTGGCATCACAGGACAACTATTTTGATAATCCTACCCAGAATGTGAAGGGATAACGTGAACAAACATGGAAAAAACTGCAAATAGAAACAAATGGAGAACAAATGTTTAAAAGACAAAACTCATTTCTTCAATGGGTCAGGCAGCATCCGAGGAGCAGGAAAATTGACATTTCGGGGGAAAGCCCTTCATCAGGAATGGTTATAAAGGGCTTCTGCCTGACACGTCGATTTTCCTGCTCTTCGGATGCTGCCTGACCTGCTGTGTTTTTCCAGCACCACTCTGATCTCTGCAATCCTCACTTTCACCTCATTTCTTCAATGTTTTATTCACTCACAGGACGCAAGCATTACAGCCAGGCCAGCATTTATTATCCATCCCTATTTGTGCAGAGGGCAGTTAAAAGTCAACCATATTGCTGTGGGTCTGGAGTCACATGTAGGCCAGAATGGCCGATTGTGAGCTCAATGGTTTTTTTTCCCCAATAATCATTCCATGGTCAACCCTCCACCACCACCCTCTGTCTTCTACCTTTGAGCCAGTTCTGTATCCAAATGGCTAGTTCTCCCTGTATTCCATGAGATCTAACCCTTGCGAATCAGTCTCCCATGGGGAACCTTGTCGAATGCCTTACTGAAGTCCATCTATCACTCTGCCCTCATCAATCCTCTTTGTTACTGCTTCAAAAATCTCAATCAAGTTTGTGAGACATGATTTCCCACGCACAATGCCATATTGACTACCCCTAATCAGTCCTTGACTTTCCAAATACATGTACATCTTGTCCCTCAGGATTCTCTCCAAAACTTGCCCACCACCGACATCAGGCTCACTGGTCTAGAGTTCCCTGGCTTGTCCTTACCACCTTTCTTAAACAGTGGCACCACCTTTGCCAACCTCCAGTCTTCCGACACCTCACCTGTGACTATTGATGATACAAATAACTCAGTAAGAGGCCCAGCAATCACTTCCCTAGCTTCCCAGAGAGTTCTAGGATACATCTGATCAAGTGCTGGGAATTTATCCACTTTTATGCATATCAAGACATCCAGCACTTCCTCCTCTGTAATATGGACATTTTTCAAGATTAGATTCCCTACAGTGTGGAAACAGGCCCTTTGGCCCAACAAGTCCACATGGACCCTCCGAAGAGTAACCCACCCAGACCCATTTCCCTCTGACTAATGCGCCTAACACTATGGGCAATTTAGCATGGCCAATTCACCTGACCTGCACATCTTTGGACTGTGGGAGGGTCTATGACTCTATGAAATCAGAGGACCCGGAGGAAACCCATGCAGACACAGGGAGAATGTGCAAAACTCCACACAGACAGTCGCCCGAGGCTAGAAGTGAACCTGGGACCCTGGTGCTGTGTGGCAGCAACGCTAACCACTGAGCCACCGTGCCGCCATAGATGTCACCACTTATTTCCCTACATTCTATATCTTCCATGTCCTTTTCCACAGTAAATACTGATGCAAAATACTCGTTTCATATCTCCCCCATCTCCTGCAGCTCTACACAAAGACTGCATTGCTGATCTTTGAGGGGCCCTATTCTCTCCCTAGTTACCCTTTTGTCCTTAATGTATTTGTAAACACCCTTTGGATTCTCCTTAACTCTATTTGCCAAAGCTATCTCATGTCCCCTTTTTGCCCTCCTGATTCCCTCTTAATTATACTCCTATTGCCTTTCTACTCTTCTAAGGATTCACTCGATCTATCCTGTGTAAATCTGACATGTGCTTCCTTCTTTTTCCTAACCAAAACCTCAATTTCTTTAGTCATCCAGCATTCCCTATACCTACCAGTCTTTCCTCTCTGGAACATAATTTCTCTGGATTCTCGTATCCCATTTCTAAAGGATTCCCATTTTCCAGCCGTCCCTTTACCTGCGAACATCTGCCCCCATCAGCTTTTGAAAGTTCTTGCCTAATATTGTCAAAATTGGCCTTTCTCCAATTTAGAAGTGTTTCCCCCGAGGGAACAGAGGCCATAACATAATAGAATGTAGCATTCGTGAGCTGGAAACAACTGTCCTAACTTCAACAAGAGCAATTGCATAGGGATGAGGGCTGAGTTGGCTGGAGTGGATTGGGAAAGATGTTCAACAGAAAAGACATATGAGGAACAGCAGCAGATGTTTAAGAATATACTTTAAGACTCACAGCAAAGATGTATTCTGGTTAAGAAGAATTCGAGGATGTGGCAAATCAAGTAAGGAGTCTGATGGAATACTCCCCACTTGCCTGGACGGGTCCAGCTCCAACAACACTCAAGAAGGTTGACATCATCCGGGACAAAGCAGCCCCCACTTAATTGGAATTACATCCACACACATTCAGTCCCTCCACCACCGATGCTCAGTAGCAGCAGTGTGTACTATCTACGAGATGCACTGCAAAAATTCACCAAAGATCCTCAGACAGCACCTTCCAAACTGATGACCACTTCCATCTAGAAGGACAAGGGCAACAACTACATGGGAACACCACCACCTGCTAATTCCCCTCCAAGCCACTCATCATTCTGACTTGGGAATCGATCGCCACTCCTTCACTGTCTCTGGGTCAAAGTCCCTCCCTAAGGTGAACGCACAGCACACGGACTGCAGCAATTCAAGAAGCAGCTCATCACCACCTTCCCAAGGGCAACTAAGGACAGGAAATGAATGCTGTCAGCTCGCAATGCTTATATTCCTGAAGTGAATACATTTTAACAAGTAACTTAAAGATAGGATCAAACTGAAAAAAAAATACAAAAGTAGAAGTAAACCAAAGAATTAGCGAGATTTTAAAAGCCAACAAAAACATATAGAGTGAAAATAAACTGTGATCAACTTGCAAGTAATAAAAAAACATTCAGTAAGAGCTTCTTTAAACATATAAAAATGAAAAGGGAGGCCAAAGTGAACATAGACATTGCTAATCAGCTGCAGAAAGGGAAGTTGTCAAGGAGGGTATGTCTACAGAGTCAGTACAAGTGGAAGCTAGAAACAGGATAAGAGCAGTCACTTCATTGGGAGTTTTCTACAGACCCCTCCCAATAGCAACAGAGACACAGATTGGGAGGCAGATGTTGGAAAGGTGCAGAAGTAACAGGGTTGTTGTCATGGGTGAATTTAACTTCCCGAATACTGACTCGAACCTCCTTCGTTCAAATAATTTGGATGAAGTAGTTTTTGTCAGGTGTGTCCAGGAAGGATTCCTGACTCAATATGTACATCAGCCAACTAGAGGGGAAGCCATATTGGATTTGGTGCTCAGCAATGAACCAGGTCAGGTGTCAGATATCTCGGTGGGAGAGCATTTCGGTGGTAGTGATCACAACACCCTTACCTTTACTATAGTCATGGAGAGGGATAGGAGCAGACTGTATGAGAAAGTATTTAATTGGGAGAAGGGGAATTACAATGCTATTAGGCAGGAATGAGGCACCTAAATTGGGAACAGATGTTTTAAGGGAAATGCACAACAGAAATGTGAGGTTGTTAAGGGAGCACTTGCTGATAGTGCTGGACAGGTTTGTCCCACTGAGGTAAGAAAGGTATGGTAGGGTGAAGGAACCTTGGGCAACAAAGGAATGTGGAACATCTAGTCAAAAGGAAGAAGAGAAGCTTATTTAAGGTTGAGGAGGCAAGGATCAGACAGGGCTCGAGAAGGTTACAAGGTAACCAGGAAGGAACTGAAGAATGGGCTGAGGAGAGCTGGAAGGGGTCATGAAAAAGCTTTAGCGGGTAGGATTACAGAAAACCCCAAGGTATTCTTATGTAAGGAACAAGAGGATGGCCAGAGTGAGGTAGGGTTGATGAGGGATATTGGAGGGAACTTGTGCCTGGAGTCGGAGGAGGTACTTAATGAATACTTTGCTTCAGCATTCACTACTGAGAGGGACTTTGACACTTGTGAGGACAGCGTGAAACAGGCTGTTATGCTCGAATAGGCTGATGTTAAGAAGGAGGATGTCGAAAATTTTGAAAAACATAGGAATACATAAGTCCCCAACACCAGATTGGATATACCCAAGGTTACTACAGGAAGCAAGGAAAAAGATTGCTGCAGCTTTGGCAATGATCTTTGCATCCTCACTGTCCATTGGATTAGTGCTAGATGTTTGGAGAGTGGCAATGTTATTCCCTTGTTCAAGAAAAGGGATAGGGATAATTCTGGGAATTACAGAGCAGTCGGTCTTAAATCGGTCTTACACCGACTTACAATGTAATATTGGAAAGGATTCTGAGAGACAGGATTTATGATCACTTGGAAAACCATAATATGATTTGAGATAGTCAGCATGGCTTTGTTAGGAGCAGGTCATGCCTCACAAGCCTTACTGAATTCTTTGAGGATATGATAAAACACATTGATGAAGGTAGAGCAGTGAATGTGGTGTACTTGAATTTGAGCAAGGTGTTTGATAAGGTTCCCCATGGTAGGCTCATTCAGGAAATAAGGAGGCAGAAGGGAAATATGGCTGTTTGGCTACAGAATTGGTTAGTCCATAGAAGTCAGAGGGTGGTAGTAAATGGAAAGTATTCAGCCTCTGACCAGGGTGTTCTGCAGGGATCTGTTCTGGGACCTCTATTCTTTGTGATTTTTATAAATAACTTGGGTGAGGAAGTGGAAGAGTGGGTTAGGAAGTTTACCGATGACATGAAAGTTGGTGGAGTTGTGGGTAGTGTGTAGGCTATTATGGGTTGCAATGGGACATTGACAGGATGCAGAACTGGGCTGATAAGTGGCAGATGGAGTTCAACTTGGAAAAGTGTGAAGTGATTCATTTTGGAAGGTCGAGTTTGAATGCAGACTACAGGGTTAAAGACAGGATTCTTGGCAGTATGGAGAAACAGAAGGATATTCGGTCCACATCCACAGATCCCTCAAAGTTGCCACCCGAGTTGATAGGGTTGTGAAGAAGGCATCTGGTGTATTGGCTTTGATTTGGAGGGGGTTAATGTTAAAAGCCATGAGGTTATGCTGCAGCTCTATAGAGCCCTGGTTAGACCACACTTGGAATATTGTGTTCAGTTCTGGTCACCTTATCATAGGAAGGATGTGGAAGCTTTAGAGAGGGTGCACAGGAGATCTACTAAGATGCTGCCTGGATTGTAGGGCCTGTCTTATGAAGAAAGGTTGAGGGAGCTAGAGCTTTTCTCATTGGAGTGAAGAAGGATGAGAGCTGACTTGATAGAGGTGTACAAGATGATGAGAGGTAGATAAACTGAATAGTCAGAGACTTTTCCCCAGGGCAGAAATGACTATCATGAGGGGGCACAATTTTAAGGTGATTGGAGGTTTAGGGGAGATGTCAGAGGCGGGTTCTTTACACAGAGAGTGGTGGGTGTGGGGAATGCACTGCCAGTTGTGGTGGTGGAGTCAGATACATTAGCAACATCTAAGTGACTATTGGATAGGCGCCTGGATAATAGTAAAATGAAGGGTATGTAGATTGGTTCGATTTTAGAGTAGGATAAAAGGTTGGCACAACATCAAGGGCTGAAGGGCCTGTACTGTCCTGTTCTATGTTTCCCACAGATAACAAGGTTGGGGAAATCATAATGGTTAACCAGAAAATAGCAGAAGAGCTAAATACGTACATTTCATCAGTCTTTATGCAGAGGACAGTGACAATATTCCAAAAATGCAAATTAACCAAATTGCCAAAGGAGGCAGCGAGGGGTGGGGTCAGCAAATCAACCCAATAACTATCACTCGGGAAATTAATGGGGCTAAAGGCTCGTGAGTACCCCAGACCTGAAGGATTGGATCCGCAGATTGTAAATGTAGTAGCTGCAGAGACGGTGGTTACGCAAGGATAATCAGATTCAGGAAAAATCCCAGAGAATTGGAAAACTGTCAATTTAACACCTTTATTCAAAAAGGGAGGGAAACCAAACAAAACCAGGCTGGCTGATTTACTGCGAACAGTATTGAACCCCTTTACCTCAGGAACTAGCATTGGAGGCAGTCCAGAGAAGGTTCACTCGGTTGGTACCAGGTATAGACGGACTGTCTTATGAGGAGAGGTTGAGTAGCTTGGGGCTTGTACACATTGGAGTTTCGGAGAATGAGAGGTAACAAGTAGAAGGCTCTCCTGATAAGATCAGTTGGGATGGGCAGGTTAATGGAAGGTCTGTGTGAAGTATGCAGATTGACATGGCCCAGTTACTCAGACTGACCCATTTCTGTGCTGTACGTACTCTGTAAAATATCTTCCTTCTTGGTCAAGTCTCTATTTTTGTCTTGCATCTTGCACCTCTCTGCAGCATCTTGGATTTTTTTCTGTATTCGAAAGCAAGTAACAATTTTCCTTTAGCTTGCAAGCTTCTAGGAAGTAGAGATTGCAGCTTTGAAAGAGTCAGAGAGTCATAGAGATGTACGGCACAGAAACAGACCCTTCAGTCCAACTCATCCATGCTGACCAGATATCCCAACCCAATCTAGTCCCACCTGCCAGTGCCTGGTCCCTATCCCTCCAAACCCTTCCAAAGGATCTTGATGAGTTACTGTGTCATGCAGATAGTCCTGCCAGTGTGTAACTGTGATGAAGGGTGTGAATGTTGGAGGTAATGGACAGATTGCCAATCAAATGTGTTGCTTTGTCCTGGATGATGTGGAGCTTCTTGAGTATTGTTGGAACTGTCCCCATCCTGGCCAGTGGGCAGGATTCCACTACAATCCTGACTTGTGCCTTGTAGATGGTGGACAGGTTTTAGAACATACAACATTACAGCACAGAACAAGCCCTTCGGCCCTCGATGTTGCATTGACCTGTGAACTAATCTAAGCCCATCCCCTATACTATCCCATCATCATCCATGAGCTTATCCAAGGATTGTTTAAATCTCCCTAATGTGGCTGAGTTGACTACATTAGCAGGTAGGGCATTCCACCCCCTTACCACTCTCTGCGTAAAGAACCTGTCTCTGATATCTGTCTTAAAGCTATCACCCCTCAATTTGTAGCTATGCCCCCTCGTACATCATCCTAGAAAAAAAGACTTTCACTGTCTACCCTATCTAATCCTCTGATCATCTTGTATGTCTCTATCAAATCCCCTCTTAGCCGCCTTCTTTCCAATGAGAACAGGTTCAAGTCTCTCGGCCTTTCCTCATAAGACCTCTCTCCAGACCAGGCACCATCCTGGTAAATCTCCTCTGCACCTTTTCCAATACTTCCACATCCTTCCTGTGATGGGGTGACCAGTACTGTACAGATTATTCCAAGTGAGGTCACACTAGCATTTTGTATAGTTGCAGCATGACATTATGGCCCTGGAACTCAATCCCTCTACAATAAAACCTAACACACCGTATGCCTTTTTAACAGCACTATCAACCTGAGGGCAACTTCCATGGATCTATGTACATGGACTCCAAGATCCCTCTGCACATCCACACTCCCAAGAATCCTTCCATTGACCCAGTACTCTGCCTTCCTGTTATTCTTCCCAAAGTGCATTACCTCACATTTAGCTGAATTGAACTCCATTTGCCACCTCTCAGCCCAATTATGCAGTTTATCCAAGTCCGTCTGTAACCTGTAAGATTCTTCCAAACTGTCCACTACTCCAACGACTTTACTGTCATCTGCAAGCTTACTAACCCATTCACCTATGCCTGTGTCCAAATCATTTATAGAAATGACAAAGCAGTCATTCCAAAACAGGTCCTTGTGGCACACCACTAATAACTGGACTCCAGGCTGAATACTTTCCATCAACCACCACTTGCTGCTTTCTTACAGAAAGCCAGTTTCTAATCCAAACTGCTCAATCACCCTCAATCCCATGCCTCTGCATTTCTCCAACAGATTACATGTAGAAGTCCATGTACACCATGTCAACTGCTCTACCCTCATCCACAAGCTTGATTGCCTTCTCAAAAAACTCAATGAGGTTTGTGAGACACGACCTGCCCTTGTCGAAACCATGTTGACTATCTGCAATCAAATTGTTGTTTGCTGGATAATTATAGGTCCTATCTCTCATAACCCTTTCCAAAACTTTTCCTCCAACAGACGTAAGGCTCACTGGTCTATAATTATCTGGATCATCTCTACTGCCCTTCTTGAACAAGGGCACAATATTTGCAATCCTCCAGTCCTGTGGTAATAAACCTGTAGACAATGACAACTCAAATATCATAGCCAAAGACTCCAACACCTCCTCCCTAACTTCCCAGAGAATCCTTGGATAAATCACATCTGGCCCAGGGGACTTGTCTATTTTCATTCCTTCTAGAATTGTTAACATCTCTTCCTTACTAACATCAAGTCTAATATCTCATATCTCATTCTTCTCCTCTACAATATTCTCCTTTTCCTGAGTGAAAACTGATGAGAAATATTTGTTTAGCACCTCTCCGATCTCCACAGGGTCCACACACAACTTTCCACTTCTGTCTTTGACTGGCCCTATTCCTACCCTTGTGATCCTTTTATTCCTCACATACCTATAGAAAGCTTTAGAATTCTCCTTTATTCTCCTTGCTAAAGACTGCTCATGTCCTCTCTTTGCTCTTCTTAAATCCTTCCTAGCTAATCTGTAACTCTCCATCGCTTCATCTGAACTATCTCGTCTCATCCTGGAGCCTCCTTCTGCATAGTAAACCATGGTCCCCTTACTTTATCGCTTCCTCCCTGCCTGACAGGGACATGCCTATCAAGGTCACGCAATGTCTGTTTCTTAAACCAGCTCCACATTTCGATTGTCCCCATCCCCTGCATTTTGCTACCCCATTCTATGCCTCCTAAGTCTTGCCTACTCGCATTATAATTGCCCCTCCCTCATTGATAACTCTTGCCCTGTGGCATGTACCTATCCCTTTCCATCGCTAAGCTAAAGGTAACTGAATTATGGTAACTCTGTCCAAAGTGCTCACCTACCACTAAATCAAACACCTGGCCTGGTTCACTACCTAGCACCAGATCCTGTGTGGCCACCTCTCTTGTCATCCCTTCAACATACTGTGTCAGACAACCCTCCTATACACATTGAACAAAAATTGATCCATCCAATGTATGAGAGTTATAGCATTTCCAGTCAATATTGGAGAAGTTAAAGTCCCCCATTATGACCACCCTGTTCCTTTCACTCCTACCCAGAATCGTTTTGCTGATCCTCTCCTCCACATTCCTGGAACTCTGCAGAAGCCTATAAAAAACTCCCAGCAGTGTGACCTCTCCTCTCCTGTTTCTAACCTCAGCACACACCACCTCAGTAGACGAGTCCTTGTCAAAAATTCTTTCAGCCCCCCCTTATACTGTTCTTGACTAACAAGGCCACATCTCCCTCTCTTTTATCGCTTTCCCTGTTCTTAATGAAAGATCTAACCTGCAACATCTATTCCTGACCCTGCTCTATCCATGTCTGTGAAATGGCCCCAACATCGAAGTCCCAGGTACCTATCCATGCTGCAAGCTCACCTACCTTATTTCAGATACTGCTGGCATTGAAGTAGACACACTTCAAACCAGCTTGCTGCCTGCCAGCACACTCCTGTGACCATGAAATCCTGTCCATGCCCTCCAAAGTCTCATCCTCCTGTGCACTGGAACTACACCTCACCTTCCCATTGGAGAGTCAGGAGGTGAGTTATGGACCACAGTATTCCTAATTCCTGACTTGCTCTACCATAATATTTACATGGCTAATCCAGTTCAGTTTCTTGTCTATGGATGTTCATAGTGTGGGATTTAGCAATGGTAACACCATTAAACCTGAAGGGGTGATGATTAGATTCTCTCTTATTGAAGATGGACATTGCCAAGCATTTGTGTGGCACAAAGGTTACTGCCATTCATCAGCCCAAGCTTGGATGTTGCCCAACATGGTCATAATCATGGGATCATACCTTACAGACAATGTCCCAGACACTACCATCACCATCTCTGGATATGTCTTGTCCCACCGGCAGGACAGACCCAGCAGAGATGGTGGCACCATGGTATACAGTCGGGATGGAGTTGCCCTGTGTGTCCTCAACATTGACTGTGGACCCCATGAACTCTCATAGCTTCAGGTTAGACACGGACAAGGAGATCTCCTGCTGATTACCAAACACTGTCCTCCCTCAGCTAATGAATAAGGACTCTTCCAGGTTGAACAACACTCAGAGGAATCACTGAGGATGGCAAGGGCACCACATATACACTGGGCAGCAGTAGGTACAACTGATGGAGCTGGTCGGGTCCTAAAGGACAGAGCTGCTGACTGGGTCTGTGGCATGTGGTGAGGGAACCAACAAGAGGACAAAACATTTTTGCCCTCATCCTTACCAATCTGCCAGCTACAGGTGCATCTGTCCGTGACAGTATCAGTAAGACTGACCACTGCACTGTCCTTGTGGAGACAAGTCCCACCTTCACGCTGAGAATAACCTCCATTGTGTTGTGTGGTGTTAACACCATGCTGAATGGGACAGACTTCAAACAGATCGAGTAACTCAAAACTGGGCATCCATGATGTGCTGTGGTCCATCAACAGCAGCAGAATTGTACTCCAGCACAATCTGTAACCTCATGGCCCAGCGTGGCTCCCACTCAACCATTACCATCAAGGCAGGGGATCAAACAGGATTGAATGGAGAGTGCATGCCAGGAGCAACGCCAGGGATATCTGAAGATGAGGTGAAACCAACCAACAAGATGAGTTGTATGGCAAACAGCATAAGGAGCAAGTGATAGACAGAGCTAAGCGATCCCACAATCAATGGCTCAGCTCTAAGCTCTGCAGTCCTGTTCACATCCAGTTGTGAATGGTGGTGGGCACTGAAACAACTCCCTGGAGGAGGACGCTCCACAAATCTTCAATGATGGAAGAGTTCATAAGTTCATAAGATATAGGAGCAGATTTAGGCCATTTGGCCCATCAAGGCTGCTCCACCATTTGATCATGGCTGATATGTTCCTCACTCCCATTTTCTTGCCATCTCTCCATTTCCCTTCAATCCGTTAACAATTAAAAAAACCTGTGTAACTCCTCCTTTAATTTCCTCACTATCCCAGCATCCACCGTACTTTGAGGTAGTGAATTCCCACAGATTCACATCCCTTTGGGAGAAGTAGTTTCTTCACAATTCGGTTTTAAATTTGCTCCCCCTCCTCTCCCAAGTCTGTGACCTCTCATCATAGAATGCCCCACAAGAGGAAGCATCTGCTCCACATCTATCTTATTCACACCTTTCATCATCTTGGATACTTTAATTAGATCTCCCCTCATTCTAATAAATTCCAGAGAGTATCGGCCTAAACTATTCAACCTCTCTTCATACAATAAACCCCTCAGTCTGGGGTCATTCCAGTGAACCTCCTCTGAACTGCCTCCAATGTCAATACATCTTTACTCAAATAAGTCACCAAAACTGTGCACAATATTCCAGATGTGGCCTTACTAATACCTTGTAGAGTTGTATCAATACTTCCTTACCTTTACATTCTATTCCTTTAGCTACAAAAGCCACAATTCCATTTGCTTTTTTTAATATCTGCTGCACCTGTATATTGGTGTTCTGTGGCTTATGAACGAGTACACCCAGATCCCTGTGCACTGGAGCACCCCTTTGGTCTCTCCTCATTAAAATACCCATTTTTTTGACCCAAATGCATGACCTTGTACTTATCCATGTTATAAACTCCATCTGCCATGTTTTGGCTCACTCTCCTAACCTATCTATGTCCATTTGTAAGGTTCTTATTTCCTCATTCCCCACCTATTTTTTGTGTTGTCTACAAATTTGGCTACAGAGCCTTCTACCAACAACATCAGTGTAAAAGATAAGGCTAAAGCTTTTGCAGCAATCTTCAGCCAGAAGTGCTGAGTGGATGATCCATCCCAGCCTCCTCCAGTGGTCCCCAGCGTTACAGATATCAGTCTTCAGCCAATTTGATTCACTTCACGTGACATCAAGGAACGGTTGGAGGCACTGGATGCTGCAAAGGTCCTAATAGCATTCTGGCGATAGTACAGAGTAGTGTCCTCAGCCCAACCATCTTCAGCTGCTTCATCAATGACCTTCCCTTCATCATAAGCTCAGCAGTGGGAGTGTTTGTTGATGATTGCACAATGTTCAGCACCATTCACAACTCCTCAGGTACTGACACAATCCATGTCCAAATGCAACAAGATCTGGATAATATCCAGGCTTGGGCTGACATTCATGCCACACAAATGCCATGCTATGACCATCATCAATAAGAGACAATCTAACCACCATCCCTTGTCATTAAATGGTGTTACCATCACTGAATCTCCCAGCATCAACATCCTGGGGGCTTTAATTGACCAGAAACTCAACTGGACTCACTGCATAAACATAGTGACTACAAAAGCAGATCAGAGGCTCGCAATATTGTGGTGAGTAACTCACCTCCTGACTCCCCAAAGCCTATCCACCATCTGCAAGAGACAAGTTAGGAGGGTACTGCCAACAACAAATGCTGGAGATCACAGCAGGTCAGTCAGCATCCATGGAGAGTGAGCAAGCTAATGTTTTGAGTCGGGATGACTTTTCTTCAGAGTACTCCCCATTTACCTGGATGAGTGCAGCTCCAACAACACATACAAAGTTTGACACCATGACACCATCCAGGACAAAATAGCCCGCTTGATTGGCACCACATCTGCAAGCATCTATTCCCTCCACCACCTGCGTTCAGTAGCAGCAGTGTGTACTATCTACATGGTGGACTTCAGACATTCATCAAAGATCTTGACAGCACCTTCCAAACCCACAACCACTTCCATCTGGAAGGACAAGAGCAGAAGATATATGGGAACGCCACCATCTTCAAAAGTTCCCCTCCCAAGCCACTCACCATCCAGACTTGGAATATATATCACTCTAGCTGGGTCAAAATCCTGGAAATCCCTCCCTAAGGGAATTGTGGGGCAACCCACGGCAGGTGGACAGCAGCGGTTCAAGAAGGCAGGTCACCCCCATCTTCTCAAGGGCAACTAGGGACGGGGGATAAATGCCAATGACACCCACATTCTACAAATAAATAAACACTTTTGTCAATATTGTAGCTTTACTGAAACAGCTTTGCAAGTTCTGGAGCACAGATCTTCAGTACTACTGTCCATAGCCTTTGCAATATTCAGTGTCTTGAGCTGTCTCTTGGTATCACCTGGAGTGACATGAACTAACTGAAGACTGGCATCTCTGGTGTTGGTGACCTCTGAAGAAGACAAAATGGATCACCCACCTTTGTTTCAGGAAATGCTTCAGTCTTGCCTCTTTCGCTGATGCGCTGGGCTCCCCTATCTTCGAGGTCATGGCTTCGTGCACCTTCACCACCCGTGCATTGTTTAATTGTCCACCACCATTTACGATAATTGCTGATAGTTTCATTGTCACCATCGGAGTAGGATTCACTTCCAGGTTTGTTGGTTCATTTCAAGTTGGGCTCTCTGCTGTAGCGGTGTTCAAACCATTTGTTACACTGCACTCGATGAAGGGGCTGTGCTCCGAAAGCTTGTGTGATTTCAAATAAATATAACCTGGTGTCGTGTGACTCGACTTTTCACATCCCATGTAGCCTAGCTGGCTCAATCACTCGGTCAATTATATTACCTCAGAGGGGAAAGATTTAAAAGGAACCTAAGGGGCAACCTTTTCACGCAGAGGCTGGTGTATGTGTGGAATGAGGTGCTGGAGGAAGTAGAGGCTGGTACAATTACAACATTCAAAAGGGCATCTGGATGGGTATATGGATAGGAAGGGTTTGGAGGGATATGGGCCAAATGAGACTAGATTAATTTAGGATATCTGGTTGGCATGGACAAGTTGGACCGAAGGGTTTATTTCCGGGTTGTGCATCCCTATGACTCTAAACAAAGGGGGAATATTCTTTACTTTTTTATAAACTGAAGCTGGTTATAGGTTCAGTAATAACCTTCCAAAGGGGGAATTGGGAAGGAAAGGAATTGTTAGATGGGAGGGCCAGCCCAGAGACAGAAGGGGCTGAATGGTCTGTGCTCCTCAGGGGAATGCTGTTGCTGTGTGTGGCAGTGCCCAGCAGGGTGAGTCAATCGCTGTGTTTGCAGGTAGTGGGGAGATCTCGTGGTTTCTCAGTCTGTGTGTGTTTGCAGGTGGAAGGTGCGCCGCTGCCTGCCTGAGAGTCTCAGCGCCGGACAACGGAGGGGAAGCCTCAGCTAAACGCCAGGTCGCTGCTCAACCTCACTTGAAGAGCTCACCACCCCCCCCCGCTCAGCTCCGTACCCCTCGGCCACGGAAGGTGGCGGCTGGAGCTGCAGCCCATGGCCGGGGGAGGTGTCCGCACAAAGGGAGCGGCTGCAGCCTCCGCTGCCCCCGAGGAGCAGGCAATGGGCGAGCAGCAGCGGAGGGCGGCCGAGGGCTCCCGCTGTGTCGAAGTGGCCCTGAGCGGGGGAGCGCCCTGGGGATTCACCCTGCGAGGGGGTCGGGAGCACAAGGAGCCTCTCCTCATCACCAAGGTAAGGAAAGCAGGCTGGGAGCTGGCCTGCTCTCGCTCTCTCTCTCTCTCTCTCTGGGTGTGCTTTTTTTCTGCTGAACACATCCAAACCTACTCTGCAGGCAAGCCTAGCCCGGGCTGAATTGGTCAACCTGGTCCACAGCTCCCTCAGCACCCAGGGAGTGCTGCACTGTCAGAAATGTCACCCTCTCAGCTGAGGAGATTGAGCTGTGAGGTGCTCGGGGGGTGGGGGGAAAGTTTCTGCAGAGTACCTGGTGAATATTTATTCCATCCCAAGTCAACATCACAAAACAGAGCAGCTGGACCGTATCACGTCGCTGTATGTGGATCCCTGCTCTGTGCAAGTTTATTGCTTTGTGTTGGTCCCTACGTTGCGCTTCACTGGCCTGTGGGCCACTCTGGTCCCTCTTGAGGTTGTGGAAGGCGATAAGTGAATGCAGGACATTGCTCCTGTTCGAATTGAGTCCTTGTGGTGTCTCATAGCTCTGAAAACAGCCAATGGTTTCTCTACACTGAGCAAAACAGCAGAGATCAATCTTTCTGGCAGTGTTGGTTGGAAAGGTTTCTGAAGTTGTTTTCAGGAGGTGGTGTCCACAGGGAAGGCTAGCCTTCCAGTGTCCTTGAGATGATGGTACCTCTGTGAACCAGCGGAGGCAGGTACAATTACAACATTTAAGAGTGCATCAGATGGGTACATGAATAGAGTCATAGCATGGAAACAGACCCTTTAGCCTATCTCGTCCATGTCGACCAAATATCCTAAATTAATCTCGTCCCATTTGACAGCATTTGGCCCATATCCCTCCAAACCCTTCCTATTCATATACCCATCCAAATGCCTTTTGAAATGTTGTAATGCTACCAGCCTCCATCACTTCCCCTGGTAGCTTGTTCCATACACACACCACCCTCTGCATGAAAAATGTTGCCCCTTGGATCCCTTTTAAATAGAGTCATAGAGACGTACAGCATGGAAACTGACTCTTCGGTCCAACCCGTCCATGCCGACCAGATATCTCAACCCGACCAGATATCCCAACCCAATCTAGTCCCACCTGCCAGCACCCGGCCCATATCCCTCCAAACCCTTCCTATTCATATACCCATCCAAATGCCTCTTAAATGATGCAATTGGACCAGCCTTCACCACATCCTCTGGAAGCTCATTCCATACACGTGAAAAAGTTGCCCCTTAGGTCTCTTTTATATCTTTCCCCTCTCACCCTAAACCTATGCCCTCTAGTTCTGGACTCCCCGACCCTAGGGAAAAGACCTTGTTTATTTATCCTATCCATGTCCCTCATGATTTTATAGACCTCTGTGAGGTTGCCTGGTGCCTTGGCAGAGTGGTCTAAACTGCTAGATTAAGATTTCTGCTTCAGTGGAGGCGTGGGTTCAACTCTCCCCACTGCCTAATGCTCCTGTTATTGTGCTGCATGTTACATTTTTGTGTTAAGCACTGCTATATTTAAAAGTGGGTGGTGTGGTGGCTCAGTGGTTAGCTCTGCTGCCTCACAGTACCAGTGACCCAGATTTGATTCCAGCCTTGGGTGACTGTGTGAAGTTTGCACGTTCACCCCCGTGTCTGCGTGGGTTTACTCCGGGTGCTCTGGTTTCCTCCCACAGTCCAAAGATGTGCAGGTCAGGTGAATTGGCCATTTTAAATTGTCCGTAGTGTTAGGTGCGTTAGTCAGAGGGAAATGGGTCTGGGTGGGTTACTCTTCGGAGGGTCGGTGTGGACTGATTGGGCCAAAGAGCCTGTTTCCACACTGTAGGGAATCTAATCTAAACCCCTCAGCCTCCAATGCTCCAGGTAAAACAGCCCTTGCCTATTAAACTGCTCCCTATAGCTCAAATCCTCTAACCCTGGCAACATCCTTGTAAATCTTTCCTGAGCCCTTTCAAGTTTCACAACATCCTTACGATAGAAAGGAGACCAGAATTGCACACAATATTCCAAAAGTATTCCAAGATCTTTCCCCTCTCACCTTAAACCTATGCCCTCTAGTTCTGCACTGTCCCACCCCAGGGGAAAGATCTTGTCTATTTATCCTATCCATGCTCCTCATGATTTTATAAACTTCTGTAAGATCACCCCTAAGTCTTCAATGCTTGAGGGAAAACAGCCCCAACATATTCAGCCTCTCTATAGTATACACCCTCTAACCCTGTCAACATCCTTATAAAACTTTTCTGAACCCTTTCACGTTTCACAACATCCTTCCAATAGGAAGGAGACCAGAATTGCATGCAATATTCCAACAGTGGCCTGAACAGTCCTGTACAGCCGCAGCATGACCTCCCAACCCCTATACACTCAATGCACTGACCAATAAAGGCAAGCATACTGAACGACGCTTTCACTGTCCGATCTACCTGCGACTCCACTTTCAAGGGACTATGAACTCCAAGGTCTCTTTGTTCAGTAACATTCCCCAGGACCTAGTCACATTAAGTGTATATGTCCTGCCCTGATTTGCCTTTCCAAAATGCAGTACCTCACCTTTTATCTAAAAATAGGAAGGGTTTGGAATATTATGGGCCAAATGCTGGCAAATGGAACTAGACTAATTTAGGATAACTGGTTGGGCACAGACAAGTTGGACGTCTCCATGGCTCAGAGTCCCTTCAGTGCTGAACAAGGTCATTGAGTCAGCATTAATCCTCCGAAGAGCATCCCATCCAGACCCAGCCCCTTGTCGTATCCCTGTATTTCCCTTGGCCAACCCACCTATTCTGCACATCTTTGGGAGGAAACCGGAGCACCCGGAGGAAACCCACGCAGACATGGGGAAAATGTGCAAACTCCACACAGACAGTTGCCCAAGGGTGGAATCGAACCCGGGTGTCTGGCGCTGTGAGGCAGCAGTGCTAACCACTGAGCCACCATGCAGCTCTGCAACTTCTGTTGTGTGTGTTTGGTAAAGACTTCCAGGATTTTAACCCAGCAATGAAAAGAAGTAATGATGGATCCGCAAGTCTGGAATGCTGCTGTTCTTTGTATCTGGAGCCAATACGAACTGAACTTCAGTTTGCTATCTATCTAAGAGATGACCCTTCACACAACATCCCCTTGTCTGGCCCCTCTCCAGTGTGTTTAATAATTACTTTGGATGATTGAAGAATTATTTTTAATCAACCTACTATGACACAGATCCAGAGCAGGTGGGACTTCACCCCAGACCTTTTGACCCAGAGATAGAGAGAATGCTACAACTGGGCAGTCAGAGCCCAGTTCTTATTGCACCTGATATTCCCAGGCAGTCTTCCATCCAAGTACTAACTAGACCTAAAACAGAAATTGCTGGAGAAGCTCAGCAGATCTGACAGCATCGGTGGGGAGAGGAGCACAGTTAATGTTTTGAGTCCAGCAACCCTTCTTCAAACCAGTTGAAAGAATTGAAGAAGGGGTCATACTTGACTCAAAACGTTAACTCTGAGTTTGCTTAGATTTCAAAATCAGTCACAATTTGTAAAGTGTGATTTGTATTCCCAACCCTCTGGGTCAGAGGTAAATGTGCACCTAACTGAACCAGACTGGCGCTTTAAATGATTTGATATTAGCCTAGGCATAACTCACAATATTACCACAGGCACTCAACACCTTGCAATGACATTTAGTCGTGTGCTATTTTATTTAATTGCTTAAAAAATATTGGAAGAAGCATGTATTGAACATTTAATGTTTATCCACTAATATTGTCACAAGTAATATTTATATGTTGTGTGAATTGCGTTTGCCATTCTGGTAAATGCTGTTCTGGTAGTTCTTGTCATCAGTGACACAACCTTTACACATTGTATACAATGAAACAGCACTTAATGATTACCTGTTTCATTACTGTCTGTGAAAAGGCCATCTGGTATGAGTGACTTTGTACTAACGATACATTTTCCTTAACAATTAGTAAGAATGAAGAGTTCAGTCTGCAATAATGTTTATGCTCAAAGATGAGTCGACAGTTGAAAATATAATCAATATGCTCTTTGCAAGTTGTTTAATATTTTGAAACTGAATTCACAAACTAGTCGAGAAAGTCCTCAATTCATCAGCAGGACTGTTCCACGTGTTGTTCTGCTGGAATTGGGCATTTGCAACTGATGAAAATAATTTAATAACTGTACCCCATTCTAGTCTCAAGTCGCCAGAAGGATTGTTGTAACTAGCTGTGTTTCGGAATTGGAAAATGCAGGTTCTGTATTGATCATGAAGAGGCGTTATGTTTTGAAGGTAGTGTATGGGGAATGTTTTAATGGTGTCATGTTGACTTGTGGAGTGTTATTCAAAGCTTTCAGAGCAGCAGTCAGTGGCTGATGTTCACATTTGAACTCTCATCACTGAATCCTTCGACCCTTCCTAACTTTGTGACATTACAGTCGTACTATCTTTCAACCAAGTATTTAATAGGCTGAATGTGTTTTGAGGTGTGTGGTGGATGTGAAAAGTGCAATATAAGTTTATTTTTCCAATTTGAAATGTCTCTTTTCTGTGACCCAAGTACCTGAAATGGCGATAATCTCAATGCCTCTTTGGCTGCAATATTGAGGAGCCTCTCATTTTCTCTGGGAGGGATATTAGAAACTTCGGATTGGTTACTGGTTTCAGTGGCTGGAGTCACATGGATGAGCTTGCATTTAGGTAGCACCATTTCATATCCTAGTGATGCTTCAGATCTATTCATTGTGGAATGCTTTTGTAGTGAAGCCACAATTGCGATGTGAGAAACATAGCAACTAAATTTGCACAGCAGTGTCCCTGAGACATCTGTGAGATGCCAACTAGATGATGTTGGCATATTGGATAAATATTGGCTCGATCTCCCCTGCTGATTCTTGAAATAGTTTTGTGGGATCCTTTATGAACATCTGCCAGTGAGCAGATGTGGCCCTATTTCCTAGTCTCCCCCTGAACTGTACAGTTCTGCTTGGTACATGCAGGAAGCTTAGGAGGGACAGTTACTTCCAAAGTGAATTAGGAGCAAGAAAACAGAGTTATCCAGGGGATGGAATTAGCCAGGTGTCGGAGTGTTGGCTCCTATAGGATATATTTGGCTATTTTGTTTAACTGGGTTTCATTGACGTTTGTGGCTGGGTCGGGTTGTGAACCAATTTTGGACTGAAGTGAGAAGTCCCAGTCCATTTTGCCTCAAATCTTCGCAGATCTGCAAAAGTGCATTCACTCAACTGGTTTTAATGTTGAGTAATTTTGGAATACCTGCGTCTTCTTTCCAGCACAGCCACAAGTGGCTTGATGATCTTTCACCTGAGGCATAAGTTGGAGAGGTTGGAAAAACGGTGAAGGTATATATTTGAAACAGACTTCTCCAGCTCCTGATGCAGCCTGGCCTGCTTGCTGTGTTCTTCCAGCCTCCTGCTTATCTACCTTAGAACCCAGCATCTGCAGTTTGTTTTGTCTAATGTCATGCCGAATGGCCTCTCCTATTTCTACTATGCCAAGCAATGTTTGTTACAATGAGTGGAAACTAATGTTAAATGTTATGACTTTGAAAAAAAAGTTCTTCAACAGGAAAACTTACGTGGGATTTAGATAAATTTAACTGTTAAAAAGCTAGCGTTCAGGTTTGTTTCTTTTCTTGGGGGACTCGTTAATCCTGTGCACAGATGCTGGGGGTGAAGTGTGATGGAGCAGTGGGTTCAAGGTGAAAATGATGCATGTGTCGGGAATTCCTGGAAAAATGAAAGGAAAGAGGCATCTGCTTTAGTTTCCTTTCTTGCGAGACTTGGGGAGGGAAAAATGATCTTCTGCCAGAAGCCACAGATTGAACACGATAGGCCCATCAGCAATGGTCCTACAGATTTGATGGGGGATTCTCTATAATTTGTAATATTATTATCGTTTCAAGACATCCAGTGCACTGCGCTTTAATTGATTCTTAAGCACACGGTTTCAGACCAAATACCAAGGTTTGTGTGTGGAATGGAAGAAACTGAGGCTTTAGAGGGAATGAAATGTATCTATCAAGATATACCCTAATCATTGCTAACATGCCCGCTTTTGCCACCTCCACTGGCAAAGCCTTCGGGGCACCCACTTCCCCTTGTGTGTAACATTCTCCCCAAAACTTGCCCCCCTCACCTTGAACTTGTTCTCTCCTGTAGTTGACCCTGGAGGGAAAAACTCTTTGACAATCCACCTTTATCTTATGCCTCTCCTAATTTTGTAGACCTCTAACAGGTCGCCCCTCAGCCTCTGCCTTTCCAGTGAAAGCAGTCTTGAGTTTATCCAACCTCTCCTCACAACTAAAGCCCTCCACACCGGGCAACATCCTAGTAAACATTGTCTGTACCCGCTCCAAAACATCCATGTCCTTCTGTCTGTGTGGCGTCCAGAACTGCATGCAGTATTCCAAATGTGGCCTAACTAAAGTTTTGTGCCGCTACAATGTAACCTGCCAATTTTTATGTTTGATGCCCTGACCAATGAAGTAAAAAATCACACACCACCAGGTTATAGTCCAACAGGTTGGACCTGTTAGACTATAACTTGGAGTTGTGTGATTTTTTTTAACTTTGTCCATCCCAGTACAACACTGGCACCTCCACATCATGCTGACCAATGAAAGCAAGTGTGCTGTATGCCTTCTTGACATGTGGAATGGGAAATAAGTGTTAATCCAGTCAGCAACATTGGTCTCTTCTGAGTGAACAGAGAAAAGAAGGAACCAAGCCATTTGGCCCCATCTGGTCCATGGTAGTGTTTCTGCTGCTCCTAAAATCTCCTCCCACCCCACTTGATCAAACCCTTTCAGGAGATCCTTTTATTCCTTTCTCCCTCAAGTGGTGTCTTAGTCAGTGAGTAGTGTAAGTCTCTATTCCAAGTTGCCTTATTGAGCATTGTTCTTTAATGTTATGGCTATAAGTGGACAGATACACTGGTTTAGCATTAGAAGCTTTGGTACTGTTGAAGGTGGAGATGAAATAGTAGGAGAAAGTGAGGACTGTACATGCTGGAGATCAGAGCTGAAAAATGTGTTGCTGGAAAAGTGCAGCAGGTCAGGTAGCATCCAAGGAGCAGGAGAATCGACGTTTCGGGTATAAGCCCTTCGTTAGGAATGAGGAAGGTGCGCCAAGCAGGCTAACTCCCCCTCCCACTCCGCCAAGGACATGCAGGTCCTTGGCCTCCTCCATCGCCAGACCATAGCAACACGACGCCTGGAGGAAGAGCGACTCATCTTCCGCCTAGGAACCCTCCAACCACAAGGGATGAATGCAGATTTCTCCAGCTTCCTCATTTACCCTCCCCACACCTTATCTCAGTCCCAACCCTCGGACTCAGCACCGCCTTCTTGACCTGCAATCTTCTTCCCGACCTCTTTCCCCCCCCCCCCCCCCACCCCCTCTCCGGCCTATCACCCTCACCTTAACCTCCTTCCACCTATCGCATTCCCAATGCCCTTCCCCCAAGTCCCTCCTCCCTACCTTTTATCTCAGCCCGCTTGGCACACCCTCCTCATTCCTGAAGAAGGGCTTATGCCCGAAACGTCGATTCTCCTACTCCTTGGATGCTGCCTGACCTGCTGCACTTTTCCAGCAACATATTTTTCAGAGGTGAAATAATCTAATGTTACCTGATCAGTGCCCCTCTTCTCTCTGCTTCCTTCCCCAATTCTCTTACTTTAGACCATAAGACATAGGAGTGGAAGTAAGGCCATTCGGCCCATCGAGTCCACTCCGCCATTTAATCATGGCTGATGGGCATTTCAACTCCACTTACCCGCATTCTCCCCGTAGCCCTTAATTCCTTGTGACATCAAGAATTTATCAATCTCTGCCTTGAAGACATTTAGTGTCCCGGCCTCCACTGTCCTCCGCGGCAATAAATTCCACAGGTAAAAACAATAACTGCAGGTGCTGGAAACCAAATACTGGATTAGTGGTGCTGGAAGAGCACAGCAGTTCAGGCAGCATCCAACGAGCAGCGAAATCGACGTTTCGGGCAAAAGCCCTTCATCAGGATGAAGGGCTTTTGCCCGAAACGTCAATTTCGCTGCTCGTTGGATGCTGCCTGAACTGCTGTGCTCTTCCAGCACCACTAATCCAGCAATGAATTCCACGGGCCCACCACTCTCTGGCTGAAGAAATATCTCCGCATTTCTGTTCTGAATTTACCCCCTCTAATTCTAAGGCTTTGTCCATGGGTCCTAGTCTCCTCGCCTAACGGAAACAACTTCTTCGCGTCCACCCTTTCCAAGCCATGTATTATCTTGTAAGTTTCTATTAGATCTCCCCTTAACCTTCTAAACTCCAATGAATAGAATCCCAGGATTCTCAGCCGTTCCTCGTATGTTAGACCTGCCATTCCAGGTTTATTTCACTTAGAAACCGGAATTGCACAGCGTTCAGTGTTCCAGCTGGTGTTGTACAATTTTTTGGGTTTTTTTTCTGACTAGCAAAGCTGAACAGAACCTAACTTGGGTTTTTACATTGCTGATAAAGGGAAAACCTGATGCACTTAAAGCTGTCTCCCTTTTTAGCAATGCAACTGCATCTTGAAGGGATGGATTCTTATATGTTGCTCTATTCAGACTAACCTGCTGCTGACTTATCCCTCAGGATTCTTTTTCTCTCTCTCTTCCCATCCACATTCCCTAGTAGGAGGAGATGAGTGATGTTTGGAAGTGAATGTGTGTTTCAAGGCATCATTCACCGTGCACACACACTCACGCGCGCAGATGTACACGCGCACACACCCACACTGTCTCATGCACGCACGCGCACACACACACGCGCACAGTCCACTCAGACGCATTCGCACTCCGCTCTCACGCACATACACTCTCTCGTGTGCGCACATTTATATTCCACAACCGTCCGATGAAGGAGCAGCGCTCTGAAAGCTAGTGCTTCCAAATAAACCCGTTGGACTAGAACCTGGTGTTGCGTGATTTTTAACTTTGCACATCCCAGTCCAACACCAGCGTCTCCAAATCTCTCTCTCATGCACTCCTCCAGAACCACATATTCACACAGACCCTCTCTCATATGCTCACACACTTACCCCCAAACTCTCACTCAGACCCACGAACACACACTCTCACAGATACTCACACCCCCACATGCACACACTCACTCGGTCTCCCCTGCACACACACACACGTATAAGTCTGTGGGGTGAATTTGTACTTGTAGAATTGCATTTTCTTTTGCTCAAAAACTGCAAGATTCTCTAACTCCCACTTTAGAAATAAAATCAGTCTGACCTAACAGGGATACAGACAGACTTTAGCTTCACACCTTCAATGCATTATCTGAGCTGAGATGACACCTATTGTTAAAGCTATCTTGAGAATGTAATTTTTTAAAAAACATTTCTTTGATTTACATATGAAGGAACCAAAACTAACATGGTCATTCTAAAAGATGAAAGGCTTAAGCTACATTTGTTATCATATTACATTCCATGACTGCAATCATGGAATCGTGCAATTCTGTTGCTATAAATTCTGTGTCTTATGGTCCTGCTCCACAACCACCTGATGAAGGAGCAGCACTTTGAAAGCTAGTGCTTCCAAATAAACCTGTTGGACTATAACCTGGTGTTGTGTGATTTTTAACTTTGTCCATCCTAGTCCCGCACCTCCAAATCAGCACTATTTTCAAGAAGCCCTCTAACTTGTAAAATCTTCCTGCCCACCCCTTCATTAAATGGTCAGTACCCACCAATTATGTGTAACAGCCTGAATATACGACTGTATGTAACCTGCTGTAAATGGATCACCATGTGCTTTATGTGCCATTAAATGAATGTGCAGTGGGTAGTGTCTCTATCACAGGGCCAGAAGGTCCTGTTTTAAGTACCACCTGCCCTGAGGAGTTCACAATGTTTTTGAGCTGGTTAATTTTAAACAAAAAGGACACCATGTTCTTGTGCCTTCAGTATAATTATTTATTTTGTGGGAATATTTAGATTCTTTCAGAATAAAAGACTGATAAATCTGTGTTCTTGAGTAAACATCACCATGTTGGTAGCAACAGCACCTCACTCATGCTCTAGAAAACTACTCCCATGCACTCGACACAGGAATTATGTACACTGTGTGTTTACTTAACATGTACAGTGACAACACTCAGTAACTTTACTGGTCATAGGCCATTTGCACCCTCAGCCTTTCATTTCAGCATGTTACCCGAAAGTGCAGGTCAAGGTTAAAATACCCATTTGCGTGAATGACCATTGAGCAAACACCAACTAATGGTATTTGTTTTTATTCTGTGTCTGTTTATTAATCAGAAGTACAGTTTTCCATAACCCAGTTAACCACTTCTGGCTTGTGACTGATAAATTGATTGACACTACTCTCCATCCAAATTATAGATTTCCCTCAGTCTTTGTACTCTGCCCAATCCCTTCAGAAACGGATCCCCCTAACTGGGAACCTCCAACTGTGGAGTAGATTTGTTGGTGGTGATGGTGATTGTGGTGGGGGGGGGGGGGGGGGCAGGAACAGGCTGTTGGAAAAGCAATCTTCTAGCTGATCTTTCAGGAGTATCTGCTCAGTAAGATCTTTTGAGTTATTAATTCAAGTGCATAAATAGCCAACTTTATGATGGGCTATTATGATGTTGTCAATACCATTTGCTTGTGGACTTAGCTGTCTCCTCTCTGCACCACCTGGTCTGTGAGAAGCTGCATTAACCCTTTGACAACTGAGACCATTGAATCTTATTCAGCACAAAACAGAAATGTGTAGATTTTGCAACTACCAGTTGTCCCAATCCCTTTGCAGCTAAAGAGATGCGTTTTCAAGTAGTCATTTGTAGGAAACCAGCAGTGTGCGTGCAATGGGGTAATATTTTAGTGATATTAGTGATTTAAGTATTGGCTAGGACATCGAATTCCCTTACTCTGAGTAATCCCATGGGATATTTTACATCCATCTGCGAAAGAAGACAATGCATCAATCTGATGTCCCGTCCCAAAGGTGGCACCTCTGATAGCACAGTACTAAATCATCAACAATGCCTGAAGTCTATAATAGTGCTCTTTGTTCATTATCTTTAATATGACGAACAACAGGATTCCCTCAGCACTGCTCTGGGGAGGGGAGGGGGGAGGGGGGAGGGGGGGGGGGGTTAACCTGGACTTAGTATTTGTTGAATCATAGAATCCCTACAGTGTGGAAGCAGGCCCTTTGGCCCATCAATTACTGATGAAGGGCTCCTGCCTGAAATGTCGATTCTCCTGCTCCTCAGATGCTGCATGACCTGTGTTTTTCCAGCACCACACACTCTTGACCCTTTGGCCCAACAAGTCCACACTGACCCTTTGAAGAGTATTCCACCCAAACCCGTTCCTTATTAGTCTACATTTTGCCCCTGACTAAAGCACCTAACCTACACATCCCTGAATGCTATGGTCAATTTAGCACAGCTAATTCACCTAACTTGCACATCTTTGGACTGTGGGAGGAAACCGGAGCACCCAGAGGAAGCCCACACAGACACGGGGAGAATGTGCGAACCCCACACAGAGAGTCGCCCGAGGCTGGAATTGAACCTGAGTCCCTGGCGCTGTGAGGCAGTGGTGCTAACCACTGAGCCACCGTCAAACCTCTGGAGCGAGACTTGAATCTACAACCTTGTATATGTTCCCACCTATGCCATGCTGATTCTGAGTGATTCTCCTTTACTCAAGGTGAGGTTTTGCCCTTGTGTCCAGTCCATCGCCAAGGCTAACTTCTCCAAACAGTTGTCCAACTACTCTCTCACTGCTCAACATCTTCAGTGAGTTGGACATCTTTCTTTTGACTGTTCTCCGTGGCAGTCTGTCTGCATGATTCTAATATTCCAGTGAACTGGGAAGTGTGCACCACGTGTAAAGCCTTACTTTACTGTGCATTTATCACCAAGTTCCCTGCGCTCTGTTGAATCGATTTCAAAATCTCTCTCCATGTTTACAATGCCACATTTGCTGGGTATCCACATTTATCCCGAACTGCATACCATGTTCTTCTGAATTACTGACCTGTTGGTTTCATGATCGTTCTTTCCTTGTCACCCCCCAATCCCGAAATCCTGAAGTCCTTTGGAATTCTTGGCCGAGGCTGCCTTTGCATTGCTGCCTTCATCACTGTCTGGCGATTATCTTTGTTTACCCCCTGAAGCCCTTTGGGTAGACAGGCCCTTGTTACAACTATCCCTTGGTCAAGACTGTTCTGGAGCTTTTGGAGCCCCTGATCCTGAGGCCTGAGATTGAGTCACTCATCCAGAACACCCTCAACTGTAGTTAAGGTGGAAGGTGGGAGGAAATACCACACTTTGCTTTCCTTTAAAAGGAAGCACAGCCCCCAGTTGTAATTCAGTTCAGCTTGTTTAATTTTACAGAAATTAGTTTTTGAAAGCAGCATTGCCTTTGGAAGGTCAAAATAAAGCCACGATGTTGTCCTCTCTAAGCTCTGAGTGCAGTCTGGTTGACTTTTTATTAGTATGTACATAATTGCCTTGAAAGAGGGCTAAAAATAAATGTGTGTGTGTGTGTTCATAGCCCATGTTACTGATTGTTGAGGTGATCGTGTGAGACTCTGTTACAGTCTGCTGGTGAAAATGCTGAAATAAAGTACGCTGTAGTTAATCTTTGCCCTTGTGGTGTGTTGGATTGTTGAAGTGGCCCCACGTTAATTTCCAGTCAACATTCTTTCCCTCCCTCACTCTTTCTCTCCACTTTCCATTTCACTTTTGCCTTTTATTGAATTTTGATGTTAATTCTTCAACCTTGCAGGGAAGTAATCCCAGGACGCGCACGTGTGTGTGTGTGTGTGTGTGTGTGTGTGTGTGTGTGTGTCGGCAGTAACAAAGACTGGTGCTGCTGTGCATTACATTGCAACTGAAGTTAAAAAAGTCACTCCAGTATCAATAAGGGCTGCTGCATTCCCTGAAGTTAAGTATTGACTTTGTCCTAATGTGTCAACCCCTTCTGTCCACGGCAACGTTTCTCTGTCAATGGCCTCCACACCTCATCCCCTTAGGCAATTGGAATTACTAATGAGAACCTTTCCTTTTCACTGGGGGGAAGTTTCATGTTCATTTCCCCAGCCCCCTGAGATCATGTCCCACCTAGTACCAGTCTAGGTTCAGCTCTCTCTGCCTTTGGTGCTGTTGACTGATTCATAGTGAGTCCACTTTTGTTTGTCATTTATATAAATGATTTAGATGAGAATATAGAGGGCCTGGTTAGTAGGTTTGTGGGTGACACTAAAGTTGGTGCTAGTGGACAGTAAAGAAGGTTATTTCAGATTGCAAAGAGATCTTGATCGATTGGGTCAATGGGCTGAGGAGTTGCAGATGGAGTTTAATTTGGATAAATATGAGGTCTTGCATTTTTGTAAAACAAACAAGGGCAGAACTTATATAATTAATGCTCGGGCCCTGGGTAGTGTTGTCAAACAGAGAGATCGAGGGATTCAGGTACATAATTCTTTGAAATTTGTGTCACATATATGCAGAGTGGTCAAGAAGGCGTTTAGCACGCTTGCTTTCATTGCTCAGACCTTTCGGTCTAGGAAGTAGACATCATCTTGAGGTTGTACAGGATGTTGATGAGACCTCTTCGAGAGTACTATGTGCACTTCTGATCGCCCTGTATTAGGAAGGACATTATTAAATTGGAGGTGGTTCAGAAAACATTTACCAGGATGTTTCCAGGGATGGAGGGTTTGATTTATAAACATTGGCTGGATAGGTTGGGACTTTGGTCACTGGAGCGTAGGATGTTGAGGGGTGACCAAACAGAGGTTCATAAAATCATGAGGGGCATGGATAGAGTGAATAGCAAGGCTCCTCTTCCCAGGGTTGGGGGAGTTCAAAACTAGGGTGCATACTTCTAAGGTCAGGGGAGAAAGATTTACAAAGGACATGAAGGGTAACGTTTCCTTTTACAGAGAGTGGTTCATGTGTGGAATGTACTGCCAGAGGAAATGGTGGATTGGGTACAGTTACAACACTTCAAATGCATTGAGGTAACTACATGAATAGGAAAGGTTTGAAGGGATCTAGGCCAAACCACAGGCAGATGGGGCTAGTTTGGTTTCCGAATGTGACCAGCGTCGACCATTGGACTGAAGAACCTATTTCCATGCTGTATGACTGATTGGAGGTGTTTACATGTGCTTTCCTGTCTGAACCTTGGTGCTTCTGCATATTGCCTTGTGCTGTTATGGCTTCACCTGGGGAAGGAGCAGCACTCCAAAAGCTTGTGATTTCAAATAAACCTGCTGGACTCTAACCTGGCCTCATATGTAAAATGTGGCCTTTCCTTGTTTTGTGAGGTAATACTCAAACATGCAGAAAAAGAGCAGATTCCCATCTGAAAGGTGGTCAATCGGGAAAGGGCGATGTGAAGGGAGTCCTGGATGTGCATCAGTCTCTGAAAGTAAGCATGGAGACGCATTAGGCTCCAAAAAAAGACCGTGGCCTACACAACAAAAGGATCCGAGTGCAAAGGTAGGGATATCGATATGTGACACACACCTGGAGTCTTGTGTGCAGTTTTGATGTCCTTATCTGAAGCATTGTAAAATGCTGATGATTTAGACAGGATAAACACAGGAAAGAAGTTCCCAATGACCTGCGAATCCAGAACCAGGGGTCACAGTCTAAGGATACAGGGTAGATGATTTAGCATCATAGAATACCTACAGTGTGGAAACAGGCCATTTGGCCCAACACATCCACGCCAAACCTCTGAAGAGTAACCCACCCAGACCCATTCCCCTACCCTATTGCTCTAGATTTATCCCTCACTAATGCACCTAACCTTATACATCCCTGAACACTACAGGGTAATTTAGCATGGCCAATCCACCTAACCTGCACATCTTTGGGTTGTGGGAGGAAACCGGAGCACCCGGAGGAAACTCACACAGACACGGGGAGAATGTGCAAACTCCACACAGTCAGTCGCCAGAGGCTGGAATCGAACCTGGGACCCTGATGCTGTGAGGCAGCAGTGCTATCCACTGAGGCACCGTGCCGCCCATTTAGGTATGAGCTGAGTTGAAATGTCTTCACCCAGAGAGTGGTGTCCCTGTGGTATTCTTTGCCACGGGTTGAGATCAAACCATTGAATGTTTTCAAGAAGGAGTTAGAAAGAGTTCTTGGGGCTAAAGGAATCCAGAGGAATGGGGAGAAAGTAGGATCAGGCTCTCTCTGGCCACTCCCAGCTTAAATCCCAGAGGAGGTGGGACTGCCAGCTTTTTTCTGACCCAATGAATACTGTGACCCAGTCAGACCCTGCTCTGGCTCAGGATTTCCTCGGGCTGAATGGGACAATACCATGTCAGATGATGTCCTGGGGCAAATTGGACTTGGATGGACTGCTGAGGGATGACTAATGGCTGCTCTGCTGTCCTTTCAGCTTTCCTGTTGCCTGTTTGACACACGTTGGGATGCCTGCTGGTCTAGATTTGCCTCTTTCTGCCCTGAATGTATTCATCTGCTTTAAAAATCTCTCACAACATAAACGAAAAGGAAACCTTCTCATAGGTGCTGTGCAGTTGGATTCCCCTACTCCTTCAGCATGGTGGCTCAGTGGTTAGCACTGCTGCCTCACAGCACCAAGGCCCCAGGTTCAATTCCACACATTCTCCCCGTGTCTGCGTGGGTTTCCTCCGGGTGCTCCGGTTTCCTCCCACAGTCCAAAGACGTGCGGGTCAGGTGAATTGGCCAAGCTAAATTGTCCATAATGTTAGGTGCATTAGTCAGAGGGGAGTGGGTTACTCTTCGGAGGGTCGGTGTGGACTGGTTGGGCTGAAGGGCCTGTAATCTAAAAGGAATTTAATCTAAAAGAATTCCTGGACATTGTTGCATTTATCTTTGTTCACTGCCTTGATGTCATCCAGGGCTGCACTAACTATTCCCACCATTTGATTTTGTTTTTCTGTCAGTGGAACGAAAGATTTGAAAATTCCCAGGGGGTCTGGGTAGCCCATTTTCCAGCGTTGTTTACATATTCTGTATCCACTCTTGAGAGAACACCCCATTTTTCTCAATCCTTTCACCCTCTATGTCCTCAGTGCATTCTCTATAGATCTGAAGGGCGATTGCTAATCATAGACTATCTTTTTTTTAATCTCTCAGGTTCTACAAACTGGCTTTGGCCTCTAAAATCCATACCGTTTCCACACACACTTGCCCTCAAACAGGTTTGTACACTCAGGGCTAGCAACATCCCCGTTTGCAGAGGCGGGTTTCCTGGATTCTTGTCTCTGCATCCCTGTGCATTGACTTCTTTTTGAATTGATCAGGTGTTCCGACTTGGGCCATGACACTCCTAAGCCAGTGCAACAAGGCCCTTTGTTCACAAAGCCATGGCATTATAAAGCACCTGAATTGACACACTCTCCAAATACACAATGCATGTAAAAAGATACCTGAAGTGAGCACATTGTCAGTATTACAGTGGGCAGCTAACAGGATCCGGTCCTTTTGTGATTTCATGGATTTCTGGGAAAAGCAGAGGGTGACGTTCCAGTCGCTGCTTACACAGCTGGCAAATTGTTGGGATTTGATGGTGAGCCAGCAACATGTGGCTCGAGGGACTGTCAAGTTCAAACTCTTTATCTTTCCATCTCCTGAAGTGTCAGAAACTGGTACTCTGTTAATTACTTCATCAGAGATTCCCTACAGTGTAGAAACAGGCCCTACAGTGTAGAAACAGGCCTAAAAAGTCCACACCGAACCTCCGAAGAGTAATCAGCCCAGATCCATTTCCCCTATCCTACATTTAACCCTGGCTAATGCACCTAGTTGACACTTCCCTGAACTCTATGGGCAATTCACCTGACCTGCACATCTTTGGATTGTTGGAGGAAACCAAAGCATCCCGAGGAAACCCACACAGACACGGGGAGAATGTGCAAACTCCACACATACAGTCACCTGAGAGTGGCATCGAACCCCGGTCCCTGGCGCTTGAGGCAGCAATGCGAACCACTGAGCCACTGTGCCAAGCTTCATAACAATCCTGAGCATGTCCTGACAATTTAACCAAGAGAAGAAGCCGGGCAGTCATCATGGGTAAGTAAAGAATTGTTTTCACTTCAGTGTCAGCCTGGGTTCAGTGTTAACACGGACATGAGCACTGGGGTTTGTATAGCTGATCAGGGAATACAGCACACAGGCTAAACTGAAATCCAGTGCAGTTTCAAGTGAATGTTTGAAAACAAAACGGAAGGGTGTACAACTGTGCTGAAAAAGAGACCCAGAGAATGTATGGCCATACTGAAGCAGTAGCTGATAGGGCATATAGACATAATGAAACTGAAACCGGCCGGGTGTATGGCGGTGTTGAAACTGAAACCGGCCGGGTGCATGGCCACGCTGAAGCTGAAACTGAAACCGGCCGTGCGCATGGCCGTGCTGAAACTGAAACCTGCTGGGTGTGTGGCTGTGCTGAAACTGAAACCGGCCGGGTGCATGGCCGTGCTGAAACTGAAACCGGCCATGCGCATGGCCATGCTGAAACTGAAACTGGCCGGGTGTATGGCTGTGCTGAAACTGAAACCAGCCGTGCTGAAACTGAAACCGTCCGGGTGAATGGCCGTGCTGAAACCGAAACCGGCCGGGTGCATGGCTGTGCTGAAACCAAAACCAGCTGGGTGTATGGCTGTGCTGAAACTGAAACTGGCCGGGTGTATGACTATGCTGAAACTGAAACCCGCCGTGCACATGGCCATGCTGAAACTGAAACCAGCCAGGTGTATGGCTGTGCTGAGACTGAAACCGGCCGGGTATATGGCTGTGCTGAAACCGAAACCGGCCGGGTGCATGGCTGTGCCAAAACTGAAACCGGCCGGGTGTTTGGCTGTGCTGAAACCAAAACCGGCCGGGTGAATAACTGTGCTGAAACTGAAACCGGCTAGGTGTACGGCTATGCTGAAACTGAAACCGGCTGGGTGTATAGCCGTGCTGAAACTGAAACCGGCTGGGTGTATGGCTGTGCTGAAACGGAAACTGGCCGGGTGTATGACTATGCTGAAACTGAAACCCGCCGTGCACATGGCCATGCTGAAACTGAAACCAGCCAGGTGTATGGCTGTGCTGAGACTGAAACCGGCCGGGTATATGGCTGTGCTGAAACCGAAACCGGCCGGGTGCATGGCTGTGCCGAAACTGAAACCGGCTAGGTGTATGGCTACGCTGAAACTGAAACCGGCTGGGTGTATAGCCGTGCTGAAACTGAAATTGGCCGTGCTGAAACGGAAACCGGCCGGGTGTAATGCTGTGCTGAAACTGAAACCGGCTGGGTATATGGCTGTGCTGAAACCGAAACCGGCTGGGTGTATGGCCGTGCTGAAACTGAAACCAGCCGGGTGTATGGCTCTGCTGAAACCAAAACCGGCTAGGTGTGCGCCTGTGCTGAAACTGAAACCGGCTGGGTGTATGGCCGTGCTGAAACTGAAATTGGCCATGCTGAAATGGAAACCGGCCGGGTGTTATGCTGTGCTGAAACAGAAACCGGCCGGGTGTATGGCTGTGTTGAAACTGAAATCTGCTGGGTGAATGTCCATGCTGAAACTGCTACCGGCCGGGTGTATGGCTGTGCTGAAACCGAAACCTGCCGGGTGTATGGCTGTGCTGAAACCGAAACCTGCCGGGTGTATGGCTGTGCTGAAAGCGAAACCGGCCAGGTGCATGGCTGCGCTGAAACTGTAACCGGCTGGGTGTATAGCCGTGCTGAAACTGAAACCGGCCGGGTGCATGGCTGTGCTTAAACTGAAACCGGCCGGGTTTATGGCCTTGCTGAAACAGAAACCGGCCGGGTTTATGGTCGTGCTAAAACTGAAACCGGCTGGGTGCATGGCTGTGCTGAAACCAAAATCGCCCGGGTATATGGCTATGCTGAAACTGAAACCTGCCGGGTGTATGGCCATGCTGAAACCAAAACTGGCCGGGTGCATGGCTGTGCTGAAACCAAAACCGACCGGGTGCATGACTGTGCTGAAACTGAAACCGGCCAGGTGAATGGCCGTGCTGAAACCGAAATTTGCCGGGTGTATGGCTATGCTGAAACCAAAATCGCCCGGGTGCATGGCTGTGCTAAAACCGAAACCGGCCAGGTGTATGGCTGTGCTGAAACCGAAACCTGCCGGGTGTATGGCCGTGCTGAAACCGAAACCGGCCAAGTGTATGGCCGTGCTGAAACCGAAACCGGCAGGGTGAATGGCTGTGCTGGAACTGAAATCTGCCGGGTGAATGGTCGAAACAGAAACTGGGCTTGTGGAAACCTTGCTCCCTTAGTAGTTGTGGGTAAGAATCTGCTGATGAGGTTTGAGGTGGTCTCTGTTTTTCTGTGTTGTGCAAGTCTGGCTCATTCCTTCCTCTTGTACTGTAAGCGTGCCCCAATCCAGTCTCAACTCCTTATGGAGATGGGATATGGATCACATCTGCAGTGACATGAATGGGCTAACCTTGTGATAAAGGGAAAGGAACCTGTCAAACATCCTGTTTAGGGCCATTTTCAGACACAGCTGCATGAAGGCCCTCGAATTTGCAACCAGCATTGGGGTTGTGCTCATGCCACTGTTAGTAAGGAGGGGTCTGACTGTGTTACCATGGAGTGCTCCAATCAGCTGGACCTTGCTGCAGCTTCTGTCCCTGATGCAGATGTTTATGCAGAAGAACCAGTTGGACCACGAGTTCACCAGATGGTAACGTCCTCTAGACCTGGGGAATGTAAAGGTAAAGCTATCACAGTCTTACCAGAGCAAAAGGCTGCTCTGTCATTCGAGAGAGGTGACTGATGGTGGTTTAACCTCTGGGTCACCATGCCTCAGATGAAGGTTGAGAAGGAGAGTCCTTCATGGTAACCTCAGCCATTGTGGGAATTGATCCCATGCTGTTGGCATCACCTCTGCATCACAAACCAGCTGTCCAGCCAACTGAGCTAATCCTCTAGTTCTAGAATCCCCAACCAGTGGAAATAGTTAATGATTATTCAGCCTGTTGTTTCCTGTTAATGACTTGAACACCTCAATCAGATTCCTGCTTAACCTTCTAAGTTCCAGAGATAATTGGCCCAATTTGTATCATGCGAAATCAACGTTTCGGGCAAAAGCCCTTCATCCTGATGAAGGGCTTTTGCCCGAAACGTTGATTTCGCTGCTCGTTGGATGCTGCCTGAACTGCTGTGCTCTTCCAGCACCACTAATCCAGTATTTGGTTTTCAGCATCTGCAGTCATTGTTTTTACCAATTTGTATCATCCCTCCTGTAACATAACACCTGAAGTCCAAGTATCATTCTTGTCCAACCACACAATACTCCCTCCAAGGTCAATCAATCCTTCCTGACAGTACTCCGAGTGGGCTGTAATCAGGATTTGGTATACTGCAGCATAACCTCTGCATCCTTGTACACCAGTCCTCCAGATATTCAGGCTGTTAGCTTTCTTGATTATTTTTTGCACCAGTTTGTGACATTTTAAAGATCCAAGCAGCTGAACACTCGAGCCTGTATGGATGTCCACTGTATATAACATGAGGAAAGTACCCCGATCCAACCTTTTTTAGTCAAAAATGGATAACCTCACAGTTGCTCACATTGAACACCATCTGCCATGGTTTTGCTCACTCACTTAGCGTATCAATATCCCTTTGTGATTATATGGCATCATCTGCTCTGACTACCTAACTTTGTATTATCAGAAAGTTTGGATGCAACTGGTTGTGATATAATGCGATAGTTCCGTTCTTATGCGAACTTGTGTAATAAGAAAATCGCACAATAGCCGCACCATTTAAACTAATGGGGTTGGAATCACATTAAAGCCAAAACAGATCAGGAAAGTTCACATTCTCCAAATAACAGTCTCAATTCCTCAATCGCGTTAAAGCTAATTCTCATTGAAGAAACATGTGTAATAGCAGAACCAGCATTACCCTCTATGCCATTATCCAAGTTGTTGATAAATAATGTGAATAATTGAGGCTCTAACACAGCTCCTTGTGGGACATCACTGGTCACATGTTGCCAGTTTGAGTACCGACCCATTATCCCTACTTTCGGATACCAATTTCCCAGCAATGTTAGTAATTTGCCCTCAATTCTATGGGCTTCCACCTTTTGTCACGTGGGACTTGTGTCAGATACCTTCCAGAGGTCCATATAAACAACATCGATCGACCTTCCCCTGTCCATTGCCTTTGTCACCTTTTCTTCAACTCATTTAGCTTTGTCAGGCATTGAACCCATGCTGGCTCGCCCTGACTTAGTGTAAATTTTCAAGGTGTTCCGTTAACCCATCCTTGAGCGGGGGCAATTTCCCCACGCGGACGTTAGGCTGACTGCTCTGTCACTCCCTAATCTTCCCCTTTTGCCCTTCTTAATAAGTGGAATGATATATCCTGGCCTTGCTGTATACCCGATCAGTGGCCTCCTCTTCACAGGGTCCCCCTCCAGGATAGATATGGTGGAGGAGAAGATCCCAGCTCCTTTGAAAGGCAAGTCTCGGAAAAAAAGACTGCATGGTGGTTTTTCTTGAGGTTCATCCCGAGCAGCTTTGTAATGAGGCGGACTCTGTGTTCTATCACCTGCTCCCAGAGTTGCACACTCTGATGCACATGAAAGTGCGAAGTGCTGTTGATCACTGAGTGTTGCGCTTGGACAGATTCTGAGTTCCAGGAGGAAATGCACTGGAGTGTACGACAGGAACTGCAACGGCTCCGAGGCTCTCCACCATAGTACACCAGAGAGGCTGGATGCAACAGGGAATGTTTGGCATGTAAAGTAACCTTACATTGTTCATGTAACTTGTAGTGTTCAAAATGGCACGCACACATGTCTCAGGTCAGTCACATGTAGCTGCAAGAAGGAAAGCATCTCTCACCAAATCCAGGCGAGGTCAGAGTAAGGTTGGACATACAGTCAGTTCTGCTGTAACACGCGTTTCTGCACCGCGATCTGGCTATAACGCGATGGAAGAATTTAGACCGTTATTTGTAGAATGCTAACTTTCCTAACCTGTGTTGGTTATAATGCGATTCCGGCCCCATTAGCTCAAATGGTGATGCTATCAGGCGATTTTCTTAAAACGCAGGGCCGCACGGCAACGGAACTATCGCGTTACTTCAGAACCAACTGTCCCAGCGTGTTAAAACTCTGCAGTGAGAATGAGCATTGGGAAGGGAACATGGGGGGAATTAGAGGAGTGATGGGAAATCGTCTGTGTTCGGGGATGGGGGAGACAGAGTTTATTTTGTGGCACGAGATTAAAATGCCTTTGGGAAGGAAGAAGGAGAGCTCTCAAAAGAGTGCTGTCCTGTATTCCTGACTGCAGCAGACATGGCTGGCTGAGGATTGATTTGCTTATGGCCTACTTGGCATTGTTCAGGAATTTCCCTTGGTGATGATTAGGGCAGTTCGTTAAAAGAGGTGATTGGAACATTCCAAGCCGCAGTGACTAATCCTGCAAATTGGCTTTCTACGGGACTACATTACAAATGGTGATTGTCTCCCTCATGAGCTCTGGGCCCTGCACCTGGTTTTAAACCCCACTCCAGCCTTAATAAGAAGGAACATCTCCACTCTCGAACTCGGTCTGGTTTGGTCCTCTTAACTCACATTGGGTGCAGGTCTGCTGTGTTCACAAAGAGAAGAAACCACTCATAATTCAGTATTAATTGAGCAGAAATCAACAGGCCAACTCAAAGGCTGTGAGGATGGATTGTGGGGGAACAAGCCAGTGTGTCTTCACTGTGGATTAGATTCCCTACAGTGTGGAAACAGGCCCTTCGGCCCAACCAGTTCATACCGACCCTCTGAAGAGTCACCCAGCCAGACCCATTTCCCTCTGACTAATGCACCTAACACTATGGGCAAGTTAGTATGGCCAGTTCACCTAACCTGCACATCTTTGGATTGAGAGGGGACACTGGAGCAGCCGGAGGAAACCCACACAGACACAGAGAGAATGTGCAAAATCCACACAGACAGTCGCCCGAGGCTGGAATTGAACCCGGGTCCCTGGCGCTGTGAGGCAGCAGTGCTAACTACTGAGCCACTGTGCTGCAGAGAAGGGCAGGATTGTGTTGCTGCCTTCACACAAGTAGAGGAGAGAGGAGCAAATGACCGCAGATGCTGGAATCTGCACTGAAAACAACAAACACTCAAGATCACAGCGGGTCAGACCGCATCCATGGCTCTGATGAAGGGTCACCTGCACTTAGCTTGCTGTCTCTCCATGGATGCTGTCTGACCCGCTGTGGTCTCCAGTGTATGTTGTTTTCAGAGGAGAGGGGACTTCTGATTGTTCAAAAGGGCACGTTTACAATTTCAGGTTGCAGCCGAAACAAATGTTGATGAGCCACATTCGGACTGGCATCACAGAGACAGAGCTTCTGATCCTGAATGAAGAAGGTCAAATTGCCGCTTGAAGTGCAAAAGTGATTGCTTGTTGGAAAAGTTCACTCTGAATGCGGGAGGAATTTAGTTTTGCATGTACTACTGTAGATCTTTGCTCTCATCTCCCCACCCCCACCCCAACACTGAAGCTGTGCTTTATTTAAGGACATGCCTTGACTTTGCCTTGACCTCCGAGCATTCCCAGGATGTGCTGCTCCAGTGACTGCATGCCTTTTGCAGTCCAGAGCTGCCTTACATTCCACAGTATTATCAGGTTTTAAAAAGAACCGAGCTCGTAAAGAGAGGGGCGAGGGTTTCCGAGTGTGACACATCTTCACTCCTGTTGGAAGGAATACTGAATAAGACTCCGGCATTAGCTCGGCAGCTTGTTCAGTTCAAGCAAGCGATTGGAAAAGGCCATTGTTCGGTCTCACTGCATGCTTTTTAAGAGAGAAAACAACAGTGTAAAACCAACATTCCATCTCCTCTTAACTTGTGATGTAATGGGGCTTCCATTCTCTGCAAAAATACTTTTTTCTGTAGTGTATGCTTGAAACCCTCCCAATCTGTTTGACTCTGGTTCAGAAAATGTGTTGGTGTCCCTGCTGCGTGTGGTTGATTGTACTGATCATTGTGATGGAAATAGACTTCAGGGCAGTCCATGTAGACCTCTCCATCCACGTGCATGACAATCCTCCTGGCTCTGCAGGAGCACATCGCCATTGTACCCTGACAGGCACACCAACTGGCTCCTGAGTGAATTCATTTCAGTTTGATGCAAAGGGATGAAAGGGTTGCTCTCTGCCTGGCTGTAGACTAAGCCAAAGAGAATGGGGGTCATCTGCTCACTCTGAAGGTACAGTCATGGTACACACTGGAAAGGGAATTTCACAACTAGGTCGCAGCCCTTCTCTCATTCACGTGCATGACAGTCATTGCTGCACACAGGAGAGCACTCCCTCGCCGCCCCCCCCCCCCCCAAAGTCTGCTCTCAAGATGAGTAAGTCACCGTGTCCCATTGCCCCACCTTCTCTCCTTCCCTCCCCGCCCACTTCCTCAATCAACAACCCTGCGCATTGTTCCTTTTCAGATTGTAATCCGATTCCCTCCTGAATGCCTGAATTGAATCTCCCTCCACCACGCTCTGAGGCATTGCATTCCTGAGTTTAACACTTGCGCGTGAGAAAGTTCCTCCTCAAGTCTTCATTCCTTTATCGTTTTACCAATTACCTTAAATCTATTCCAAAGAAGAGCTGCCTTGGATTTTAAAAAAGTATTTCGCTGTGTTTCTGCTTCCACAGGTATGAAGAGACCCGCTGAGTTTCTTGAGCAGTTACTTTTAATTGCCTTAAATCTGTGTTCTCTCTCATTCTTGATCCTTTTGCCAGTGGAAATGCCTTTTCCCCCCATTTACTCCATAACTCAATCAGATCAGCAATGTTTGCCCTGTACTGGGCAGAATAGCTCAAACGATTGATGAAAATCGTTTTGGGCGGCACGGTGGCACAGTGGTTAGCACTGCTGTCTCACAGCGCCAGAGACCCGGGTTCATTTCCCGCCTCAGGCGACTGACTGTGTGGAGTTTGCACGTTCTCCCCGTGTCTGCGTGGGTTTCTTCCGGGTGCTCCGGTTTCCTCCCACAGTCCAAAGATGTGCAGGTCAGGTGAATTGGCCATGCTAAATTGCCCGTAGTGTTAGGTAAGGGGTAGATATAGGGGTATGGGTGGGTTGTGCTTCGGCAGGGCGGTGTGGACTTGTTGGGCCGAAGGGCCTGTTTCCACACTGTAAGTAATCTTAAAAAAAAATCCAGAGACACTCTTCTCATCTTTGATGTCCCTTTAATTTGCAATACTAAACATACACAAGAGGAGCTCACACATGTTGAAGAACTAAATTTTCAAAGTTGCCCTTTCAGGGCATCTGACAGTTCTTCGCAACCGATGAAGCGCTCTTTGAGAGATAGTCACAGTGTTAGGAAATGCAGCAGCCAATTTAAGACTAGCAATCTCCCACTAACAGCACGGTAAAAATGTTTGGATCAAGTCATCCTGCTACAGAAAGTCAGAAGTCACACCGACATCAGGTTAGAGTCCAACAGGCTTTTGGGGGTGAAGTCACGATAATTTAGGGATGTTTCCGTCAGCTGGTGTTTCAGGCCCTGGATATCTGATATTTAGATCACAAAAAAGAATTGAACTGTGCGAATGACTAATTGTCTTTATTTGGAGAATTTAGAGTTGTTCATCAACCCAGTGCCCCACCTCCCCTAAGTACAGTACATTAAGCAAATGTGGCCTTAATCCCGAGGATGGATTGTGAACTCACACTGCATAGAATGTGGGTGAGATGGTAGAGTGTTGATCATCGTTTTTCAACCACCAGTGGCTATGATTTTATTTTATTTCAAATATATATTTAATTCACAAGAACATAGAGTCATAGAGATGTACAGCACTGAAACAGACCCTTCAGTCCAACTTGTCCATGCTGACCAGATATCCCAACCCAATCTAGTCCCACCTGCCAGATATCCCCCCAAACCCTTCCTATTCATATACCTATCCAGATGCCTTTTGAATGTTGCAATTGTACCAGCCTCCACCACTTCCTCTGGCAGCTCATTCCATACACGTACCACCCTCTGCATGAAAATGTTGCCCCTTAAGTCTCTTTTATGTCTTTCCCCTCTCACCCTAAACCTATGCCCTCTAGTTCTGGACTCTCCAAACCCAGGGAAAAGACTTTGTCTATTTAAATATCCATGCCCCTCATAATTTTGTAAACCTCTATAAGGTCACCCCTCAGTCTCCAATGCTCCAGGGAAAACAGCCCCAGCCTATTCAGCCTCTCCCTGTAGCTCAAATGTTCCAGCCCTGGCAACATCCTTGTAAATCTTTTCTGAACCCTTTCAAGTTTCACAACATCCTTCTGATATGAAGGAGACCAGAATTGTGCGCAATATTCCAACAATGGCCTAACCAATGTCCTGTACAGCCACAACATGACCTCCCAACTCCTGTACTCAATACTCTGACCAATAAAGGAAAGCATACCAAACCCCTCCTTCACTATCCTATCTACCTGCGACTCCACTTTCAAGGAGCTATGAACCTACACACCAAAGTCTCTTTGTTCAGCAACACTCCCTCGGACCTTACCATTATGTGTATAAGTCCTGCTAAGATTTGCTTTCCCAAAATGCTGCACTTCGCATTTATCTGAATTAAACTCCATCTGCCACTCCTCAGCCCATTAGCCCATCTGATCAAGATCCTGTTGTAATCTGAGGTAACCCTCTTCGCTGTCCACTACACCTCCATTTTTGGTGTCATCTGCAAACTTACTAACTGTATCTCTTATGCTTGCATCCAAATCATTTATGTAACTGACAAAAAGTAGAGGCCCCAGCACCGATCCTTGTGGCACTCTCCTGGTCACAGGCCTCCAATCTGAAAAACAACCCTCCACCACCACCCTCTGTCTTCTACCTTTGAGCCAGTTCTGTATCCAAATGGCTAGTTCTCCCTGCATTTCATGAAATATAACCATGCTAACTAATCTCCCATGAGGAACTTTGTTGAACACCTTACTGAAGTCCATATATATCATGTCTACCGCTCTGCCCTCATCAATCCTCTTTGTTATTTGTTCAAAAAATTCAATCAAGTTTGTGAGACATGATTTCCCATGCAGAAAGCCATGTTGACTATCCCTAATCAGTCCTTGCCTTTCCAAATACATGTACATCCTGTCCCTCAGGATTCCCTCCACCAACGTGCCCACCACCGACGTCAGGCTCATCGGTTTATAGTTCCCTGGCTTGTTCTTACTACCTTGCTTCAATTGTGTGGCACCACGTTTGCCAACCTCCAGTCTTCCAGCATCTCA
Organism: Chiloscyllium punctatum; assembly: GCF_047496795.1. Taxonomy (NCBI): domain Eukaryota; kingdom Metazoa; phylum Chordata; class Chondrichthyes; order Orectolobiformes; family Hemiscylliidae; genus Chiloscyllium; species Chiloscyllium punctatum. Next base: position 5,326,208 of record NC_092753.1, on the reverse strand, counting down.
CCTGTGACTATCGATGATACAAATGTCTTAGCAACAGGCCCAGCAATCACTTTCCTAGCTTCCCTATATTCTATATCTTCCATATCCTTTTCCACAGTAAATACTAATGCAAAATACTTATTTAGTATCTCCCCCATTTTCTGCGGCTCCATACAAAGGCCGCCTTGCTGATATTTGATAGGCCCTATTCTCTCCCGAGTTTCCCTTTTGTCCTTAATGTATTTGTAAAAACCCTTCGGATTTTCCTTAACTTTATTTGCCAGAGCTATCTCATGTCCCCGTTTTGCCCTCCTGATTTCCCTCTTAAGTATACTCCAACTGCCTTTATACTCTTCCAAGGATTCACTCGATCTATCCTGTCTGGACCTGATATATGTTTCCTTCTTTTCCTGAACCAAACCCTCAGTTTCTCTCGTCATCCAGCATTCCCTATACCTACTGGCCTTGCCTTTCACCCTGACAGGAATGTACTGTCTCTGGACTCTCGTTATCTCATTTCTGAAGGCTTCCCATTTTCCAGCCGTCCCTTTGCCAGTGAACATCTGCCTCCAGTCAGCTTTTGAAAGTCATTGCCTTAATCCCTGAAGCAGTTTGATTCTGTACCGGAGCAGGAAGAAACAAACATTGGTGTCTGACTCTATCCACAAACAAACCAAAGGCATCTCTTACTTGTACAAGACTTTATTTACCTGCAAGGAGAAAGTAAGGACTGCAGATGCTGGGGATCAGAGCTTAAAAATGTGTTGCTGGAAAAGCGCAGCAAGTCAGGCAGCATCAAAGGAGCAGGAGAATCAACGTTTCAGGCATAAGCCCTTCTTCAGAAATGAGGAGGGTGTGCCAAGCAGGAGGCTCCCAAGCACTGAGGATGTCACCTAGACAGGGGACGAAACGTTTGCAAGACAAATTCCCAGCTCGGCGAACAGAACCACAACAACGAGCACCCGAGCTACAAATCTTCTCCCAAACTTTGTGCCAAGCAGGCTAAGATTAAAAGGTAGGGAGGAGGGACTTGGGGGAGGGGCAATGGGAATGCGATAGGTGGAAGGAGGTTAAGGTGGGGATGGGGGCGGAGAGGTCGGGAAGAAGATTGCAGGTCAGGAAGGCGGTGCTGAGTCTGAGGGTTGGGACTGAGAAAAGGTGGGGGGAGGGCAAATGAGGAAGCTGGAGAAATCTACATTCATCCCTTGTGGTTGGAGGGTTCCTAGGTGGAAGATGAGGCGCTCTTCCTCCAGGCATCATGTTGCCATGGTCTGGCGATGGAGGAGGCCAAGGACCTGCTTGTCCTTGGCGGAGTGGGAGGCGGAGTTAAAGTGTTCAGCCACAGGGCGGTTGGGTTAGTTGGTTGATGCGGGTGTCCCAGAGGTGTTCTCCGAAACGTTCCGCAAGTAGGCGGCCTGTCTCCCCAATGTATAGGAGGCCACATCAGGTGCAGCAGATGCAGTAAATGATGTGTGTGGAGATGCAGGTGAATCTCTGATGGATATTGAAGGATCCCTTGTGGCCTTGGAGGGAAGTGAGGGGGAAGTGTGGGCGCAAGTTTTGCATTTTTTGCGGTTGCAGGGGAAGGTGCTGGGAGTGGAGGTTGGGTTGGTGGGGGGTGTGGATCTGATAAGGGAGTCACAGAGGGAGTGGTCTTTCCGGAACGCTGATAGGGGTGGGGAGGGAAATATATCCTTGGTGGTGGGGTCTGTTTGGAGGTGGCGGAAATGACGAAGGATGATCCGATGTATATGGTGGTTGGTGGGGTGGTAGGTGAGGACCAGTGGGGTTCTGTCCTGGTGGCAATTGGAGGGGCGGGGTTCAAGGGCGGAGGAGCGGGAAGTGGAGGAGATGCGGTGGAGAGCATCGTCAACCACGTCTGAGGGGAAATTGCGGTCTTTGAAGAAGGAGGCCATCTGGGTTGTTCAGTATTGGAATTGGTCCTCCTGGGAGCAGATGCAGCAAAGGTGAAGGAATTGAGAATATGGGATGGCGTTTTTACAGGGGACAGGGTGGGAGGAGGTGTAATCTAGGTAGCTGTGGGAGTCAGTCGGTTTATGGTAAACGTCAGTGTTGAGTCGGTCATCTGAGATAGAAATGGAGAGGTCTAGGAAGGGGAGGGAGGAGTCTGAGATGGTCCAGGTAAATTTGAGGTCGGGGTGGAAGGTGTTAGTAAAGTGGATGAACTGTTCAACCTCCTCGTGGGAGCACGAGGTAGCACCGATACAGTCATCGATGTAGCGGAGGAAAAGGTGGGGGTTGGTGCCAGTGTAGCTGCGGAAGATGGACTGTTCCACATATCCGACGAAGAGGCAGGCATAGCTGGGGCCCATGCGGGTGCCCATGGCTACTCCTTTGGTTTGGAGGAAGTGGGAGGATTGGAAAGAGAAGTTGTTCAGATTGAGGACCAGTTCAGTCAGTCGAAGGAGAGTGTCACTGGAAGGGTACTGGTTGGTTCGGCTGGAAAGGAAGAAGTGGAGGGCTTTGAGGCCTTCGTGGTGGGGGATGGAGGTGTATAGGGACTGGATGTCCATGGTGAAGATAAGGCGTTGGGGACCGGGAAAGTGGAAATCATGGAGGAGGTGGAGGAGGTGGGCGGTGTCCCGAATGTAGGTGGCGGGTTCTTGGACTAAGGGGGACAGGACCGTGTCGAGGTATGCAGAAATGAGTTTGGTGGGGCAGGAGCAGGCTGAGACAATGGGTTGGCCGGGGCAGTCAGGTTTGTGGATTTTGGGCAGGAGGTAGAAACGGGCGGTGCAGGGTTGTGGGACTATGAGGTTGGAAGCCGTGGATGGGAGATCCTGTGGCTTTACCTGCATTTGAGGCACCAGGAAGGTCCGATAATTGAACGGGCCCCTATCTAACTTTGCCAAAAAGGCCTCAGACTGTGATCTTTCCACCCTGCACCTTGGTGGCAGCTGCTCCAAGCTTTAGTGCGTACCTCAGCACATAGTACTTTTGTTGAACTGCCTCTGTGCAATTCTTTCTCTGTTTCTGACCCACTCCGCCATAATGGCAGTGACCCACTTGATCTTTTGGAAGATGTTGACATTCCGAGCAGTTGTTTCTCCATGAGAGGCAAGGCGATCTCTACGATGGGGTATGGGAGCAATCCCTCAAATGGGAGTCCGGGTTTCATTGGTCTTTTCTCTGTCTTAAACATGTGTCTGTTTGGGGTTGGTTTAAAGGGGAATAGTTGAAGTTGCATTAAATTAGGAATCTTACACTTCAACAACAGCAGTGAAATATATCATAATAAATAGAATTATTTTCACTGTTATTGAAGTAGCCAGGAGCGGTCTGCTTTCATCCTGGGTAACAGGCAGGCAGATTGGATTTTGACATTAGTATTGTTAGACAGTTTGCCATGAATTATGGAGCAATGGGGCTTAATTGTTGGCGCATGAATCCCAGTTGAGTCATGGCACAGCTCCATTCTGAAGAAAAGCACGGGGACTTTTCAGTGGTATCCTGGTCAATATTTATCCCTAAATTAGTGTCACTAAATCTGATGATCTTGTCATTGTTGAGTGGGGTCTTGCTGTGTACTGCAGGGACTGTGCTTCGGAAACTGTTCCATTGGGTGTACATTGCATTAGGGAAAAGAGACTGTGACTGTGGGTTTTTGCTCTCTGTCTGGTTCGTAAATTCATACAGGTTTTTTTTTCACAAGACTGGGGAAATTTGTGCAGGCTTGCATAAATTGGTTTCCACCTTCTGGCAACTTGTATACCAAGTACACCTTAGTGAAAGAATGGTTTGTAATGATAGAATTATGTAAATCTCCTTTCCTGTGGTTTGAGGAATGTAGTCAGGCTGGTTATAAAGTGTGACCTATTCCTGTGGTCCTGGACTGACTGCTTCAGGAGTGCCAATGTCATTTGGGAAGACTAACTTTCTCCGTACTGTGGGAACCCCATACTTCTGTCAGCTTCTCGTAACTTGCAGCCCTTCCTGGGAGAGGCCGTGGTGTACTGGTAATGTCACTGGACTAGTAATCCACAACCTAAGCTCCCCGCTCCTCAGCTAATGTTCTAGGGATAAGTTGGTGTTCTATTGTGGCAGATTGTGAAATTTGAATTTAATATTGGGGGGAGAAAAAGCTTGAAAAGAGACCCTTCGGTCCAACCAGTCCATGCCGACCATGCTCCCAAACTAACCAGTCCCACCTGCCTGAGTGTGGCCTATATCCCACCAAAACTTTCCTATTCATGAGTTTGTCCAACTGTCCTTTGAACATTGTAACTGTACCTGAATCCACCACTTCCTCCAGCAGTTTATTTCACACAGGAACCACGCTCTGTATTAAAAAAAAGTTGCACCTCATGTCCTTTGAAAATCTTCCCCTCCCTCCTGAAAACATATGCTCCCAGCCTAGGGAGAAAAACCTTATCTCTGCCCCTCATTTTATCTATGCTCTTCTATTCACCTTACCCATTCCCCTCATTTTATAATCCCCAAAAGGTTACCCCTCAACCCTCTGCGCTCCAGTGGAAAAAGTCCCAGTTTTTCCAGCCTGTCCTTAAAACTGCAAACCCTCCAGCAACACCCTGGTGAACCTTTTCTGAACCCTCCCCAGTTTAATAATATCCTTCCTATAACAGGGCGACCAGAACTACACACAGTACTCCGGAAGACGTCTCACCAGCTTCCTGTACAACCTCAAGGTAACATCCCAACTCCTAAACTCAAAGGTCTGAGCAATGAAGGCAAGTGTGAGAAATGCCTTGTTAACTACCCTGTCTACCTGTGATACTACAGTTTTCTGTTCTGTGGAGGTCACCTGTTTTATTTATTTGAGGTCAAAGTTATTTTTCACATCAGACCGTTCCCATTAAAAGCATGTGGCTTAAGTTAAATAATTGGGCAAACTACTTGGTGAGATGATACTGAAATGCTAGAAAGTTGAGATTTTGTAACCCAGAGAGAAAGACAGATACAGAGGGACCATTAGCAGGTCCACTTGAGATAAAAAAAGATCCATACTAGCTGAAGCTTAGTTTTGGCAGTCTCCAGGCCATCAGAATTGGAAAACAAATCTGAAATTGTCTTCGTAGTCAAGGTAGACAGGGCTACAAAAAGCTGAGATTGCTTCTTAAGAGTTTGATGTATTAGTTGATGTCTGTGTACACCTTGGAGAGACAGTAACAAAGAAAATCATGTCTGGTAAATGTGCAGGATGTCACTGAAACGGAAGCACTTTGCCCCTCTTCAGTTGAGTTGAGGTGGGAGTGATACTTCACTGGGGTTGAGTACCTGTAAATAACATTGTTAAGAAAAAGGGGAGAAACAAAACAGCAAAAAGATAAAATCTTTCCAAACTGTCTTTTTTTTATATATATAGAACTTTGTTTTCTCTTCTTGCGTATAATAAGTTTGTTTTTTTTTGCTGAAATTACATTGATACCTATATGAGTATAATCCATGATAGATCGCAGTAACTAAATTGCAAAAATAAAACTTGATCGAGTCAGGAAGGGGTCATTACACCGTAAATGACATTGGATAAGGTTATTGCAGAAGATAAAAGCTCACGGTGTAGGGTTAACATGCTGGCATTGGTGGAAGATTGGCTCGTTAATGGGAAACCAGAGTGGTGAATCTATGAAATCGCCACAGAAGGCTGTGTAGGCCAGGTCATTGAGTAAATTTAAGACTGAGATAGATAGGTTCTTGTTATCAAGGGGACCAAGGGTTACAGGGAGAAAGCAGAAAGAATGGGGTTGAGAAACTTATCAGCCATGATTGAATGGCAGAACAGACTCGATGGGCTAAATGGCCTAATTTCTGCTCCTACCTCTTATGATCTAAGCATAGCCTTTGAATATTTTAAAGGCAGAGATAAGTACATTTTCACTTGCTCTATCAAGAATCTACTGGGGTAATGGGAATGTGTGGAATTCAATTCAACCATGATCTTTTGATTGTAGAGCAGGTTTATGGGAGTTAAGTGGCCTATTCCTCTTCCTAATATGTCTATGAGAATTTCCTCCAGCTAAACATAGTCCAGGTGGAAAGCCTGGTCTTTGGCTCCAGATGTATTCGGAAATCCCATCCCTTTCTCCACCCATTGCCTTCGACAGTCTGTTAGCAGCCTTTATGTCCTCTTTGACTTTGAGTTGAATTTGCAGTCCCCATTTTGTTTCCCACTTCAGCGCAATCTGGAAAGGGATCACAAAAACAAGTGAATTGTTCTCTGTGTCAAAATGGCTTCTCCGTTAGAAAAAAAAGATGGTGGAATGAGAATAGCGTGTATCTTGCAGCTGCTCCTGAGTTGCACATTCTGCTTGTGGATTTAATTAGATTAGATTCCCTAGAGTGTGGAAGCAGGCCCTTCGGCCCAACAAGTCCACACCGACCCTCCGAAGAGTAACCCACTCCCCCCTCCCTAGGGTGGGAGAGTTCAAAATTAAGGAGCGTATTTCTAAAGTGAGAGGAGAAACTCTTAAAAAGGACAGGAGGGGCAACTTTTTACCACAGAGTGATTGAGCTGCCAGGGGGAATGGTGGATGCAGGTACAGTTAGAACATTTGAAAGATATTTGGATAGCACATGAACAGGAAAGGTTTGGAAGGCTATGGGCCAAATGCAGGCAAGTGGGACTAGATTAGTTTGAGAACATGGTTGGGATGGATTGGTTCGAGTAAGGGGTCCGATTCCGTGCATTATGACTCTATGGCTCTGTTATAACAGCGACCACACAGCAAATGTACCTCATTGGTCATAAAATACGTTGGAATGTCCTGAGGTCATGAAGGATGCTAAATAATGCATGTTTTGTTTTGTCCTTCCTCATTAATTTCTCCTTTTACTCCAAAAACAGCAGCTTTGTTAATTCCCCTCAGTTATCCTCTAACATTGCCGACCATCAGAAAGACAAATGTGGCCGCTTTAATTTTCACTGTTTGCTTTCGAGTGACTGGACTGGATGTTACTTTGGTTAGCGACTGGCAGTCAAGTGATGTCATGTTTTTATTCGAAAGTGGAGGCTTCCCAACAGTTGTTTCAGTACTCCATTCCTCAGTGTGTTATTGTAAAAGGCAGTGGGGGTTTCACTGAAAAGGCTAGCATCCTGTGGGTGTAGGGTTTTGGCAGTGTGTGATTCACACTGTAATTCCATCTTGTCACTTTATCTGACTGTATAGTTGATGGGTGATATCTGTACTGGGCAATGCTCCAGTTCCTCAGCAACCTCAAATACGTGAGCTTTGTGACAAGGTCTAAGCTGAGGCTCTCTGTAACATGTCATAGCAACGTATGCTATTCCCATGCAGACACTGGTATAGCATTTTTAATGTCATGCCATGCCATAAGATAATTCACACCAGGACATTGCACCACGTAAAATGAAATGTTACAACAGTTGACCAAAAGCTTGGGCAAAATGGTGCTGTGTCTCACCCCACTACTGCAGAAATCTCTTCCTGAAAGAAAGAGAGAGGGGGGAAGGTTCAGGCAGGGAGTTTCTGAGCTTTAGGATTGAGACCCAAAGACATGGCTAGGAAGGGAAGTGGGGATTGCACAAGAGACTATAATCAAGGGTGGTGGTGGGGTGGGGTGGGGCGGGGGGGGGGGGGGTGTAACTGAACATGTTGAAATTTTTCAGTTGACCAGCATGCTCTGACAACAGGTCGGCCTTGCCTGACAAACTTTATTGAATTATATTGAAGAGATGAGAAAGGTAGAGGAGAAGGGAATGTCCATGGATGTTGTTTATGTGGACTTCCAAAAAGAAACATTGGATAGAGTCCTACAGAAGAGACTGTGGTGGAAACCACTGACATGAGGGCAAATTATTGACGCGGCTGAGAAAATGATTGTGACACGTGACAGAAGTAGGGATAATGGATAGGTACTCAAATTGGCAGGACGTGACCACTGGTGGCTCATAAGGATCTGTGCAGAAATAATCAAGAAAGTTAGTGAAACGCTGGCCTTTATCTCCACTGGACTAGAATACAGGAATGCAGAAGTTATGCTGCAGTTATACAAAACCCTGGTTAGAGCCTGGTTGGAGTACTGCGAGCAGATCTGGGCCCCACACTTTAGGAAGGCTATATTGGTCTTGGAGGGAGTACGATGTAGGTTTACAAGAGTGATACCTGGACTTTGGGGGTTAAGTTATGGGGAGAAATTATACAAATGAGACCAGGTTCTCTTAAATTTAGAAAGTTAAGGGTTAGGAGGTTGATTGAATTCCTAAAAATATTAACAGGAAAAGGCAGATAGGTCAAGATGAACCACTTCCACAGGTTGAAGTCAGGACTGCACTTGCTGGAGATTAGAGTTGAGAATGTGGCGCTGAAAAACACACAGCTGGTCAGGCAGCATCTGAGGAGCAGGAGAATCGACATTTTGCGTTTTGGGTATAAGCCCTTCATCAAGAATGAAGCCCTTTTCTGATGAAGGGCTTATGCCCAAAACATCGATTGTCCTGCTCCTCGGATGCTGCCTGGCCTGCTGTGCTTTTCCAGCAGCACAGTCTCAACTATTCCCACTGGTTGGGGATTCTGGACCTAGGGCATGATCTGACCCTCATTCTCAGACTACTCAGTGGGGATGTTCAGAAGCACTTTGACACACAAACGGTGGTAGATGTTTGGTACTCTCTCCCACAAGCAGCAGCTGATCCTGGGTCGGTTGTTAATTTTAATTTTAAATCTAAGATATTTAATGCCTTTGCTTAACAAAAACTTAAGGGTCATAGGCCAAAGGCAGGTATACGTGTTAGGCCACAGATCAGCCATGATTTCATTGAATAAACACAGGCTGGAGGGGCTGAATGGCCTTCTGATCCTTGTTCCTACTTATAGGAATGCAGCGTTCTTGGGCTATTTTCACCCTGGAGGATGCTAGTGAGGAGAGAACACAGAGGACTTTGAAGAGGAGAGAAACAGAGAGAGGGATATTACAATCAGTGTTTGTGAAGTGCAGAGAGAGCTGGGAGACACTGCAAACCCGTTTCATCCCATCAGTCACGTTTTTGACTTGTAACCCAAGCAGGGATTCTCACTCTGTTGAATACTGAAGCAATTTAATCCCAATACACGCCTGGCCTGAACCTAGCATTCCAGTTCAAGATCTGACCTTGAAACCCATCTGGTGGATAGTGTTGCATTCCTGAGGGAATTCAGGTATAATTACTGATTCTAAAACCAAGGTGAGGTTGGTGATGTGAAGGTTCCGCTGTTGGACTGGGGTGGACAAAATCAGAAGTCACACGACACCACGTTATAGTCCAACAGGTCTCTTTGAAATCACAAGCTTTCTGAGCATAGCCCCTTAGGTGAATGTGAGGGTGTGTGTGATATGTGTCAGAAGTGCAACTGATTAGCTATGTTGTGCTTTTAAGGCATTAAAGTTATGGGGCGACATGTTTTCAGACAAGTATTCTGATTCAGGTGGGACATGTGAGCCAGTGCAGATTCGATGCTGGTTGGAAATCTCAGTCTCCAAATCAAAACCATGGAAATGGCTATTTGTTTCACACAGTCCATTCCATTACTTACCTCCCAGTTTATGTGTATGTTCAATCCCTCCTTTCCCTCATCGATTTGATCCCATCTTTGTGGTTTCCGTCTGAACCAATAAACGTCTATGTGCATTCCACAGCCTCCTGATTCATTCCAAGAGGTATTTCCTCTTATTCTCTATTTTGAGTCTCGGGTATTCTCTCCTCTCTGTCTATTTATCGAGACCCTACACGTGCTCTGAACAGTCTGCTTTGACCCACTGTATTCCTTGATTTGGAACGGGTCGATCATATCACTCTCCCATTTATGTTGTTTGGATAAAACAGAAACTCCGAGTCATTGCCAGTGAAGGTGTTGGGCTGTCTTCTTATTGGGATTAGGCAAAAGTGAGGACTGCAGATGCTGGAAACCGGAGTTTAGATCAGAGTGGTGCTGGAAAAGCACAGCAGGTCAGGCAGCATCCGAGGAGCAGGAAAATCGACGTTTTGGGCAAAAGCCCTTTATTAAGGAATGGAGGCAGGGAGCCTCCAGGGTGGAGAGATAAATGGGGGTGGGAGGGGGGTGGTGAGGTGGTAGGGCTGGGGAGAAGGTAGCAAAGAGTACAATGGGTGAATGGGGGTGAGGATGGAGGTGATAGGTCAGAGGGGAGGGTGGGGGAAGGTAGCAGAGAGTGCAATAGGTGAATGGGGGTGGGGATGGAGGTGATAGGTCAGAGGGGAGGGTGGAGCAGATAGGTGGGAAGGCAGATTGGCAGGTAGGACAGGTCATGAGGACAGTACTGAGCTGGAAGGTTGGAACTGGGGTAAGTTGGAGAGAGGAGAAATGAGGAAACTGGAGAAATCCTCATTGATGAATGGAGTTCGGAGTCCATGTGGGATCAGTTGGTTACGGAGGCAGGCACTGAGGAATCAGATGTGGCTGTGGTAGGGAGTCTGTTTCAGTACATGGTTGAAAAGCTGCAAGGCAGAGGAGATGACCTGGGGTTACAGTGAGAGAGAGACTCACTGAGATTCTTGTGGAGAGAGCAGGAGAACTTCTTCAAGGTAGGCATCCTTGCAAGAGGATTCACTGTAAGGTTAAAATCAACAAGGCAAAAGTGAGGACTGCAGATGCTGGAAATCAGAGTTTAGATCAGAGTGGTGCTGGAAAAGCACAGCAGTTCAGGCAGCATCCGAGGAACAGGAAAATTGACGTTTCGGACAAAAGCCCTTCATCAGGAATAGAGGCAGGGAGCCTCCAGAGATCTTGGTGGGATTAGTCTGTTTGACCATTTAACTTTTTGAAGATGGGCACTCAGTCTGTGAAGGGAGAAGGTTGAGCCTGAGGGCTGCAAGACAGAATGAAGAGGGATGATTGAAGTGACGTATGATGACTCAACTTGATGGGTACGATGGTCACGTGTTCGTGATTTTTATTCATCTGAATGTGAAGGCCAGTTGTGTTAACGGAAGTGAGGGCATTGATTGTACCAGTTATTCTTGTGTCTGTCTCACCTCTATGCACAATATGGCAGCTTGCGTTTCCCAAGTGAACACGACTTTTGAGATGTTGCAGAGTTATTTGTGTGGAAGCCGCAGGTGCCTCTTCCTGATGGCCAGGAGTTGATGGGTCAACAGTGGCTCAGTCACCTTGCCTGTGAGTGCGGAGGTGACGGATTCAGGTTCCATACCAGAGACGTGAACACAAATAACCGGCTAAGGCCCCTTGGGAATTGCTGTGGGAATGCTGCACTGTCCTTTGGATGAAATGCTGCGTTGAGGTTCTCATGGTTCCACAGCATTCTGCTGTCAGAGGAATTGGAGAGTATGTCCAATTTGTCCCAATCACTATACATCCTTCAGTTAATCCACAGATTATCTGGTCATTATCACATTGCTGTTAGTGGGATCTTGCAGTGTGCACATTGACTGTACGTTAGGACTACGTACTTGGCTGTACTTGTACTGAGGCTCAGTACAAGTACCCATCACTGTGGGTTCAAATCCCACTTTGGGATTTGTTGACCATGGCAGCCTGGCAACCTTTCCTTGTTATCACCCCTGAGATAGATCACTGATGCATGATGGTATGGAACAAACAAAGGTGGCTATAAAGCACTTGAGAATGTTGAGCTGCTGTGAAAGACTCTCTAAATATGGAACGTGTTTGCTAGTACATGTGGATCGAGATAGTGTCATTCAATCTGATTTCCATTGACTGGCTGTAAGTTCATAGTTTGGGTGGAGTCTGTGTCCTGGTAAGGCCGGTGCTATACTGAGTACCATGAGCAAAATTCACAGTTGTGATATAGGTGGGAATGCTACAGCAATTGTGTGAAGTTGATTGATAGACAGAGAAGGACGATTTGAGATAAATTCTTCTTCCCAAGTTGGACAAGGATTGGAATTGCTTCAGCCTGGGATCAGAGTAGAATCCACAAACCCAGCACATTCATCCATATTAATATTTATATCCTTGGCTCATTGCATGTCTGCTTGATGCTTTTATTTGACCAGTTAGTCTATCTTTGTGGTGTCAGGAAGATTTGAGATTGAGTTCTCTTATATTCAAGTTTGAATCAGATGCATTTGGTTTTGGATTTAGAAAACATAATTTTGAAGCTTGTTTACAGTATCCGATGGATAAATTTCGAGGGGAGTGGTGTTATGGAAGAGATTTTTTGGGGGAATGAGCATATGTAAGGTAAATTGGAGGTAATGCATTTGGGAAGGAGAATGAGAGATGACAGAGGAAAGCTGCTGAAGGATGTGTGAAGGGTGATGGTTGCTGAACATACATCGACGTGTTCTCGCCAGCAAATTTTTGGAAATGTGAGTGCAGATAAATGATAAACAAAAATGACAATGAACTTGCAAATTTCGTAAAATAGGGATTTGGGTACAAGAAAGATGTTGTGAAACCTGAAAGGGTTCAGAAAGGATTTACGAGGATTTTGCAAAGGTTGGCGGATTTGAGCTATCGGGAAAGGTTGAACAGGCTGGGGCTGTTTTCCCTGGAGCGTCGGAGGCTGAGGGGTGACCTTATAGAGGTTTACAAAATCATGAGGAGCATGGATAGGATAAATAGACAAAATCTTTTCCCTGGGGTGGGGAAGTCTAGAACTAGAGTGCAAAGGTTTAGGATGAGAGGGGAAAGATATAAAAGAGACTTAAGGGGTAACTTTTTCACGCAGAGGGTGGTACGTGTATGGAATGAGTTGCCACAGGATGTTTTGGAGGCTGGTACAATTGCAACATTTAAGAGGCATCGGGGTGGGTCTCTGAAAAGGAATGGTTTCGAGGAATGTGGACCACGTGATGGTAAATTAGATCAGATTAGGTTGGGATATCTGGTTGGAAGGACGGGTTGGACCAAAGGGTCTGTTTCCGTGCTGTACATCTCTCTGACTGTGACTCTAAATGGTGATGAATTTGTTGATTCCCCTACTTTGGACATGTTTAATTTTCTAAGCGTTATTCTCAAAGACACAATATGAAATGAAAGCAGCAATGTTGCCAATATGATAGTATGGGTGAGAAACTATAGTTAGAAGGACACTGTGAAACTGAGTATTCTCAGTAAAAACAGTGAATGTGTGACTAAAGATCTTGAAAAGATGAAGGTCCTTGATGAAGCAATAGAGTTGGCGGTCTGTGCTGATCAAAGCAGTGGAGCCTTTAACTTAAGATTGTTACTCAGGGTGAAGAATGGCTGAAGGAAATGTCTTTACAGCAGTAAGTTACAAGCGTCAGAATTAGAGGGCTGCTCCTTCATTAGAGAGAGATGCCCTGTGGTGAGTTTAACCCGGGGGTGACCACACCTCAGGCCAAGGGTGAAGTTGAGAAGCCAGACGTGCTTTGGGTAACTTCAGCCAGTGCAGGACCCATGCTGTGGGCATCAGTCTGTATCACAAACCAGCTGCCCAGCTGACTGTCAGCAGAAGATTGCTGAATATTGATCGCTCTGTCAAAGGGAGTGGCAGAGGCAGAGACCACAGCATCTTTTAAGGGAAAATCTACCCGCTTGACCAAGCTTGTAATTGTCTGCCCTAATGTCACCATTTCTCACGCCTCAACAAATTCTGCTTTATAGCTTTGGTGGAACCTCTCTGGATCTGTTAAAAACGTGATCTAATTATAAATTGTTTTGTTGAAAATGGAACAAATATTATGAACTGGGCGAACACCCAAGTCTACAGAGAAAACAGGATAAGAAACCTTGATATCTGGAGGACTGGAGTTTTAGTGCAGTTGCACCAAACTGGTTAGATCCCACTCAGAACTATGAGCAGATCTGGGCACCACACTTGGGAAGGATATGTTGGCCTTGAAGGGAGAACAACATGGCCTTACAAGACTTCAGGGATTAGGTTATGAAGAGAGATTGTACAAATTAGGCCTATTTTCTGTAGGATTTAGAAGGTTAAGTGGTGATCTAATAAAAGTTTTCAAGATAATAGGAAAATACAGGGTGTCTCCATCTCTGAGCCAGAAGGTCTGAGTTCAAGTCCCACGTGCTCCAGAGTTGTGGAATAACATCCCAGAACAGGTCAGTTAGAAAATATCTAGGTCAATGACTTTGGTTGGGGATTCAAGAACTGGAGAGCATAAAATTAGGACCAGATTGTTCAGGAGAGATGTTAGGAACTACGTCGAAACACAAAAGGTGGGAGATAAATGGAGCTCCATTCCACAAATGGTGGTAGATGCTGGACCTGGTGTCAATTGTTGAATCTGAAATAGATAGAGTTTGGTTAAGCAAAGGGATAAGGGCAATGCCAGGTATATGGAGTTGGACCCTCAGTTCAGCCATGATCTTACTAAGTGATGGAACAGGCTCGAGGGGCTGAACAGCCTCCTCTGTTTTTGTGTTCCTAGGGCAAAAGAATTATTTCTCACCAGCTGTAGAGATGGATGGAATGGTTTCTGCCATTTTCTAACTGGTGATGGACTGCAATGCCATCTTGAGTTGAGTCACTGTGAGCCAGCCCAGTGTTTTATGGTGTGCTTAGCTCCAGCCATCGCTTGGCTGGGCTATCACATTGAAGATGTCCACATAGGACAACACTAACAATGTTTACATTCCTTTAGTCCTGCGTATGATGGTGATACCAGGCAATATATTGACTGACCTGTCCCGACGATGAGATTGCACATTGCAGTTCTCAGTTTCAAATGGTTTGATCCTTTTGCGGGTTGCTAATATGGCTTAATGATAGCCACAGAAGAAAAGGCTGTGTTTCGGCTACATTGCTAAGTGGCAGTGAGTGAGTGTATGTTCAAAATGGCACTTCTGTTAGTACCTGCTCGTGGTAAAAGTGCTTTCTCATCATTTGGAAATAAACAACAAATTGGTTGAATCTCTGAAAGCAAGTTGGTGTTTATTACAATTTTTAGTGTGAGATATGACTCGGATTTAGGGCCAAACCCAATGGATTGAAACAGAGAGTTGTGGATAACCTGCTCAAAATCTGCAGAGGGGCAAATGATATCAGAAATGGATGTTAGTTTGCAAGGACAGAGGGGTTTGTTAAGGAAGGAGATAGCTGTGGTTTTGAAAGCGAAAGGCAGCTATTGACCATGGCTGAAGAGACTATGCTGGAAGCCGGGGGAGTCCAAATCTAGAGGGTGCAGGCGTAAGGTGAGAGGGATATGTAAAAAGGACCTCAAAGGTAACTTTTTCACATTGAGGGTAGTGCGTGTACAGAATGAACTGCTAGAGGAAGTGGTGGAGGCTGTTACAGTTAGAACATCTTAAAGGACATATGGATGGGATATATACATGAATAGGAAGGGTTTAGAGGGATATGGGCCAAATGATGGCAAATGGGAATAGGTCAGACTGGGATATTGGGTCGGTGCAGATGAATTGGACCAAAGGGTCTGTTTCCCAAATGTAAGCTTCTATAAGTGAGCCCAGATTGGTCTTGAGGGCAAACTTAGATCATGCAAGGTATGAATTGAACAAGATAGGAGAGAAACTGGAAGAAGATGCAAAGTCAGCAATAACACAACAGGGGATATTTGGCTGACTAAACCTAGGGCAAAGACTGGGATATGACAGAGGGAGCTGAGAACGGTCTCAAGAGCAGGAAGAAAGGAGTCTGTGATCACTTTGTTTGGAGTGAGGGTGGAAGGTGCAAGGGAGAGAGGTTGAAGGAGATGATTGGCAATGAAGAAAGGAGACTGGGGGTTATCTATTATCATGATCCAGTTTTATCAGGGGAAAGCAATTGAATCTTGATGTGGTCCAGCCACATTGGGCGATGAATGCTGAAACCGGTTCTGCCTCACACTTGCCCCAGTTTATTTTGTCTCCTGTCATGATTTATTTCCCTGTACTCCCTCATTTACTGAATGTCTCGAGAGAGAAATGTTAATTTGGTGAAATTTCTTGTCGAAGGATAATTAATGAAAAGGTTGAAGCTGCCCCACTGTAAGCTCCAAACAGAGATGTCACTGTGATTCCACTGTGCAGAAAGGAGTGTTGTGGGTTTGAGGCATAATCTGTGCTTGGTCCAACAAGGGAGTGTTCAACCTTCATCAGAATTTCAATGCAGCCCATCCCTTATTGTTGAGAGTCCCCCTCCCAGGTTCCCTGGAGAGGCAGCTGCCCTTATACCGATTTTAAAATATGATCAATTGGAAACGTTTACCTCCTCAGGATTATCCCCATGCTGCTCTGATGCCCGCCAAAGTTGAACTGCCTCAGCCCCTGTGTCGACACGGGGGAAGAAAGCAGAGGTTAGCACAGGATCAGCAGCAAGACTGGGGAAGAATTTTTGTTGGGCAAAATAAAACTAAATTGTGCCCTGTGGCCCCAAGCTGTGTTAAGAGAGTAACAACTCCAGGCTGTTGTTCACTGGGTCCTTTCTGTCGTTTGTTTACGAGAAGCTGCAATAGCTCACCGAGTGCTGGAATGTGAGATTCTGATCAAGGATGGAGTTTGCGAGGGGGAGGGGGAGGGGAAGTGGGGTGTTGGGAGAGAGGGGTTTGAGGAGCTTTCCCCACTGTTTAAGGAATGTGGCATCTTAAACAAAACATTTGTGAGCAAAATTAAAATCTCCCAGGGAGCTGGCAACAAGTGTGTGAATTGTGACACAAATGTTCCGTTTGCCAGACCTCGACACTTCCACTAAACATTCCATCTTAGTCCCACCTGCCAGCACCCAGCCCATATCCCTCTAAACCCTTCCTATTCATATACCCATCCAGATGCCTTTTAAATGTTGCATGGTACTAGCCTCCACCACTTCCTCTGGCAGCTCATTCCATACACATACGACCTTCTGCGTGAAAAGTTGCCCCTGAGGTCTCTTTTATATCTTTCCCCTCTCACCATAAACCTCTTACCCTCTAGTTCTGAACTCCCCCACCCCAGGGAAAAGACCTTGTCTATTTACCCTATCCATACCCCTCATGATTTTATAAACCTCTATAAAGTCACCCCTCAGCCTCCGACGCTCCAGGGAAAACAGCCCCAGCCAATTCAACCTCTCCCTATAGCTCAAATCCTCTAACCCTAGCAACATGCTTGCAAATCTTTTCTGAACCCTTTCAAGTTTTACAACATCCTTCCGATAGGAAGGAGACCAGAATTGCATGCAATATTCCAACAGTGGCCTAACCAATGTCCTGTACAGCTGCAGCATGACCTCCCAACTCCTGTACTCAATACTCTGGCCAATAAAGGAAAGCATACCAAACACCACCTTCACTATCCTATCTACCTGCGACTCCACTTTCAAGGAGCTATGAACCTGCACTCCAAGGTCTCTCTGTTCAGCAACACTCCCGAGGACCTTACCATTAAGTGTATAAGTCCTGCTAAGATTTGCTTTCCCAAAATGCAGCACCAAAGGGTTTATATGTGTGCTGTATGACTCTAATTCTGCTAGGACATTACAGAGAGGTGTAAACAACACCAGCCATTAATAACAGAAGACTTTAATTGCCCATATATAGAATGGGATAATAGGGTAAAGGGGTCAGTGAAGAGCAGGCATTCCCAGCTTCTGTTCAGAAGTATCGTCAGATCATTCATGTATGCCCAGACTCCATACCATCGAATGCAGCCCTCATAGCAGCTACGCTGGTGAAGGGGCTGTCATACGTCTCCTTCTGAATGTGCCTTCGCAAAGAAAGCCTGGAGAGTCATAGAGATGTACAGCATGGAAACAGACCCTTTGGTCCAACCTGTCCATGACGACCAGATATCCCAACCCAATCTCGTCTCACCTGCCAGCTCCTGGCCCATATTCCTCCAAACCCTTCCTATTCATATACCCATCCAAATGCCACTTAAATGTTGCAACTATACCAGCCTCCACCACTTCCTCTGGCAGCTCATTCCATACACGTACCACCCTCTGCGTGAAAAAGTTGCCCTTAGGTCTCTTTTATATCTTTCCCCTCTCACCCTAAACCTATGCCCTCTAGTTCTGGCGTCCCCCACCCCAGGGAAAAGACCTTGCCTATTTATCCTATCCATACCCCTCATAATTTTGTAAACCTAGGAAGTCCAGGAAAAACAGTCCCTGGAGTGTCGGGCTGAGGGGTGACCTTAGAGGTTTACAAAATTAAGAGGAGCATGGATAGGATAAATAGACAAAGCCTTGAGGAGATGTTGAGGTTCATCCCGAGCAGCTCCATAACACAGGACTCTGCTCTGCAGAGACAAACATTGGCTGCACCTGAAGTACCAGCGACTGGGTGAAAAATGCCCTTCGGTCTTCCAGAAACGTGTTGGTCTTCCAGTGTAGAGAGTTGACCTCGATTGAGTGTTGCAGACCGGCACATTCCAAATTCCAGGACTACACGCGGAGGGATGCACTAAAGTTTGGTACAGCTGTGTTGCCAAGGGGCAATGGGGAAAGACCATTGTCTGGGACTTTTCTGCCAAAGTATAACGAGGGTCTGTTAAGATCTGAAGCCCCCTTGTTGCCTTAAAAGGAATGTGAAGAGTTTTGGAAGAATGTGAAGGAATGTGAGTAAAAAATGTCTTTGTTCTGCAACTGCTTGGAAACTGTGAGAAATGTGAAATTCCAGTGTTTTGTTGTTGTTCTGTGTGCAAAGTCTGTGCAGAACTGTTTTTGGAACTTTTTGCATGTACTTGTACCTTTTGTATGAAGAAAAGATGTGTTTGCAATGGGAAAAAAAGGTCCAGGAAGATCCTGTTAGGCCTGGTTCTTGGGAATGAGGTAGGCCGAGTAGATCACGTTGTCAGTGTTGGTAATGCAGGTCCCTTTAAGGGTCAGCCAGAGTAGTTCCAGAGTTGGTTGACAGCAGTTGATAGTCATTGGACTTTGTATTTAAGAGCTGGGTTTTTCAGTGTTTGTAATTGAGTGATTGGTTAACTCGGCGGTCTGTCTTTCTAAAAAAAAACAGAGCTGGGTTCTTTGGGACTGGCGGTGCAATGAAGGTGTTCCTACCCCTGAGCCGCAATGTTTCGGTTGAAATCTCAAATGACAGGGCAAGGTGAAAGCTGTTTTTGTGTTGTATTATAGGTTTACAGTCAAGTACCAAGGGCCACAGTCATTGTATCGTAAAATTTAGGATGATGGTGGAAAATTGTGCACTGTGCGGCAGACAGTGTAGAAATTCATAAGGACTCTGGCAAATTGTTGGATCTGGCAGATGCAGTTCAATGCAGAGAATTGTGAGGTGGTACACTTCAATTCAAAGAATATGGAGGGATGGTAGAAAATAAGGATATTATTCTTAAAAGTGTGGGGGGACAAATATAAATCGTTAAAGGAGGCACACATTCCTGATGAGCATGACTTTGAGGTGCCGGTGTTGGACTGGGGTGGACAAGGTTAAAAATCCCACAACACCAAGTTATAGTCCAACAGGTTTAATTGGAAGCACTAGCTTTCGGAGCGCTGCTCCTTTAACAGGTAGTTGTGGAGTATAAGATCGTAAGACACTGAATTTATAGCAAAAGTTTACAGTGTGATGTAACTGCAATTATATATTGAAAAAGACCTGATCTTATACTCCACAACCACCTGATGAAAGAGCAGCGCTCCAAAAGCTAGTGCTTCCAAATAAATCTGTTGGACTATAACCTGGTGTTGTATAATTTTTAACTTTATTCCTGATGAAGGGCGTATGCCCGAAACATCAACTGTCCTGCTCCTCGGATGCTGCCTGACCGGCTCTGCTTTTCCAGCGCCACACCTTTTGACTTTTGCTCTCCAGCATCTGCTGTCCTCACTTTCTGTCATTAAAGAAGGCACCACAAGTAGAGAAAGAGCTGTTAATAAAGCATACAGTCCACTAAGCTTCATTAACAGGGGCAGAGAGTCCAGGAGACAGGGAGGTTATGAAGAACTTCAACAAAAACTTTATTAGACCTCCCTGAAGTATTGTATATGGTACCCCTGTATTGGGATCCCCACCACGGGGGTGGGGGGTGGGGGGGGGGTGTGGGGGTGTGTGGAGGGGGGGGTTGTGAACGTATTAAGTGCAGAAGGGATTTTACAAGAATGGTTCCAAAGATGAGATGGTTCAGTTTTGAGGAAACATGATGGGACTTGGGACTATTTTCCTTAAAGAGAAGAAGGCTAAGAGGAGGTTTAATAGAAGTTTTCAGATCATGGAGGGTCCAGACAGAGTGGATAAGGAGACATTGTTTCTGCTCGCAAGAGGATTGAGAACCAACGGGCACGGAATTAAAGTGTTTGCAAAAGAAACAAATGTGAGGTGACAAAAGGGATGATCCCTCAGCAAGTGATTAGGGTCTGGCAGTACGATGGCCGCAGCTTCACTTGGGACATTCAACAGGCGATTCGATAATTATTGCAGTAGGAACGATCTGCAACAGCTGGGGAGAAAAGTTGGCACAAAATCAAAATGTGCAGGGAGCCACAAGGGAGCAATGGGCTGAATAGCCGCCGCCTCCTGCGATTCTGTGAACAGGTTCCACCATCTCGACAGATGAAGCCGGGAGATAGCGGGATGACACCACGGTTGCGTGAGACTCGCCCTCCAAGCTGCGTGCCCATCCTGCCAGGGACACTCCTCCCTGTCCCCATGCCATAACTGAGCCAATCTCCGCTGCAGGACTGTGTAGGTGTTTCAGAGGCTGCCTCCCCTTCACAGGCACACATGCACTGACTCGGGATAAAGGATCAAATCATTGGGACTGCCATGGGATCACTCAGATTGCAGACACACAGTGAGTTGAGGGGGTTAGAGGGATCTGGCTGCAAGTGGGGATATGATCCTGTTGAATCGTGGGATTTGTGTTGACAGAGTCTGGAGTCGAACTCTCTGACTCAGGAACGGCGCAGCTACTGAGTGAGTCATGGAGTGACGCCTGCTTTACCTTGTTGGATGTCTGGGAGACATTGGGACATTGCCAAAATCCCGTCACCCATACACTCCCGCCAATTCTTGGGATTTTTCTGTGTGCGAAACACCACAGCTGCAGATGTTGCAACTCCAACTCCTCCACCTCTTTAAAGAGCTTGGCTACAGGGGAGTCGAAGCAGTCACAAGCTGTTTATCTGAAAGTGCAGGCTGGACAGGTTGAAAGGCAAACTCCTCCACGCGATGGTGAGGAAGTGGGGTGGGGTGGGGTGGGGTGGGGTGGGGTGGGGGAGGTTATTGGTGTTGGACCAGGAGGCACCAAAACTGGGCCTGCTTGGCGATGCATGCGTTACACGTTAACAGTCACTGCCCAGTGATCCTGATGCATGCTCCACCCCAATACCTCACTCAGGAATACAAACAGCAGCAATGCTTCCAGCCTCTCCCTCAATCTCAACAGATTCTTTCCCTCTTTTTTTCCCCCCCCCACCCCCCAACTACCCCCCATCCCCTCTCTCACCCCCATCTCTCTCTCACCCTCCCTCTCTCTCACACACCCCCTCTCTCTCTCACACCCCCTCTCCCTCACACACACCCCCTCTCTCTCACACACCCCCTCTCTCTCACACACACCCCCTCTCTCACCCCCACACCCCCTCTCTCACCCCCACACCCCCTCCCTCACCCCCCTCTCTCTCACCCCCCTCTCACCCCCCTCTCTCTCTCACCCCCCCTCTCTCTCTCACCCCTCCCCCTCACCCCCCCTCTCTCTCTCTCACCTCCCTCTCTCTCTCTCTCTCATCCCCCCTCTCACAGACCCTCTTTCTCTCTTACACACCCTCTTTCTCACACACCCTCTTTCTCTCTCAGCCCCCTTTCTTTCTCTGTCTCACCTCTCTCTCTCTCTCACCCCCCCTCTCTCACCCCCCCTCTCTCACCCCCCCTCTCTCACCCCCCCTCTCTCACCCCCCCTCTCTCACCCCCCCTCTCTCACCCCCCCTCTCTCACCCCCCCTCTCTCAGCCCCCCTCTCTCAGCCCCCCTCTCTCAGCCCCCCTCTCTCAGCCCCCGTCTCTCAGCCCCCGTCTCTCAGCCCCCGTCTCTCAGCCCCCGTCTCTCAGCCCCCGTCTCTCAGCCCCCGTCTCTCAGCCCCCGTCTCTCAGCCCCCCGTCTCTCAGCCCCCCGTCTCTCAGCCCCCCGTCTCTCAGCCCCCCGTCTCTCAGCCCCCCGTCTCTCAGCCCCCCGTCTCTCAGCCCCCCGTCTCTCAGCCCCCCGTCTCTCAGCCCCCCGTCTCTCAGCCCCCCGTCTCTCAGCCCCCCGTCTCTCAGCCCCCCGTCTCTCAGCCCCCCGTCTCTCAGCCCCCCGTCTCTCAGCCCCCCGTCTCTCAGCCCCCCGTCTCTCAGCCCCCCGTCTCTCAGCCCCCCGTCTCTCAGCCCCCCGTCTCTCAGCCCCCCGTCTCTCAGCCCCCCGTCTCTCAGCCCCCCGTCTCTCAGCCCCCCGTCTCTCAGCCCCCCGTC
Organism: Chiloscyllium punctatum; assembly: GCF_047496795.1. Taxonomy (NCBI): domain Eukaryota; kingdom Metazoa; phylum Chordata; class Chondrichthyes; order Orectolobiformes; family Hemiscylliidae; genus Chiloscyllium; species Chiloscyllium punctatum. The sequence goes on along the minus strand of NC_092753.1, from coordinate 5,303,946 downwards.
TCTCAGCCCCCCCTCTCTCAGCCCCCCCTCTCTCAGCCCCCCCTCTCTCAGCCCCCCCTCTCTCAGCCCCCCCTCTCTCAGCCCCCCCTCTCTCGCCCCCCCCCTCTCGCCCCCCCCCTCTCGCCCCCCCCCTCTCGCCCCCCCCTCTCGCCCCCCCCCTCTCGCCCCCCCTCTCTCGCCCCCCCCCTCGCCCCCCCCTCGCCCCCCCCTCTCGCCCCCCCTCTCGCCCCCCCCCTCTCGCCCCCCCCCTCTCGCCCCCCCCCTCTCGCCCCCCCCCTCTCGCCCCCCCCCCCTCGCCCCCCCCCTCTCGCCCCCCCCCTCTCGCCCCCCCCTCTCGCCCCCCCCCTCTCGCCCCCCCCCTCTCGCCCCCCCCCTCTCGCCCCCCCCCTCTCGCCCCCCCCCTCTCGCCCCCCCCCTCTCGCCCCCCCTCTCTCGCCCCCCCTCTCTCGCCCCCCCTCTCTCGCCCCCCCTCTCTCGCCCCCCCTCTCTCGCCCCCCCTCTCTCGCCCCCCCTCTCTCGCCCCCCCTCTCTCGCCCCCCCTCTCTCGCCCCCCCTCTCTCGCCCCCCCTCTCTCGCCCCCCCTCTCTCGCCCCCCCTCTCTCGCCCCCCCCTCTCTCGCCCCCCCCTCTCTCGCCCCCCCTCTCTCACCCCCCTCTCACCCTCTCTCACCACCCCGCTCCCCCTCTCTAACCCCTCTCTCTCACCCCCCTCTCTCTCACCCCCCTCTCTCTCACCCCCCTCTCTCTCACCCCCCTCTCTCTCACCCCCCTCTCTCTCACCCCCCTCTCTCTCACCCCCCTCTCTCTCACCCCCCTCTCTCTCACCCCCCTCTCTCTCACCCCCCTCTCTCTCACCCCCCTCTCTCTCACCCCCCTCTCTCTCACCCCCCTCTCTCTCACCCCCCTCTCTCTCACCCCCCTCTCTCTCACCCCCCTCTCTCTCACCCCCCTCTCTCTCTCTCTCCCCCCTCTCTCTCTCTTCCCCCCTCTCTCTCTCTCTCTCTTCCCCCCCCTCTCTCTCTCTTCCCCCTCTCTCTCTCTCTCTTCCCCCCTCTCTCTCTCTCTTCCCCCCTCTCTCTCTCCCCCTCTCCCCCTCTCTCTCTCTCCCCCTCTCTCTTCCACCGCTCGCCACTCTCCCCTCCAACGCTCCCCTCCAACGCTCCCCTCCAACGCTCCCCTCCAACGCTCCCCTCCAACGCTCCCCTCCAACGCTCCCCTCCAACGCTCCCCTCCAACGCTCCCCTCCAATGCTCCACTCCTCTCCTCTACCTCTGTCCTCTCTCTCTTCTCCCCTCCAACCCTCTGTGTGTGTGGGCATCAACCAGATTAGCTTGGTTCTATTCCACTGCAGAAAACTAGTTGATTCTAATGGGCACTCTTTCTGCCCCCTCACCCTCACCCTGTCCCCATCTGCTCGCTCACTCCTTCCTGGCTGATCTTCCAGCATTATTCCTCGTTGACCTTTCCTCCCCTGACTCTTGAGGATTAGGCGAATGAGTATCGGAATTGGGCGGTCACTTTGCACCTGTACAGGGCATTGGTTAGGCAGCTTTTGGAATATTGTATGGCATTCTGCCCTGCTATAGGAAGGATATTCTGGAACTTGAAAGGGTTCAAAAAAGATTTACAAGGACGTTACCAGGGTTTGAGGGTTTGAACTACAGGGAGAGGCTGAATAGGCTGGGGCTGTTTGCCCTGGAGTGTCAAAGGCTGAGGAGTGACATTGTAGAGGTTTATAAAATCCTGAGGGTCATGGATAGGTTAAATAGACAAGGTCTTATCCCAGGCTTGGGAGTCCAGAACTAGAGGGCACAGATTTAGGGTGAGAGGGGGAAGATTTAAAAGGGACACAAGGGGCAACCTTTTCACACAGAGGGTAGTGCGTGTATGGACTGAGCTGCCAGAGGAAGTAGTGGAGGCTGGTACAATTACAGCATTTAAAAGGCATCGGGATGGGTATATGAATAGGAAGGGTTAAGAGGGATGTGGGCCAGATGCTGGCAAACGGGACTAGATTAATTTAGAATATCTTGTTGGCATGGACAAGTTGGAGCAAAGGGTTTGTTTCCGGGATGTACATCTCTATGACTGTATTGTAGGGACACATTTCTGCCCAGTCATGGTGCTGAGCTTATCCAATCCATAGATCACCACTGGAATGGCGATCCTACATCACAGTGTCCTCCTCACCACTGAGCCAGTCAGCGCGGTGTTTCAATTTTCCACAACTGACCTCTGGACCTGACTTCAGGCCAGAAAGCCCCTTCTCCCTGTAGGTCAGACAGCATTAATGGAAGGAGAGACGGAGTGAACATTTCAGATCGATGACCTTTCATCAGAGCATTGACATTTAGTTTGTGATGTGAGTCCCTCTTTCTTTCTGTAGATTCATAGCCACCTGAAACTCCATTGAGACTACTCCCTATCATTACACTATGGAGGGAAGAGGAAGTCCTGAGAACAGAGACATTTTAGTTACGTTACCCTGGGCCTGTGTTGTTTACCAGCGATTGTCCAAGCAGGGTGCTTACCTTACAACACTTTGAAATTGTTCCATTGGCTGTAATGTGCTTAGCAGTGTCTGGTGATATTCGCTGATTCTATATGAATACGACTGTTTTGTGAACTCACTGCACTGGCTGGTGCCTCTCCCAATGAAAATACCACATGGGAAGACTGAATTGCAGGACCAGGTACTGCCAAGGTAGAAGTTTTCTCTCGGGTCTGCCACGTTGGGAACTTTATGGCTTCACAGAGGGAGAAAACCCAACCTCAAAATGGACCAGGGAATCGATTACAGAGATTCCAACAATAATCCATTCTGACTCTGATAACAAAGTAGTTGAGGGAGTGCTGTGCTGTCAGAGATGCCATTTTTTTTTGGATTCGACGTTAAGCTGAGGCTTTGTCTGCACTCCTCATTATCCTGATCAGGGTTTAATCCTCAGTAACTATCTGTAAAACCAATGGTTTGCTCGCTGCCTGATCGTTGTTTGTGGGATCTCACTGTGCATACTTTGCCATGTCTGCTACATTACAGACGTGACTCAATTTTGCTGTCCTGTGGTTGTGAGGAATGGGAGTTCCTTTTGTTATGATTTGGCTTGATTTATTTATTGTCACGTGTATTTAACGATGCGAAATATAATTAAAATCGGTGAAAAGCTTTCATTTGTCGCCCGCCATTTTGATACTTTGAGAAAAATGAAACGATGTAGCTTCAGGAGCAGCCCATCTGGGTTCTACAGTATCGCACACAGTCAAGGGAGTGAAATGGGAGAAGAGCAATTCCCAGAAAACTCCAGGGAAAGGGAGTCTGTCAGTAAACCTGTCCGGGAGTGTGCTCTCTCTGCAGAATTGCTGCCATGTAATGTTGAACACTTTGCCTCCAGGATTACTCTGATGTAACTAGTTTCAGCCACCAGTCTGTGCGCATTCTTTTTTGAAGTCACCTTGAAACTACAGATAGAAACTTAAAATCTGTGCTTTTTTTTTAACACCGAATAGTAGATTGACAAATCAATTCAGGGCTGTCCAATACATTAACCACTTGACAATGTGACTAATTGGGAATCCTGCTGTGACTAATTGTATTTCTGATCAGTAAATTACAAAATGAGTAATAGACTTTTATTAGTTAGGGTGATCTCATCCTCATTTTTACACAAGTGAATCAACCGCTTGCAGTGGATGGTGAGATGTAATATAGAGTGAGTATTTTTTTCATCATTGTGTGCTCGTTTACTGAAGGCTGGCTGGTGTTAAGTAGACGTCACTTGAGACACATTTACATCGACTGTGCATATGCAGGGGGGGCTCTATACTAAAATGAGTTAAAATGGTTAAACCGTGTTGCTGGAATGGTTGGCAAGTTACTGGAGTTGTAATCCAGGGAATTTAAATTTGGCTAATTAGATCAATCTGAAATGAAAAGCCGGTGACTGGATTGTTATTTTAACAACACAACCTGGTTCACTGTTCTATCAGGAAGTAAATCTGCCTCTCTGTCAGCCTGGTCAACAAGGGATTAAATAGGATTGGAGCAGCCATGATCATCATGAATGGCAGGAAAGACAATTGGTGGCAAATGGTGCCTTCTGGTTGCTGCCTCCCTGGATATATGTTCCTGCAGACTCTCGGCCAAATAGCTGTCCTCTGAAATAGCCCATGGAGGCATTTGGCTATGTTTGGGAAGGCTGTCTTCTCAAGGACACTTTGAATGCTAGCCTCACCGGAGATGGCCACATCCTGTGAATGAATTTCAAAACAAAACCGTTGGAACTGGTTTAACTTGCTGCAGCAGCCTCATCCCAGCTGTCACCCGTGGAGGACACCATGCTGGTGATGCTGTTATTCTGCTCAGCTGTATCACTGATCTCTGCATTGTGAAAGCTGATCCAAAAGGTTAATTTATGCTGGCTGTGCTGCTTATCTCACCATTTGATTTATTGCTCGTATATCTTCCAGCGTTTCTTGTTAACAATAAAAGAAGAGGAAGCTATAATCATCAGATTGTTGACAAACCAGTGACAAGATTGGTGTGATTGGTGTGACTGGTGCGAGTGTGTGCCAACAGCAGCAGGCCTGCCTTTATGGCTGTATGAAATTTGATTTGACTGTGTTTGACTGATATTTTATAAACTACACTGAACTCTTTAACTGGCTCCGTCTCCTTGCTTTTTAGAGTGTTAAACCTGTTGAGGGTTTTCTTTCTGCAGTCAATCCTACAATCCAGTTTGAGAATCTTTTGCATTCAAAATGGAAAGAGTTGGCATGAAACCTTATTTCTGTATTGTGGTCCTCAACATGAGGACGTCCCAGAGCACCTCATAGACAATTTTTGCCCATTTATCGCCAGTGTTTTAAAGAGCAGTCACAAATGCAATTCAGAAAGTGCAGAGATACTGACCCAATCGGCTTCCACACACACAGCCTTGTTGAGGGGTAGATTTTGCCCAGAGGTGGTGGAACACCCTGCTCTTACATTCTTCAGAATAAACTTCAATTTTCTGGTTTTATTTTCTGCTGCTGTGGTTTGGGTTTCCTTTATCGTCTATTACACTTAATTAGGCAAAAGTGAGGACTGCAGATGCTGGAGATCTAGAGTCAAGATCAGAGTGGTGCTGGAAAAGCACAGCAGGTCAGGCAGCATCTGAGGAGCAGGAAAATCGACATTTCAGGCAAAAGCCCTTCATCAGGAATGAGGCAGGGAGTCTCCAGGGTGGAGAGATTAATGGGTTTATGCCCTCTAGTTCTGGACTCGCCCCCCCCCCCCCCCTCCCCAGGGAAAAGACCTTGTATATTTACCTTATTCATGCCCCTCATAATTTTGTAACCCTCCCATAAGGTCACCCCCTCAGCCTCCGACACTCCAGGGAAAACTGCCCCAACCTGTTCAGCCTCTTCCTTTAGCAAAAATCCTCCAACCCTGGCAACATCCTTGTAAATCTTTTCTGAACCGTTTCACGTTTCACACCATCCTTCCTATAGCAGGGAGACCAGAATTGAATGCAATATTCCAACAGTGGCCTAACCAATGTCCTGTACAGCCGCAATATGACCTCCCAACTCCTGTACTCAATACTCTGACCAATAAAGGAAAGCATACCAAACGCCACCTTCACTATCCTATCGACCTGCGACTCCACTTTCAAGGAGCTGTGAACCTGCACTCCAAGGTCTCTCTGTTCAGCAACATTCCCAGGACCTTACCTTTAAGTGTATAAGTCCTGCCTTGATTTGCCTTTCCAAAATGCAGCACCTCGCATTTATCTAAATTAAACTCTGTCTTCCTCTGGCAGTTTATGTCAGATTGAGAGGCAGAACCATTTCGTCTTGTGGTTTTCTGCCAACATTCAAAAGTTTGCGTTCAGGACAGACTGGTCAAGAAGTCATGGTTAAAAAGTCATTTCAGCCTGGGCCCTCTTTACAATATTTGATTACATATTGTTAAAAAGCGGTCTCCCCCCTCCCCCTCCCCCTGAGAACTAAAACCGAAACACGCAAAGCAGAGCACTTCACCCTATAAAGTGTAAAAGGAAAGTGGAAAGTGGTGTAACCTGCTTTTCAGCAACATCTAGTGGTTAACTAAAATAAATCCCTGACACCTTAAAATCAACAAGTAACAATTTATTTATCTAAGTCCAGCAGTGAACAAGTTAACTAAACTATTAACAATACGAATAAATCTCTTCTGACTCCTAACAATTTCTGAATAAAACAAGATTCTAATGGTATACTGTTCCAATAAATACGAATCCCATTCATATAACAAAAATAGAATTTAGGTCTCTCGAAATTATAGCCAGGTTACACGTCTTCTGGAATGTTCTGTGCCTTCTCTGTTGATTCTTCTGTCAGGAATATCTTCTCTGTCATTGGTACTGCTATTAATTAGATGGTGCTTTCTGTGAGACACAAAGGGGCTGTGAGAGCCAGCAATTCTCTCTTGAGAGCTGAGGTCGTTAGCTCTGGGGGTTTTGCCCACCTGACCCCTTCTTTTATATCCTTGATGACATATCATTAGTTCTTAGAATAGGATTGGTCCTATGTTGTCAAAGCCATCAGATTTAAATTTAATCGTTTTTTGGTATCTAAGTGCCTGGTTCAAATTGATTGGCTAAATTCAAAAACTTGTTGTCTTGGTAAAATCTGCTATTTGGCCTGCTAACTGTTCGGCTTTTTGATACAAATATCTCAGTTTGGGCTCTCTGTGTACTTGCAAACTTTCAACCTGCCGCTCACTGGCATCCATTTTAATTGCTAAGCACAGAAAAAGCACCATCTTTTAAAGGTACCACACAATGCTTTCCCCTGTAGCATTTTACAATTTTACAAACACCAAATTCTAACTTCCTGCCTCTCAATCTACAATTACTCAACCCAACTTTGCAGCGATATTCGGAGTAAATACTTCAAGCCATGGTATGTTGGAGAAAAATTATACTCATCATACATTTTTGTTAGACTATTACCTATCCCCCGTGCGTTTTGTCTCTCTTCTTTCTTAACTCCACCTCTACAGGGCTATTTATACCCAGGGAGGAGCAGCTCCAAAACATCTTTGCACGGTTGCTCCTGGGTCCAAAAGACCTGACATAGCCAAGAGCCCTCAACTAACATCATAAAGAGATTGAGGTAAAAACAATGACTGCAGATGCTTGAAAGCAAATACTGGATTCGTGGTGCTGGAAGAGCACAGCAGTTCAGGCAGCATCCAACGAGCACCGAAATTGCCTGAAACGTCAATTTCGCTGCTCATTGGATGCTGCCTGAACTGCTGTGCTCTTCCAGCACCACTAATCCAGTACCATAAAGAGATTGTCTGGTAATGCATCTTGGCATTGTTTCTGGGATTTTGTATTGCAAAAACTAGCAACTGTGCCTCTTCCATTACTTCAGTGAGTACAGTTCATGCAGGAATGCAAGACTGTCAGGACCCTTTGGTTGATCTGAGGTTGTGAGAGGTGCTCTATCAACCCAGGTTCCCTCTTTAATTGATATGATTGTCATCACAATTACTGGAGAGTCAGGGTTACTCCACCTTGAGGACCTTCCAAGCAAGAAAGAAATGTTGAAAGTCTGCGACAAACTCACATTATATTTCCAGTTCTACCTGTGTGTAGCGTACAGAAGGTTTTGTAATCTTGCTTTGTTCTGGCTGGTGTAATTAGTTCATGATTCTTTCGGCGTTTCTCCCTCCTGTGTGTACATGGGATGGTGACACTGGGAGGCCATGCTGAGTTTAGTAGGCCTGCTCAGATGGATTCTCTCAAGATCAGAGTGATGGTGGAAAAGCACAACGGGTCAGGCAGCATCCGAGGAGTAGGAAAGTCAGCGTTTCGGGCAAAAGCCCATCATCAGGAGGGCTTTTGCCCGAAACATTGATTTTCCTGCTTCTCAGATGCTGTCTGACTTGATGTGCTTTTCTAGCACCACTCTAATCCTGACTCTAATCTCCAGCATCTACAATCCTCACATTCGCCTAGAATGGATTCTCTGTTAACCTTAGATTAGCAGAAGGCCATTCGTCCCTTTCAATTTGTTCTACCATTCCATGTGCAGTGGGTTGGACGTTTGCTTCTGAATCACAAGGTTCTCGACTCAGATTGTACTCCAGAGCTTGAGCAGAACGACCAATGTTGATGTGACAGTGCGGTTTTGAGAGCACACTGATCAGCTGCCATGTTGCTTACATTAAAACAGTGACTCCACTTCAAATGTCTCAGTTTGGGCTCTGTATGTACTGCAAACTTTGAAGCTGCAGCTCACAAATAGTGATTCTTTCTCCCCCTGAAGCACTTTGAGGCATCTGGTGTTCTGAAAACGGCTGTATAAATGCACCTCTTTATTTTGTTAGATTCTGTTAAATCCTCAGTGAAGCCACCAAAATACTGTAGGTCTCATTCTTGAAATGGTCCATTAACCCCCGGCATCTGCAGCTTTTGTGTGCGTTGGGGAGGGGGGGGGGGGAGGTGGTGAGAGTTTCAAATTTCCTGGAGTTTGTTTTTCGGGTGAAGAAGTCTTTCCTGATTTCACTTCTGATCAGCAGAAGATGAAGGTTGTTCATTGTGGGCTTACAATTCGGAGGGACTAGTTTCTCTGCATCTACGATATGGGATCCAATTTGTTTTCTGGTCTGTGTTAACACGCTCCCTCTCTCGGCTGCCAGGGCAATGGTGAGAGAGGGAGTCCGAACTGGAGAGGATGTTAGATGGTTAAACCCTGCTTTCCCTCCACAGCCTTGAATGGCTGGGAGAGGATCAATATTTGAACAAACTCCAAGGATGGCCAAAACCAAGTTTGCACTAGCAAGCAGAGCCACAGCACGGTGGCTCAATGGTTAGCACTGCTGCCTCACAGCACCAGGGATCCAAGTTCAGTTCCAGCCTCAGGTGACTGTCTGTGTGGAGTTTGCACATTCTCCCCGTGTCTGCGTGAGTTTCCTCCGGGTGCTCCGGTTTCCTCCCACAGTCCAAAGATGTGCAGGTCAGGTGAATTGGCCATTCTAAATTGTCCCTAGTGTTAGGTGCATTAGTCAGAGGGAAATGGGTCTGGGTGGGTTTCTCTTCAGAGGGTTGGTGTGGACTAGTTGGGCCGAAGGGTCAGTTTCCACACTGTAGAGAATCTAATCTAATTTACCCTTGCTAGTTTTGTCCTTTGATCTTTTGACTTTGCAGCAACAATGTGGTGTAGCTGTGCTTTCCCCTGGCTGAGGGGTTTGTTTTTCCACCTTCATGCAAGAACGTGAGTACACTGCATAGAGAAGCCCAGTTCCTCTCATAAGCTAACCTTCCATCCATTGACTGCATCTACACTTCTCAGTGCCTCGGGAAGGCAGTCAACATCATCAAAGGCACCATCAAAGGCTCTAATCTCTTCCAACCTCTTCAGTCAGGCAGAAGGTACAAAAGCTTAAAATGCACGTACCAACAAATTCAACAACAGTTTCTTCTCCGCTGTTATGGTCTGAATGGGCCTCTCCAATTTTAAATTTAATGTTGACCTCGCTCTCTGTGCACCTTCTCTGCAGCCGTAACGTTGTATCCTTCAGTATGTCCTGTTCCCTAAGGCGCTTTGTACGGTACGATCCTGCCTGTACTGCACACAAAACACAACTTTTCACTGTACCTAGGTACATGTGACAATAATAAATCGAATCAATCCGTGTGAATTCTGAAATGAGTGTGAAAAATTGATGATGCCATCCCCAGTGACAGGGTAGTATTGTACTGCTGACATTTGGTTTCTTAATGGGTTATCTCCAGCTTTAAGGAGCTTGTGATTGAACCTCTTTGCTCAGTGCCTTTCACTGTGTCACCATGCTTCATCGTCACTTCCTTGAGTGTTGCTACCTGCATTACTTGTGTAGGTCAGTTAGTCACATTTTGGCATCTCTGGCTAGAGGGTTCAGTGAGGGCAATCAGAAGAGGTGAGCATGTCATAAAGTGTTGCAAAAAGTACTGTGAAATGTGAGGAACTCCTTTCTCTCCTGATCCCCCAACACCCCGCAAAATGATAAGGATCTTCAAACGTGAAGTCTCAATTGGAAATTCTGTGGGGAGATTGATAGGATTTTTTTATTGTTGGATAAAACTACTGAGGGATATGGAGGCTTGAGTGGATAATGGGTAAATGGGTTTGAGGTATTGATCAGCCATGCAAGAAAATACTGAAAGTGAACAGGAAGGGGAGATTCAAGACTATGTGTTCCTTTAATATAAGTAGTCCCTTGACACAGACAGCAGTTGAGGCCAAAACATTGAACATTTTCAAGGAGGACTTGGATACTGTGCTTTGAGCGAAAGGGGTCAAAGGTCATGGGGAGAAAGCAGGAAGCCATGATCGTGTTGAGTGGTGGAGCAGGTTCAAAGGGCCAAATGGCCTACTCCTAGTTTCTATCTTTGTATATTTCTCTTTCCAATTGGTGTAGGAAGGCTAGACCTTGAGGAGGATAATTGACAGGACCGCTCTGAGGCAGGAAGTCACGTGATTGTAACTCCAGGAGGATGACCAATCAGCATTGAGATTCTAGCTGCTAAGTGGCCTCCTTTTGGTCCTTTGCTATTCCCCACCCACACATACCATGAAGTATGGGGTGGGAAAAACCTATGAATTTTTTTTTTCGCACCCCCGGCAGTGATAGTCTGCCTTAGCAGAGGCTCATGTTTAGCCATGAGGAGAGCTGGTGTGTAAGTCGCTCAATTCTGTTCTCACTGCTGACAGAAACAATGTGGCTTCAGCAACTCCGATGTCCAACTGCAATCATCTGTCTTCAATAAAACCCAATCCTGTATCTGTGCTGAATTGTAATCTCTTCACTGTCACAGGCCCTTGTTTTTGTTTCTCTCTCTCTCTTTAAGTACAAGGAGCAGAAGGTGCTCGCAGTTCTTGTACTTCAGTAATGTTTGCATTCCACAGATTCCTTTGGAAGTATTTCGGCGACAGAATTTGCAGGAGAATGCACGACCCCCTGGAGAGGGCCACGGTGGTGGTGGAGGGGAGGGGGGGTGGTTTAGCAGGAGGTCAGCAATTGCATCGAGCCAAGAATTCTTTCCCCTTGTTGGATGTTTCGGGGCCCAGGTGGAGAGATTAACATGTTGTGATTTGAAAAGCAAGAATCTTGCCTGCCTCTAGTGATTAGTCATATAGCCTCCTCCTCCTCCTGCTGCTGCCGCTGGGATTGTCTGGGGAACTCAAAGCCCTTCTCACAGACAGATAACACCAGGGTAGGGTAAGGGCCAAGTGCGGGCTTTCTGATGGAAACACATATTTTCAATCTGTGCGGGCAACTGTGACGTGGGCAAACCATCCAATCCCACACTGCACCATCAAACCTCTGGAAATATATTGAACTGTAGCTTGGGGGTGGGCGTAGTGGTGGTGGTGGTGATAGAGAGGGAGTCAGCCAGCATAGGGGTGTGGGGCGAAGACCCTCCGAGGGTTTGAATGGACTGGGAGCAGGCAACATTGTCCAACCGAGTCTCGGAGTGATGAGGGAAGGCGGAGAATTGAGTTGCATCTACATAATGCCAGTTGCATCCTCAGGGTGAGTTACTTTTGGAGGGCGGCCACTGTTGTGGATTGAAGCAACAAATTTGCACATAGCAAGGCCCCAGCCTTCGAGTTTAATGATCAGCCCATCTGTTTTTGGAAGTGAACAGCTATTGGCCAAGAGAATAGGGAGATGCTCAAGCTGTTCAAATTATATCTAACATCACCAGGGTAACTTAATTTACCCAAACTACTGAACGCTGCATCACGAAGACTTAATACGACCTATTGAGAGCTCTAGGCTGTGGTTTGTGCGTTCCAGGATCAGGGAGTGCTTTGTTTGATGTTTACTGTAACATGAAAAGCAAATAAAATGTTTTTTGGCTTGGTCGTGATTGGAGGTTGCCTCAGATGCAGACATGAGCTCCTGCCAGGCTTTGTAGGACTGGAGCACTCCCTGAGGTTAACTACTAATGGCACCTTTGACCTCTTGGATCTTCCTGACTATAGAGTGGATTGTCAACTCTGGGTCACCTTCCTGGAAGCAACATCAGGTGACCTACTGCCACTATCCACCCTCCTGCCATTCAGCCCATCTCTGGACCTTGCCCTTTTTACACTGGTTGCTATCCATTTGGATTACTAGAACAGTCGGGACTCTCTCATATCGATTCCCGCGCCTGTCCCTTTTCAGAATTTCCTAACAAAGAAATGAAGGCCTTCAAAGAAGGTGAAAAAAATACCCTTTTTACCAAATGCCAGTCTGATTTGCTTCCTTAGGACCACTTGTCCCACAGAATCATCTTTAATTCCTGAAAACTCTGAGACAATCCATGCGGATTGGTAAACCCTGATCTGTCTCATGCCTTAGTGGATGTTGCCTGCTCGAATCAAACAGCCTGAGGGGAGCTTGATTCCAGCCGGATATACCATGGTGTCACTCCCATGTTGTATTTTTACTTAAACTGCAGGCTTATTGGAGTGACAGACTGTTGGAGGAAAATGAAACTTCCTCCAGCCAGTGTGACTACATCTTCTATACAGCACGCCATTTTACAATGCAACTGAGCAAGAACTTGCGTTCCTGGGCTGCTTTTCCTGAAACGTCCAAAACACTTCCCAGTCCATTGTGGGGTACGTGTGGCCGTTGTGGTCTGTGAAAACATGGCAGCCAGCTTGTTCCCACAAAGCAAGGCCCCACAACTAGCAACGGGAGAAATGGTCAGCTGACCAGTTTGTTGGCTATTGTTTTGAGAGGTAAATATTGGCCGTGGCACCATGTGATCTTCCTTGTTCTTGGATCAAAACAATCGTGTTGGGATGTTTTATATCCAACTGAGACAGGGCCTTGATTTAATATCAAATCCCAAACACAGCAATTTATAGGACAGGATTTCATCAGTACTGTTTTGATTGTTCTGCTTCGATCTCTGGGGAGAGTGACTTGGATCTGTGCCGTTCTGCAATGGGTGAGAGAGTGACTGAGACACAGCTGACACAAGGCTAACCGTAGCAGTGTTTACAATGATGGCCGGTTGGTCTGCAGCAATGTCGAACTTGAATGTATATTTCTATCCATGTCTCATTGCCTTCACCCTGAAGCTGCTGCCCACTCCACATCAGCCACCAACCTCTGGTGCTTGATCTTGCCTTTGTGGTACAGCAGACTGTGCAACTACACAAATGCTGGGACGTTGCACTGACCGGAATCTGGTCTAATGTCCGGCACGAGTCAGTGGAAAAGGATCGAGGAATCCGTCCTGAAGTTTGTTTCGGCTTCATCTCCACATCCAATCCTGATCCAGAGCCAATGGGTTATTTGAGGTAATCTGATCAGGATCTGTCCTTCACTTTCCTGCTTGCCCTTACTAATCCTTGACCCCCGCCCTGCCTCAGAGCTCAAAGGTCTGTTTCTCTCAGCCTCGAATATTTTCCAAGGAGTTTTCTCCCACTGTTCTGTGTGGGAGAGGATTCCAGAGTTCGGTCAGCTGCTGAGAGAAGGAATTCCTCCACCCCTCCATCTTAAGCGGGAGACACTTTATTCTGAACTGTGCACTCCAGATTGCCTCAAAAGGAGAAAATACCCTGTCAGAATTTTTGAAAACTGCATGTGGGCGTCACTGGCTAGGGTAGTATTTATTGCACATCCCCAATTCCCCGTTACACCCCGTCCCTGAGAAAGTGGTGCTGTGCTGCTTTCAGAATTTCTGCAATCCAGGTGCTATAAGGACATCAACCTGTTAGGCAGGGAGATGCAGGATTTTGATCTTGGCACACATGAGGAGTCAGATTCGAGAGGGGCTTGCATGTTGTCGTGCCCCCATGCATTGGCTGTCCTTCTCCTAAGTGGCAGAGTTCTTGAATTTGGAAGGTGCTGTTGAAGGAGCCTGGCTGTGTTACTGCCAGTGCATCTTGTCGATGGGTTCACACTGCTGCCCCTGTGCCTGGGTAGCGGAAGGTACTGGCTGTGGTGCCAGTGAAGTGGGCTGCTTTACCCTGGATGGTGTGGAGTTCTTGAGATGGTTGTATTCTTGAGTATTGTTGTAACTGCACCTATTCAGGCAAGTGGCTTGTATTCCATCACTTTCCTGACTATTATATGTCACTTCTCATTTTTCCAACCAGTATAGGTTAAACTAGGAGAAAGTGAGGACTGCAGATGCTGGAGATCAGAGCTGAATATGTGTTGGTGGAAAAGCGCAGCAGGTCAGGCAGCATCCAAGGAGCAGGAGAATCGACGTTTCGGGCATGAGCCCTTCTTCAGGAATGAGGAAAGTGTGTCCAGCAGGCTAAGATAAAAGGTAGGGAGGAGGGACTTGGGGGAGGGGCGTTGGAAATGCGATAGGTGGAAGGAGGTCAAGGTGAGGGTGATAGGCTGGGGTGGGGTGGGGGCGGAGAGGTCAGGAAGAAGATTGCAGGTTAGGAAGATGGTGCTGAGTTCCGAGGGATTTGACTGAGACAAGGTGGGGTGAGGGGAAATGAGGAAACTGGAGAAATCGGAGTTCATCCCCTTGTGGTTGGAGGGTTCCTAGGCGGAAGATGAGGTGCTCTTCCTCCAGCCGTCGTGTTGCTATGGTCTGGCGATGGAGGAGTCCAAGGACCTGCATGTCCTTGGTGGAGTGGGAAGGGGAGTTGAAGTGTTGAGCCACGGGGTGGTTGGGTTGGTTGGTCCGGGTGTCCCAGAGGTGTTCTCTGAAACGTTCCGCAAGTAGGTGGCCTGTCTCCCCAATACAGAGGAGGCCACATCGGGTGCAGTGGATGCAGTAAATGATGTGTGTGGAGGTGCAGGTGAATTTGTGGCGGATATGGAAGGATCCCTTGGGGCCTTGGAGGGAAGTTAGGGGGGAGGTGTGGCTGCAAGTTTAGCATTTCTTGCGGTTGCAGGGGAAGGTGCCGGGAGTGGAGGTTGGGTTGGTGGGGCGGGTGTGGACCTGACGAGGGAGTCACAGAGGGAGTGGTCTTTTTGGAACACTGATAGGGGAGGGAAGGGAAATATACCCCTGGTGGTGGAGTCTGTTTGGAGGTGGCGGAAATGACGATGGATGATACGATGTATATGGAGATTGGTGGGGTGGTAGGTGAGGACCAGTGAGGTTCTGGCCTGGTGGTGATTGGAGGGACGGGGCTTGAGGGCAGAGGAGTGGGAAGTGGGGGAGATGTGACCTCTCCGCCCCCACCCCCACTCCGTCTGGGGGGAAATCGCGGTCTTTGAAGAAGGAGGCCATCTGGGTTGTTCGGTATTGGAACTGGTCCGCCTGGGAGCAGATGCGGCCAAGGCGAAGGAATTGGGAATATGGGATGGCGTTTTTACAGGGGGCAGGGTGGGAGGAGGTGTAGTCTAGGTAGCTGTAGGAGTCGGTCGGTTTATAGTAAATGTCCGTTTTGATTGGTTAAACCTAACCAATCTTTCCTCATCTGGCAATCCTTTTAGCACAGGAATGAACCTGGAGAACTATCTAGGAATTATGTCCTACACAAGACCAAAGCTCCACCGTACTTAACTGCAGTAGAGTTATACACAATCAAGGCTGTTGTTGAATTTCCCTTCCCAATGACTTGCTGTGTCTGTATACAAATGTGCTGCAGTTCATGCACAAGGACATCCAGATTCCCCCTGTCCTGTAGTGTTTTGCTGTCTCACTCCATTCAGTATTCACTTTTTCTGTTCTTCCTGCCAAAGTGGACTTCACGAGGTTTCCCAATTTATACTCTGCCAAACGTTTGCTCACTCACTCAACCTCTCCAAATCCTTTTAGCAGACTCTTTGGCCTTGTTCCCGGTGATGTTTGTGAACATGTCCCCTCCCACAGGTAATCAGAAGGTGGAGACACTCAGCAATACCATTGACTGATTCGTGACTGTAAATCAAACTATGTTTTCCTGCATTTCGCAGTTATTAGAAGTGCTCAAGTGCTTTTTAAGTGTAATGTTTCCGCTGATAGGTGAGTGCCGAACCAGAGGACACAGCTTAAAAATACGGGGTAGACCATTTAGGACAGAGATGAGGAGAAACTTCTTCACCCAGAGAGTGGTGGCTGTGTGGAATGCTCTGCCCCAGAGGGCAGTGGAGGCCCAGTCTCTGGATTCATTTAAGAAAGAGTTGGATAGAGCTCTCAAGGATAGTGGAATCAAGGGTTATGGAGATAAGGCAGGAACAGGATACTGATTAAGGATGATCAGCCATGATCATATTGAATGGTGGTGCAGGCTCGAAGGGCAGAATGGCCTATTCCTGCACCTATTGTCTATTGTCTATTGTCTATTGAAACTATAGTCTTAACACCCTGTAATTTTCTCTGTGTTGCTTGCTGCAGTGTCCTGGAGATTAATCTTTATTAATGGAACTTCCAGATGAGTTGGTAGCTCTATCAGAGAACAGATAAGATAGAGGGATCAATAAGATACTGTGAGAGTTTGTTCTCCACTCTGTGTCCTGCCTACAAACATCACAGGTGTGAGGGTAAAGGAAGCCTGTGGAAAGATACAGTAGCAGAAGATTGGTGTGTGCTAACTGCTGCTGCAGTAATTGCTGGCCGATTGTGCTCAGAATGTGTTTGTTTGGTATTGCTTTGCCGCTGGGGAATATTATCTCTGCCAAAGTATTAGCAAGCCACGGAAATAAAATTAGCTGGGCGGGACGTTGAGGGATGGAAAGCAGAAATTTTAAGTGCATGTCATTCTCCTGGGTTTTCTGCCTGCTTTATGGGAGTAATTCCTTGCAGAACAAGCTGATCACACCTCAGTTAATGGTTGGTGCTTAAAAGGAGCTGTAGCATTGAGCAAGACTGTTTCGGTCAAGGAGTGCCACATTACTCAGTGTGGGGAATGACATATGATGAAATAAGGCCCCAAGCAATGTTTGTTTCTGAGATAAGTAACCAATGTCAGAGTTCCAGATTTCTTTGGCTTCTTCTAGATATCAAGCTGATGAAGACTGTGTTAGGATTCTGGTAGGATTACAGAAGACCTTTTTCAGTTCCTCCAGACGAGTATCTTTTATAAAAGGAGACCAAAACTGAAGGGTATTTTCTGAACTGTTGTAAGCAATGGACAGACTCTGTGTTATCGCAGTAACCGTCTTTGTCCTCACACTTTGCATCTGTTCGGACTGCCAGAGATTGCAGCAATAGTTTGACAGTCGCTGTATGTTGGGATTTCCACTGGAACATACACACTGAAAGCACCAAGTAGACCCTGAACCAGCCATAATCCATTGTCCTTAAATGCTTCCAAAACTCTGCTTGTATTCTAGCGCATGCCAAATTTTGTTCACCCTGTACTCACTGGCTTACTTTGGTGTCTGATCCCTCGGCATCTCAAATCTATCTCCTTCCGCTTGTTCAAATCCCATCATGGCATTGCCCTTCCCTGTCCTGGAACTGCTCCCTGGCCTGCACAGCCTCAATATTTGTCCAACACTGGATCCTTGCACATGCCAGATTTGTTTCACCATGGCAATTCCTTTCTTTCTAAAATTATTTGTTCACGGGATGTGGGTGTCACTGGCCAAGACAGCAGTGAATACCCATCCCTAATTCCCTAGGGAAGGTGGTGGTGGTGATGGTGGTGAGCTGCCTCTTTAAGCAGCTGTGTGTCTTGGCATGTCCAGGGAGGGGGTTCCAGAACAGCAACAGGGAGGGAATGGTGATATATATCCAAGTCAGGACGATGAGTGGCTTGGAGGTGGTGCTGTTCCCACATATCTGCTGCCCTTTTCCTTCTGGATGGAAGTGTTCATCTGTTTGGAAGGTGCTGTTGAAAGAACTTGGGTCTGTGTATCTTGTAGACATCATTACGATCACCATGCAGAGATGGCGGGAATGAAAGTTGAAGGAGGTGCATCTGGTACCAGTTAATCGGGCAGCTTTGACCTGGATAGTGTCAAGCCTCTTGATTGTTGGTCAAGCTGCACCCTGCAGGAAATGTGCAGTTTTCCAGCACATTCCTGACTGGCAAATTGTAGTGGGTCAGGAAGCCCATTACTCACTCAGGATTCCTTGTCTCTGACCTGCTCTTGTAGCCACAGTATTTGTATGATTTTGTCCAATTTAGTTTCTGGTCAGTAGTTAACCTTCCCAGGATATTAATAGGAGGGGTTTGAGCAGTGGTAATGCCATTGAATGTCAAGGAGAGGTTAGATTCTGTCTTGATGGAGGTGGTTATTTTCTGGCGCTTGCATAACACAAATGTTACATATCAGCTGACAACTGGAACTCCTCTAGAGATGTCGTGGAGCTGAGATGACTGACCTCCAACTACCACAACCATCTTCCTATGTGATAGGTATGACTCCAACCAGTGGAGCATTTGCCCCAGTTACCCATTGACTCCAGTTTTTCTCGGGCGTGCCACACTCTGTTGAATGCAACCTTGGTGTCAAGGGCTGTCACACTCACTCCTGGAATTCAGCTCTTTTGTTCATGTTTGACTCAAGGCTGTAATGAGGTCAGGAGCCGAGTGGCCCTGGTGGAACCCAGACTGGGCATCGCTGAGCAGGTTATTGCTGAGCAGGTGCTGCTTGAAAGCATTGTTAATACACCTTCCATCACTTTACTGATGATCAAGAGTAGACTGTTTGTTTGAGCAGCATTTAGCGGAGTTAGATTTGTCCTGCTTTTATGTACAGGGCATACTTGAGCAATTTTCCACATTGTCGGGTTGATGTCAGTGTTGTAACTGTACTGGAACTGCTTGGCTAGGGGAACGGCAAGTTCTGGAACACAAGTCTTCAGTATTATTACCGGATTGTTGTCTGAGCCCACAGCCTTTGCAGTATCCAGTGCCTCCAACCATTTCACATGATGCCCCGTGGAGTGAATTGAATTGGCTGAAGGCTGGTATCTGGAATACTGGGGATCTCTGGAGGAGGTCGGGATGGATCATCTACTCAGCATTTCTGGTTGAAGCTTGTTACAAATACTTCAGCCTTATCTTTCAAGCAGACTAGAAGGTGAGAGGCCAGGCACCAGAGCTTTGGAATGTTTGAGTGTGGAGGTTGGAGCACAAACCAAAAATTAGGGCATGGATTTTGAAACTGTTAGCAGCTTACTAGAATACCAGAAATGAAACCGGAAACCAATTTATGTCATGCATTCTCTATGCTCACTGGGACCTGAACGAGAGGATTATATGTAATATTACATTATGTGAGCAGTGTTACTTTTTAAGTGCAATTAAGACACGGAATCCGTGATTGGGTTCAGGCAGTGTCTGTGCTGGTTTGCCACACAGGTTTCCCCACTTTTGTCCAAGTTCCCGAAAGAATGCCCTAAATCATTAAGCTCCCAAGATGTGCTATCTCCCCCTAGTTCATTCACTGCAACAAGTTATCTTCGAATCAGGGCCCTTCCCTTATCTTGGTCCCTTACTTTTCTCCCAGACCCATGTGAATCGGAACCAATTTAACCCGATTTCCTTGCATTAACAAAGTGGGAGCTTATTAATGACAAAGCACAAGACGAATCAGTGATGCGAAGAGGTGGTTCCAAAAAAATAAAAAGAAATTGAAAAAATGTTCAGGTCTGTCTCTGCGATGTTGACAAAGAATGGATGGTTGCGCATTGAGACTTCAGCAGCAGATTTGATCTTAGTAATTCAGCAACCAATTTCAAGATGTTTTTAGTTTTCCGGTTGATTGAAATTCTGTTGTTCAGATTCCTTTTGCTAGTACCTGAATTCCATCATCCAAGCTGATAGCCAGACGGGTAACTTCTTGCACTCTGAGTGAGTGAGTCTCTTTGCTCGCAGCACTGGGGTGGCCAGTGGATAATTCTTTGACTGTGACTGTCACACCACCTTAATGCTTTGAATCCAGGCTAGTTCCAACAGAGCACAAGCAAAAGCTCATCGTTTGGATATCGCTGAAGGCAGTACCAATATAGCTTGCATTCCTTTCTGAGTATTACACATTGGTAACTTAAACTGTTGGTTTATCTGCTCAGTCTCAGCAGCCCACTCAATAGAGTTGAGGCTAGCATTTTAATTCCTGTTCTTGCATATTCGTCAAAGGGAAAACAAGAAAATGTGTTTGCAATTTGGGATGTAATCCTCAGAAGGTCATCAGCCCTTCATTACCTTTGTAATCATGAGAGATCGCAATCCATTTCGACTTGTCTCCCACCACTTCTTAGGGCTGTTGTTTGAAGTTCCCTTTGCGTCTATGACGTATTTAATAAAGATAAAAGGCAGATCTTTTCGAAGCTAAAACATCGGGGAGGTGATGGCCTAGTGATATTATCACTAGGCTATTAATCCAGAAACTCGCTGAATGTTCCAAAGAATTAATGTTCAAATCCCACTATGGCAGATAGTGGAATTTAGAACATGGAAAAGTACAGCACAGAACAGGCCCTTTGGCCCACGATGTTGTGCCGAGGTTTAATCCTAATGTAAAATATAATACCCTAACCTACGCACCCCTCAATTCACTGCTCTCCATGTGCATGTCCAGCAGTCGCTTCAATGTCCCAAATGACTCTGCTTCCATCACCACCGCTGGCAACACATTCCATGCATTCACAACTCTCTGCGTAAAGAACCTACCTCTGACGTCTCCTCTATACCTTTCTCCTTATATCTTAAAACTATGACCCCTTGTGCCAGTCAATCCCGCCCTGAATTTGAATTCAATTTAAAAATCTGGAATTAAGAATCTACTAAAGACCATAAACTATTGCTGATTGTTGGAAAATCCCAACTGGCTCACTCGTGTCCTTCCAGGGAAGGAAACTGCCATCCTCACCTGGTCTGGTGACTCCAGACCCACAACAATGTGATTGACTCTCAACTGCCCTCTGAAATGGCCTAACAAGCCACTCGATTCAAGGGCATCTTGGGGCGGGTAGTAAATGTTGGCGAGCCATTGACGCCCATCAACGAATAGAAGAAAACCGATTACCCTCCATGCACAGGAAATCTCCCTCCTGTTTTTAATCCTCCGTTTTCCAGTCTTCCATCCCCAAACTGTAACATTCACTTGATGGGTGTGCCACTGCCTCAAATCTGCAGGGGCTCTGTGTGAATTCAAGATCGTTCCCTGTGCTAGCTTCAGAAGCCATCCTGCAAAAGTGCAAAAGTGGGAAGGGCAGGTTCCTTCAAAAATGGACTATGAATTTTGTCAGAGCTCGTCCATGAAGCATGTACATCATCGCTCCCGTTCCATATTTTGTCTTTTGTCTGAATGAAACCAGACACTTTGATACCTCGTGCTGTAGTGGAGCAGTTCCCATGGATTTAACTGACTTCGGTAATGATTGTTCGGTGACCCCTGATGCTTTTTCATGTGACCTGACCTCCTGATAATCACAGAGCACTGCAAGGATTTCATGTCATGTTGAGTATTTGAATTACCAAGTGGCTCAGTTTCTCTGATTATGATCTCTCGAGCGGTCAAAGTGTGATGCATTCCATGTTAGTGTCGTCTGGTTGAAGGTGTCACCTTCTGGGTCTCCCTTTTCAGGTTGACATCTCCAGGTGTGAGTTGTGACCGAAGTTTCACCCTCTGTGTAGACTGGTTCCCTCACTGTCCATTACATCACCGTTTTGCAGATGGTGCTTCATGTAAAATGGCTGCCGCCTCCGCCCAACGAAGCGACAGTGTTGGCAGTCAACATTGGGCCAAAATGTATCAGGCTGGGCTTGAAGATGCACAAACACAAAAACCCGCCAATGCAGCAACCAAAAAAGCCCAAAAACAAAAATCAACAGGTCAGACAACATTCAAAGAGAGAAACAGTTGACATTTCAGGTCAGAACCAAAGAACGATGGAATTGAGAGAGGTTTGAGTCTCTGGGAAGGGGGCAGGAAGTCGGAAACAGATCTGTGATCGGGTGGAGGCTAGAAGGGGTTAAATAATGGAAGTTTGGACGATGCAACATTTCAGCATTTCTTTGAAGTCTGTCGGAAATAAATGATGTGTTTGTACAAGAGCAATTTGTACCATGTCTTCAATATTCAGGAAATCCCATAGCCAATGGAACAGAGTCATGACCTGGAAGGTCATGACCTGGAAGATGAACTTGAATGTTATGGGTTCAAGGGTAAAGAGTGACCAGGACAATGGGGAGTCCTCCACTGTCCCAATCCAACATAGTGCTGGGGGCTCTTGCACCCAGCTCTGAGTGACTTTGCTATGATGTTTAATGCAAAACTTGAAAAACAACACCAGAACAAATGTGTTGGCAAGAGGTTGTAAAGATTCAGTCGTAGTATATGACCGCTCTGAGTGTGCAGACTGATATAATAGACTGAGGACTCTTGGGGAGCAAAGTCTGAGTTTCAATTCTCCTTTTAGCCATTGCCCCAGCCGCCATCACCTTCCTGGCTTCTTTGGCTCTGGTTTGATCTCCCCCTGCAGCTCCTGTCTCCACCCCATGAGCCGCTGTTTGAATGAAGAGTAGGCGATAGTTCAAAGCTCTTGAATTCCTGATGATCAGGGCCTGTTCGATGTGTGCTAACCCCGTGCTACCACATCAGATGTAAGTCAGCTTTGTGGGCTGTTGTTTATGCTCTGCAGAAATGATTGGCATGCAACATGTATTCTTGTTGAGAGGCTTCAACATTCCGCACTGAAATACCTCCTCCCGTCAGAGACTTGTGCTGTTAGAGACCTGATAATGAAGACAGAATGCAGAAAATCAGGCCTGCAGCCTTTTAAACTACCCGTCTTATGGGGCTGAGCACAGGAAGAGTGGAATTTGATGGAGGGGATGGGGGGAGGGGGGGGGAAAACCCCAGAAAAATTAGGAGCCACAACCTATGCTTTTACATTTCGAACATAAATAAAGAAATTCCAGACCGATTATTCAGAAATGTTCGGACAAAGCTCTGAGGTAGGCGAGGCTTGAACCCAGCTCTCCTCATCCAGAGGTAGGGGCACTTCCACTTCACACAGCCCTAGCAGCACAGCAGGTTGGTTTAGCAACAGGGCAGGCTGGTTAGGCTGTCGCTGTGTTGTAGTGGTGAAATGACTCTTGGAGTGAACTGTTTCCCCTCGGTTGCAACATCAGCCCCAGGTATGTTGTGCAGAATCAGGAAGTGCTCAGCTCTTTCACAATCCTGCACGGGCAATTTGCAAAACAAAGCAACCGCGGCCAGGGTGTCAGCTGGGTAACTGGCCTGATACGCCGAGAAAGACAGGTTCCCAGTGGGCTTGGTGGAGCACTCTTGTTATGGCTGTCATATGCTGAGCGTACCCCGATGCTCTGTGCCCCCTGTGATGGCACACAATGTCGGTGGCATCATCCCATATACTTGGAGCACAAACCGCAGTCAACGGCTGCCAGTTGTCTTGTGGGCTGAGGGCTGTCGTTGATGTGAAGGAATAAATAGTCAAAGGAAAGCACTTGCGTTTCTGTAGCGCCTTTCACTACCACAGGTCATCCCTCAAAGTGCAAGACAGTCAAGGTGTTCCATTCTCTTTTGGATGTGGTGTCATTGTTTGAAAATAAGAGTTATGGCACTGATGATTTGTAATCGAGCCATAGAAGATTTATGGCACAGGAAGAGGCCGTTGTGTTTCTGCCAGCCAAAACAAATTGTAATCTGATGATATGTTGTTTTGTCCATATTCTCCAAAGACATTGTAAAGTAGGTGAGGGTTTCTGCCCTTTCAGGAGGAATGTTCCAGATCCCTACTACCCTCTGGGTGACCAGATATTTCCTTCATCTTTCTACCATTCACTTTCAGTCTATGCCTCTCGTTACTGGCTGTTCTGCTCAGGTAAATAGACCCTTCCCATCCCCTCCATCCAAATTATCTTGTACATTTTAGTTAGGTCTCCCCTCAGCCTCCTGTTTTTCTGAGAACAGCGCCAGCCTATCCAACTTTGTTCACAGCAGCATTGTCTTTAATTCTGGTCGCATCCAGGTCCATGTCCTTCACATCCCTGGCTAGTTCAGATACACTCTCTCTAGAGTGGGGTGATCAGAACTGCACTCAGCTCTCGGGCTGTGACCTGGCTTATACGTTGCAATAGTATGGGGGTGGGGTGGGGGGGGTGTGGTGTTGGTTGAGGGGTCTGTATTGATCGGGGTACTGAGGGAAAGGGCCACTGCTCCTCTTCGAGGCAGTGTCTGGGGTCTTTTAGATCCACCTGACAGAATATCAGTTTAATGTCTCATCCAAAAGACAGCACCCATGATAGTGCTGCAGTCCCTCAGTCAACCTGGACTTAGTGCCTCAGTCTCTGTTATGTTGTTTATACCCTGTAGCTGACTTATAGACCATTGACATCATAAGTGCTGCAGTGCAAATGTTTGTAGCATGCTTTATGTAATATTATTTTCATTCAGAAGTGTCTATTTATAATTTGTTTCTGCAGATGCAGCTAAATAAAGCCATGTTGTTTTATCGTCTTTATATTTGCATTCAGCAGTCTATCAGTCTCCTTTATAAAATAGGGGAAGGATGAGAGCATTCGTATAAATGTCACATCACATTCTGTCAGTCCTGAGTGAATTACAGCCAATGAACTAACTCTAAAGCTAGTGATCTAGATGAATGTGGCACTCTGCATTGGTGAAGACTAGGAGCCCGCGGGAAATGAGTGAGTGATCAGATTTTGGGCTGGGGCTTGAGAGCAGACACTGAAGGCCTACACTTTGAAAATAAAGTCATGGAGAGTGTAAAACCGAGAGCGAGGACTTAGTTTCACTTCAAATCAGAAAGGCAGCACCTTCTCGCTCGTGTGTCAGATCAGATCCTGTGTTCAGCTGTGAAGCAGCTTGGATTTGTTTCAGTGGCTTGAGGTGACGGCCTAGTGGTATTATCACTAGATCATTAAACCAGAGGTGCTAGTAATGGTCTAGAGACCATTGTTCGAATCCAACGATAGCATGTGGTGGAATTTGAATTCAGTTTAAAAACAAAATTGAGTATTAAGAGTCGAATGGTGACCATAAAACCATTGCAAATGGTTAAAAAAAATCCCATCTTGCTCACTAATGTCCTTGAGGAAGGAAGCTGCCATCCTTACCTGGTCTGGCCTATGTGTGACTCCAGACCAACAGCAATGTGGTTGACATTTAAGTGCCCTCTGGGTAATTAGGGATGGGCAGTGACACCCTCATCCCATGAATGAATAACACAAAAAGCGTAAGACATCTTCCACACAGTGACAGTTAGGGTCACACAGTGAGGTTTAGGGTCACACAGCGAGGGTTAGGGCCTGGGATACACTGGCTGAGAATAGTGGAGGCAGGTTTGACCCTGCAAAAGGGAATGAGGTGCTGATTTGAAAAGAAGCAATCTGCTGAGTTACAGCTTGAAGCTGAGAATGGTGCTAAGTGAAATGCTGAACTGGAGGCTTTGTGCAGACAAAATGGGCACATCTGCTCTGTAGAAATTCGGTGATTCTGTTAACAAGAAAAGAGCAGAAGCCAAGGGGCGAAGTGCGTGGAAGAGTGATGTTTTCAAGCATTAGCCTGCCACACCCCTAACACAGAGACAATGCTGTGTACCACTGACAAGATACATTGCAGTACTTCAACAGCACCTTCGCAATCTAAAACCTGTACAACACAGAAGGACAAGGGCAGCAGGTACGTGGGAATACCATCGCCCGTAAGGTCCATTCTAAGCCAATTGCCATCTTGAATTGGAAATATATCACCGTCCCTTCACTGTCGCTGAGTCAAATGTTAGAATCCCTTCCTGACAGCACAGTGGGTGTCCCAACTCCTCCCCTCCCCCAGAGTATTACAGTGATTCAAGAAGATAACTCCCCCCCCCCCCACCATCACAAGAGTAGTGCAAGAAATACTGCCCCTGCCAGTGGTATCCACATCCAGCAAATAAAATGGCAGGAGAGGAAGATGTGCAGTTTTTGGTTTCCTTAAAAAAAAGAGGTCGTGATCGAGATCAGTAAGAGATGAACAGATCCTCTGAAAAGCAGAGAGAAAAATGTGTCCCTCCTCATTCCAGGCAGGAGGAGTTTTGGGTTTTTAATAAAGCAAAATGAATGGGACCACTCCTGAATGCAAGCAGTTGCCTGTCTCCCACATTTGTGTCTGTGCACTGTCCTGATGAGGCCATGTTTGTTGCAAGTGCTGACGTTTCCCCATTCACCCATAACCACTGCTCCCCTCTATCTGGTGCCTTTAATACAGGAAAACTTTCCTGAGGCATTTTGGAAGGTGTGTTTAGCTAACAGTTGAAGCTGTGCTGTGGGAGATACTGGAGAGCTGACTAAATGTTTTGTTGAAGAGGTAAGTTTTAAGGAGTGTCAATGAGGAGGGAAATTTGAGAAATGGGAGAATTGCATAAAAGAGGAATAGCAAATCTAACAGGAATAACTTGTTGAATGACGGCATTCATATTAAAAGTATTCTCGTTCGTATCCAAGGTATTTATGTTTTCACTTTTAATGTCCTGCTCGCTCCTCGATGAGAATTTTGGCTTTAGTTGAAAAAGTGAAGTGTTTCAGTATGGCCTGTGGAAGATGTTCAGTCTGGAAATTAAAATCCTGTCATTTTACCCCCTGCTTTGTTGCTGCAACCCCCACTATAACAGGCTTCAGAGAGTGAGGCTTTACACTGCCCTTTTACACACAAAAAAATGAATTGTGTTTCCAGATTTTACTTCACAGTGGACAAACACAAATATTTACCTTGTCTCCTGATTCTTGATTACCCCGTACCATGAAAGGGCATTGAGTCATGCAATGTTTTCAAGTCATAGAGATGTACAGCGTAGAAACTGATCCTTCAGCCCAACTAGTCCATGCCAACCAGATATCCCGAGCTGACCTGTCCCATTTGACAGCACCCAGCCCATAACCCTCTAAACCCTTCCTATTCATATACCCATCCAGATGCCTTTTAAATGCTGTGATTGTACCAGCCTCCACCACTTCCTCTGGCAGCTCATTCCATACACGTACCACCCTCTGTGTGAAAAGGTTGCCCTTTGGGTCCCTTTTAACTCTTTCCCCTCCACTTGAACCTTATGCCCTCTATGTTTGGACTCACCCACCCCAGGGTAAAAAACCTTGATATCCATGCCCTGCATGATTTTATACACCTCAAAGTTCTTCTGTCAGACATATTTTATTGAATTGCTTGTATTATTGTAATCCTCCTGATTGTTTGTTGTTTAATATTCTTAACTCATTTTCTCAATGAACTGCAAAGCTTTCACGTAGTTTGGTTTATTTGGTTTACCATTTGTCTTTTGTCTGCTGAGTTTTGTGGACCATGGTTTTGCTTCAAGTGTTTCCACTTTTTTGAGTACAT